>NC_091404.1:14775072-15077547 GCF_032191515.1 Phaenicophaeus curvirostris | reverse complement strand
AATCAGGAGCCAAAGACTTTTGTTTCACTGCCAGACTAAGCTCCCCGACTCCTTCATGGAGTCTGGCTGCAGGCAAGATATGACTGTGAAGATAACACAGCAAGGGATGGGGTTTTTACAAGACAAATATCCCAGCTCCATCCACTCGTAGCTGTCATCTGCAGGACTTTGTTACTGGTGTAAACTGGAGGAAGATTGGCCCCACAGTCTAGTCTGGCCCTGATGCTCAAAGCCTTATTTATGCACAGACTACTCTAGCTTGAAAGATGCCTGCTGAATTTTTTGCATATGTATAATTCTTATTCCAAAGCTTTCCCTCCAGTTCTCTGTTTACCCTATAGGCTTTTATTTAAAATAGTAGAGCCATAGCGCTGCAATTTTTCATTGAAAGAGGTTTTTAATTTATTTTATTTTTCACACTGTGGAAAGCTTTAGAATGTATCATATACAGTCAATTGGCTCTTCACATTTTTTTTCCAAGCTTTCCTTCCACCACCTTTGTTAATTACCCACCATTTGAACAAGGGTCTTCTCCTGCCTTGATCCTGCCATGAAATGACGATGCTATATTTGTCTTTCTAACATCAAAGTCATTTCCATGGTCACCAACTGTGATGTCATAAACACATTTTTAATGGCTTGTTTACAGCAGGGAACAGAAGGAGAGAAGAGATTATGGGTGGAAGGAAATTCTTATCGATACACAACAGTTTTAAGCACAACTGTGAGCTGCAGCATGCAGAAAACTTGAGGCCAAAAAAAATTTCTTGCTGAAATAGTTTCTCTTCTGAAGTCTATCCCAGCACAAAAATCCCTTTTTAAATTACTAGTGAACAAGAAATCCCAATGGATTACTACTATGTCAGTCAGCCCAGAGCTGTGCAAGGTGCTTTCTAAGCTTGAAAGAGAGCAAATCCCTGCTCTGACCCATCTAGCTCACTGTATAGATGAACACACATGACACATATTCAGTGTCTCCTACAGAAGTGCTTGGACAGGAAACGGTGGGATCTGAATACTATTGGTCCATAGAATTTTACTTGTTTCAGACCACAGCAAGAATCAGAATTTCCTCAAGAGATTCTACAGTTGGACCAGAAGACCCCTTTTTGTCCAGTGATGGCTGTAGGACCCTGTAGCTGGTCCATCCTCTGTATTAAGGGCTACCATGTGCAGCCAACCATTCACGAGAATGCCCTTCTTTGCCAGAAAAGAAACCTAACACTTAGACCAACTTGAGCTTTGGGTCATACGAATAGCAAATTCCTTCAGGCTACGTGACTCCACAGGTCAGTCTAGCTCCCCAATAAGCCCCAAACAATGGGAACTCATCCTAGCCAACTCTCTGCTTTCATAGTAGGGTTCAGACACGACCAGCTGGAGCAGAGCAGTTGCCCAGGTTCCTCAGTTGAAGTGGAATGAAAAGAACCACACAGCCTGTGCTCCTCTCTCACAAGGCACAACACAGAGATTGTCTAACAGGAGTTTACCAACACATCTGGTCTCCTTTTTTGAGATCTACTGATGCCACTTTCATGTTTCCTACCTTTCTTGATTCCTAGTAACTCAAAGCCAGGGAGAGCAGTTGGTTTCCAGTCTCTGCCTAAGGCAAGTCTACTCAGGTGCTGCCTGGTCTCTATAGATTTTTTGGGTGGACCCAGCCACACTCCATGGTGGAGGCTGGCTGAGGCAGGGCTTGGTGCAGAACTTCTTGTCCCTACCCAAGGCAGAAGTAAGTTCCTTTAGCCTTAGCTGGTCACAGCTCCAGAGAGAGTGGAGAAACCAAGTCACACAATAGCTCTTAGAAATAATGTAGATGTTCCCCATGGTCTCTAGAGGCCAATTGCTGGTTCAGGCATCGGCCAAGCATTACGTCTTCAGGTGACAGGACAATGACAGGGAACAGAGCACCCTACTTCTCTCCTGAAGGTCATTCAAGAGAGCCTAGATTGATGAATTTGAGATAGCTCTGGGAGATCCCTGGCAGATGGAGCTTGCTGTGGTTAGCCGAAGAAACCAGCACTGAGCACAGCAATTTGGTGTAGGGGAACACCAAACTTTGATGCCACCCTGTCAGGGGACACCAGGAATGGCCAGGGAAGGGCTGACACACTCCTAGGTCAGCAGAGGAACTGCAGCAGTCTCTGCTGGGCAAGGGTTTCCCAAAGTGGAGCCCCAGCCATCTCATGGGTGTCGCTGTCCTCATAGCCTGCCATGACCAGGGCTATCCCAGTGGTATTCCCTGGGTAAGGCAGGTTCTGCATGTCCAGCCAGCTCCCTCTGCACCCAGCCTCTTCCAAGCAAAATCCTCAAGTAAAACTCATCCTGGAGCCCATAGGAGAAAGGACTGGGGCTGCTTGAAGATGTGGAGTTCTCCCTAGCACTTGTCTGTCTTAGAGACATCACGAAGAGGCATCCCTGTACATACACTCCAAAGAGATTATCTCCCTCCTCTACCCAAAGAAAACATGGTGGGGGGAGGGCAGAACTCACTGGACGATGAAATTCCTAAATCCTCATCCCATGAGAAGAATTAATGTCGCTCTTTCCCCGCTCCAATACCAGGAGCTCCCCAGGAGGAGATCCTATTGTACATTACACACTAGCAAGGGTACATCTCTCAGCGTGCTCTTTCCAGAGCAAGCGCAGTCCTTGGCACGCGGGAGCTGGGATTTCACACACCCTGTTCATCACTGAGGTACGGAAAACGTGAGCCACCATTTTGCCGCAGTCCCACAGCAGGAAGAAAATGGTGGCATAGATGAAAACTGCCAGATCAAACGCAATCCAGTTGTCTGTCACCACCTGCAGCTCTTCTCCGCCTTGCATGTAACGCTGCATTCTTAATCAGGTTAATATTTGATTTCCGAGTGCTTAAACAAACAAGAAAACACCACAAAAAAGACTCAACAAAAAAAATAAAATACTATTACAGGTGATTAATGTTGCAGCCATGAAGTACCAAGATGCAAACTATCAATGTTAGAATTTACATTTCTCCCACAAAATGGCAAGTCCGCAGCTCTGGTGTTTATTTTACAGGCAACCAGGTCACCCAAAGCCACCAAGAACAACTGGCCGTACACATATTTAACATACAAAGGGCTTAATCTCTTTTCCAGTGTCTTCTGAGAAATGCTACAGTGGCTGACAAAGGCAAACGTGTTCACTTAATTGCTCTTAAACAGCCTCCCCCCTCTTCCCCATGTTACATCAAATTGCTGCTTGAACACACAACCATTTGAAAGGATTTCTGGAGGGTGGCAAGGAAGCAGGGAAACATGGGGCTTCCAGGGAGGGCAGTCAATACAGATCAGAAAGGAGAGCATCTGCAGTTTTTCTTGGTGATTTGTATATTTCTTCTGCTCACACACACGATAAACCTACCCTAAAGCCAAGCCGGAGCACTAGAACAAGTCCCAAGTCCCTGGGATGAGGTTAGACACAAGTTCCTTATGCTCAATTAGAGACAAACAGCAAAATGAAATTAATTTCTGTTCACAGACTGTCCTGCTTTGTACCCAGCTTTGAGTTTAAATAAAAATTTCAGTATACTACACAAGAAATGGATTATTACAAATAACTTTTTAAACCAAAAAATGAAGTAGCATAACAGCTAACAGCAGTTCTTCCCAGCAGCACAGATACCTTTAAAATTAAAGCATATATCACCTCTTCACAGTACAGATAGCATTAAAATTTCCTTATATATTTCTTTCTAAGCTGCTAAGTGGAATGAAATATTACACTTTTTAACCAGTTTGATTTGTATAGACTGTAGATTTGCAGCATTCTGCTCTTCTCACAATACATAATTCAGTAGTGGAACATACTTTCTGATAAATTCTGCTAACAATTACATTTTACCTTTATCTCTCAGTACCTGAATAATCGAATGTTGCAAAATGAATTGGTGAAGTGATTTTTTTTTCTTTAAAACAAAGACATTTGACTCATTTGTAGGACATCTATTGGCAGCAGTAAGGCATTTCTCCTTGTTTGTTTATCTCATGTATGTTTTTGTATCTGATAGTTAAACTATTACGAAAAAAATAAGACACAAACACTGCAGAAACAGGTCAAGAAAAGACTGACTAAATGGATAGGAAAAAACCCCACCACCATACTTTTCGTTACTGAAAATTCTTGACTGACCCAATAAAGCATCCATCATACAGGGAGTCACAGAGCCACTGTACTCAGTCCAGTATTTTATTTCAGACTACCAGGTACTGCAGATCACTAGTGACCTGTACATAAATCATACGTCATTTCAGCTTCTCATCAAGTAGAAAATCCTATATAAAATGCTCAGGAAAAGCAACAGACCTGCCCTTCGGTCAATCTTAATCAAGATCAGCCTTTTGCTGGCTTCACTAAGGTCAAAATCACACTTTAGAGAAGCTTTTCAGATATCCTAGAAACAGGCACAAAATACCCCTTTCCCTAACCCTCCCACACGTGCCCAGCCCTGATACCATCAAGAAGAGCAAAGAAAGGAAGTTTCCATAGCCAGCATTGCCACTTTTATGGTAAAGATAAGCATCCTTAAGCACGAGCTTAAAGATGGGGGAAAAATTCTAAGTTGGAACATTTCACAGTCTTATCTCTGCTGGAGAAGGTACAATGTGAGCTGATAGGGACAAGAATTAGGAGCAGTGCTATTTCACTGCTTGATGTCACATACGACAAAAGCCCAGCGTTGCCACCATATAATAGCCCAAGTTTAGCCTAAAACGTAAATGCTGCCTATGCTGCATTAAACAGGGAACCAAGTTCTGATGTATTGTGCTTCCGCTTTTCACTTGTTCAAAATACAGCAAACACCAAATAAAACAGCAGATTTGAACATATCCATGTAGAAGACTCACTTGCAGGGATTTGCCACAGTTTTCAAGAGTGAGGTAAAATCTGGCCGTAAAGTGAATTTTCATTAAACCATTTAAAGATACTGATGGAACTTTGTCTTCAGTACTAATCACTGCTAAGGGAAATAACCTCTGTAGAATTACTGCTACCTTAACCCGCGGCAGAGGCTCTCAGAGGGGCTTTTGAGGAGGTCTGCGTTGAGCTAATGAGCCAGCAGGATTTTCCCCAAGATGGGCTTGACACAGCCCCTCACCCAGCCGTGCTGGTCAGGACATCCACCCTTGGAGAAGACCGCTCATTTCCTTTTATAAGCTGCTGCCTTTGGCTTCTCTGAATTTTTGCTATGCATCTTTTACATCATTTCCATAACATCTCTAAATTAATCTGCTGGACTTTTAGCATTAACTCAGGCTTCCTGACCTAGTTTTCCTTAAGGATTTCAGAAGGAAGGGGAAAAAAAAAAGCAGATAAAAGGAAAACTTGGCAGAAAAACATCACACAGTTGGGTTATTTTCCCAGACTACTTACTTTTCACCCCAGAGACCCTCATGGTGCTTTTGGGAGCAAGTGAGATCTGAGAGAGGCAAAGGCGAAGGCAGAGGCACAGCAGTCACTCAGGAGGAGGAAAGGTTGTCCCAGGACCCATTCGACAGGCACCAGAGCTTCCTTCCATTATTATTTTAGCCCAGTACATCTACATACATCTGCCAGCAAAATGCTGGGTGAAGGACATGCTCTGAGGAGAGGTTAGAAGAAGGAGACAGTGGTGGAGAGAGATGGAGGGTGTCCCAGGAGGAGGCTATCAGTCATTAGACAGCAGCCACAAGTGAAAACAATTGCTCATTCTGAGCTTCTGTTTGGAAATGCTGTGAAGACATGGGGAGGAAGATGCTATTGTATTAAAATATTTTTCAACCACGTATTAGGAATAGTGTTTTGGAGCATTCGGTTTATTAAATAGGGCATTTGGTTTAATGAAGAGAGGCAAAAGTGTCAGTGGAGTGTTATGCTGGAAGTAAGAAGGGATGATTAAAATTCTCTTGTATATTGAGCAGCACAACAAAATGCCCATCACCTGGCAGCTGGGCATTTACTGCACTCTGGGAGAGTGATCAGATGAGCAAAGCTCAGCAGCAAAACTCAGTGGCAAAAAAACCCCTAGCCTCTGGTTTCAAAAGCAGAAGGATTAACCCATGAGTTATTAAATTTATAGGAACCATGAGGGAAAATATTGAATGTCTTTGCTTTGGCTCACTGTGTTTTTCTGAGAATGCTGTAAAAGGAAATTTGTTGTGGGAAACAGTTTATGCTGCTCCTGGAGGCAGCCATCTGGGATGCTGAGATTAGTATTTTAGATTTCTATTATCTGAAACTCCACTGACAGACTCTGCAAAAAGGAGTTTATAAATTCTGTAGTGGAGTTTAAGTAAAACTATTTTATCTAGGGACTAAGAAATATATGTAATTACCGTAGGTGAATAGTGCTTTTTCATTGCCATTCACTGAAATTAGTTTACCAGATATTATTCCTAAGAGGTATAATTAAAATCAACATAAAATCCAGAACATAGTGAAAATAAAACATTAGGAGATAATGTCTTTAAAATTACTAGACCAAACAGTCCTCTGCACTGCGGTACAAGCATAATCACTCTCCAGCTAGTAATGTTTGTTTTCTCTGTACAGAGATGCTTTGAACTCCCAGGCTTCTCCGGCAAGCTGTTACTTTGCAGCCTATTGTAAGAAGCAGTTATTTAATAACACTCCATGTTAAATTCCTGCTCTAAAAAGCAAATGAGAGAATTTTATTGAATGCAGGACCTCGACACCATGTTTGGTCTCTGTATTATTTCGTAAGCTCCCACCAAAAGCAATCTGGAAACCTCCATATTTTTTCAGGCTGGCTTATATCTGGAGCCATGTACCTGTCATTAACTCCTGCCCTGGCAAAATGTCCAGGGATGTGAATGGCACTCGTGCCATGGGAAAAACCAAATGTTGAATCCTGTACTGAGTAGCAGGAGAGGCATTTTAGAGCCAGGTACTTGCACCAGATGTTTAATCCTGTTTTCTGCTCATACAGGAGACATAACCTGATGTTAGATGCCACCTTTCATTATGAATGTCTGGCCATCCTTGTTAATGAAAGACTTTGTTTTCTTTTTGCAAATGTTATTAAGCAAAGAACAAAATGATTGTCTAAATTGATTAAGCAGATTCATTCCAGTGAAAAATTTATTATTTGCCTAGTTCATTTCATCAAATCAATTCAGAGGGAAAAGGCTCCATGAATTAAACTAATCACAAATATATATTTTAAAAGCCAACCGTTACTGGCAGGATACAGTCAGTGCAGTCAATCACTAGGACAATAAATGAATTTTAAAGCAGCGTTTAGCATTGCTTTTCAGAACCTTCTTTGCTTTTTCTTTCAGAAAATTGGTGTTTGGGGGCCAAATTCTGCCCCTATTTAGAACTGCACATTCTCATTAAACTTCTATCAGAGCCCGGGAGTCATTTGTTGGGAAAAAAACCCTGTAATATTCAACTAGCATTCCCTATAAAATAGCAATCATACATTAATTACAAAGCTAACTCCGATAGATTAATAAGAATTTCTGAGTGCTTCAGTACAAGCTCTCGAAAAACACATATTTTTAAAAAAAAAATGTCATTCATTTACTAGGCTGAACACACACATTCATTAGACTCACCAACATCACAGTCCAAGAAGGTTCCTATATAATCTTTTGCAGGACACAAATGGAAAAGTCAGCCTAGAATGCTAATATTCAATTCAGTTAAAAAGAAAGCTCAACCATTACATTTATATTTCTCCAGCAAATTACAGACAGGTGTTTTTTTGTGAATGGATGTGTGTACACAGACACATGTATTTTATAGATTTTTTCCTACAAAGGTAACTTTGAAACCATCATTCAAGAAAAATCTTTTGTTATTGCCTAGGTCTTTGCAAGTACATTTGTCGTGGATGGCTTGCTAAAAGTATTTGGGTCTCATTTAACGGTTCATCTAATAAAAATCATTCCTCCACTCTTTTTTCTTTATGTCCTTTGAGCCCAGAGGTGCAGCAGCATTGCTGGCAGGATACCTCTCAGCGTGGCCCATACCGTTTACAAGGGTTAAGCAAAGACACTGTGTGTGTGTTATGTGCAGTACAGCCTAGAGATACCTCTAGCACATTGCCATCTCTGTCTCAGATTACAAATTCAGAATAATATTTTCCTACCAAATGCTTATATTCAGTCCTGCAGCCCTTTGATGACACCAATTTCAAGTAACTCTAAACTGGAATTGCCTTGTGCTGGACTTCCCAAGAGCAATTTGGCTGGCACCCATGGTTCAACATACAGGCAGATGTGTGCGTAAAAGCACTTTATAGGTACAGCTCACTGGCCTCCTCTTCCTTTTTGAGTAGCTTTTCTCTAAACACAAGGGGAAATTTTGTCTTTGTCCATAGTGCCCACTGAGGGCTGGATTTGGGGGGCAGATGTTGGCGGCACAGCTAATGCCTCGGTCCCTGCACTAGCAATCAGGTAGACTTTGGGATCGTAAATAAAAAAAGGTTTTACAACAGTGTGATGCAAAAGCAGATGCTATAAACACTGTACCATGAGCAATAATTTAAAAGCACATGGCAGAGGCAATAATGACAAAGCCCAAAAAGCTCAGACGGTAAAAGAAACCTCATATACAAAACAGCATTAAAAAACAATTTAGTGCTTTGAAAGATGCAGTAATGACAGCTTTGAAGACTTCATCCCTCCCTTCCCACCAGAGGGGAGGTGCCCTATCCCTACCCTGGCAGGATGGGGATATCATGAGTGTGCTGGGTACTGCCAGCCCTGGGGAGGCTCAGGGAAAAGAAAGATTCTCCTCCACCCGGGGCTTCACCTGCAGCCCCTGGGTCACTCCTTGTCCCTCTCTTCCACCTCGCTGGACATCAGCCACAGCCCCTTTGCCAAGCAGAGCTGCAAAAAGCAGCAGAGGGGCTGAATCCACCCAGATAAGGGTGAAACCCATCAGGGTCCACCGAGGAGTTCCCTGCCAGGGCACGAGGATGTTCAGGGAGGTGCTCACCACACCAGCACCCACTGGTGCCCTTCCTGCTGCCCTCACTAAGGGGCGTGGGACCCTGCCAGCATCGCCCACTGCCGTGCTCCCCATAAAGGCATTCAGGAGCCTGTTCTCTGGATAAGCAAATGTTTTGATTAGGGACTGAAAAGCAAGCAAGCAGTGACAGTTGAGGACACCCCCCCGCCTCTGATAACAGAAGTTTTCTTCAAAACCCTTGTCTCCTACATCATGCTAAACACCAGCACTATGTATTCACACTGTCACTTTCAAGTGTTTCCCCCATCTCGTACTGAACTCGAGTCTATGACGTCTGTTCAACGGTACCTCACACGCTGCCATACCCTCACCGTGCCAAGCAACCCAAGTGCACTTGCAGTACAGCTGAAATGCCACGAGTTGAACGCGTCCATGCCAGCCATCAAGGCTCCTGTTGGCTCTGCAGCTAAGGGCACCTTCCTCTCTCATCACCCCTTTATTATATCCCCTTGCAATGCAGCCCCATGGGTTCAAAGGGTCCAGAGAAAATTAAATCCCAATCCAATTTTTTTCCTTCTTTTTGTTTCTCTGTTTCAAGCTTTATAAGCTATTCCCACGATGTTGCGAAGGCTGACTTGTGATTTCAAGGGCAATGCCAATTAGTCCTGGGATCAGCATAGCTAATGAAGCCGGGTGTCTCTGATTTACAGGTTCAGAGTTAGCAAAGCAGGGGGACAGGGACAGACAAGCAGCTCAGAAGAAAGAGGCTCATCTCCTTCTGAAACCAAACAAAAATATCTCTTCGCAAGAATCAACCCTTAGCTTAAAGGCTTCCAGACTTAATGTACTGTTCATTTTTTAAATTAACTGGAGGAGGTAGCAAAGCAAAAGGCATGTATGATGTCCTAGAGCAAATACTGAAAGAGATGGAGACAGGCTGCAGCCACACGCCTGCTCTGTGCTCCCTGGGATGCTGTTTGGGCAGCGCCCCACAACACATCAGGTCCAACAGACCTGCTGAAGGAACGGCTACCTGACAGGAGGTTTCAGTCATAAGCTGGAGCTCACCATTCCCATCACCAGAATGGATGCTGCCAGGAGATGCTGATGGTTGTAACAGCTATTTGATGCAATTCCCTGTGCTTCACCACTTCAAATCTGATCTCAGTGGAGGAAAAGCAGATTTATTTGGGAATGCTTAAGGAGCTGCCTTACCAGTTACCCAGTGGCACCCATGTTCAACTACTTAACTGCTCAGGGTGAAAAAAACTTTACTAGGTCTTTTCATTATAAAACCTGTGTATTTAGCCATTCTGATTATTTTTAGTACCTTAGGAACAGAAAACACTTCTCAGACTACATTTGCCAGCTAACCCAGTCTCCTCTTCCTTATGGTGTTAAAGACAAGGATGCTTTTCTGGAAGGGGGTGAGGATAGAGTGAGCAGCATCTAGGTTACCAGGTAGCTGCAGACACGGTGCAGGGCAGAGTGGAGATGCTGAGATGCCAGGTAAGAGCTCTGCCAGCTCACACTGTGCTCAGTGACAAAGCCTGCTGCCAGCTGGGAAGTAACACAAATTGGAACTGACAGAGAAATGTGACAAATCCATTATTAATGGCAGAACTATTTTTTTAATATGTAGAAGGCTGTACTAGATTAATAAAACCAGGATTTTTATATTCTTATCCGACAGCAGTGATGGTGTGTGATATCCAGAAAAGCCAGCACTGCCGATGCCATCTCTGGCTCTCGCTACCATGAGGATGCTGTGGCGGATTTGGCAGGGTCAGGATTTCTCTTCAGGACATTGCAACTCCTGCACGCTGCAGAAGGTCACACAGGCTGACTTTGTGGCAGGGTGAAGCTCTCACGCAAAAGGTCAGTGTGCTGTGGAACCCGTCAGTGTGCTGTGGAAACCCGCACACAGCTCCTCCCTGGGGGGCTGCAAACCTCTTGGTGTTCACCAGCATCTGCCTTGTTTTATCTCAGCCTATAGTGGGTTTAAAGGGGGCTTGTTTATTTTTTAAATAAAGATCAGCCCATAGGGTGTAGCAGGGACAGAGGGACTTGCACAATCCAGTCAACCCATCTGCAAATCAAAGCTACAGCAGGTGGATTTCTGTCTTAAGCTCTCAAAACAATCTATCTCTCTCTCTATATATACACATATATTTACTTTTATTTTTACTGTAGGTATTTTTACTCTAGGTGTGCAAATGAAACCCATCACTATATAAAGAAACACTTCATTTAACTTCTCATTAGCATTTATTCCCTCTATTTCTGCTATTATTTTTTTCCACGTTTTCTTCAGAGGAAAGAAAACACAGTGTCAGGGAAAAGTATTTCAAAAAAGAAAAGGATAAGTAATTAAGCAAAATGCATTCACTCATTCTTATTCTTGTCCACTTTAAATGTAGACACAGTCGCAGTGCAAGGTCTACTTACAAACAACCCTTCGCAGTTTTGAAGGAAATGTGTGGCCCCAGAGAAACATCACTTGACTTTCCAGATTTTTCTTTTAGAAGAGACACTGGCTTGTTTCTTTAGAAAGAATTATTCTGATAACTTGCTGCTTTTTTTTTCAGCCTCCTTAGCATTTTGTGGAACTCTCTTGAATCTACCGTAGGCAAGTTACATCACCCCTTGTTGCCTCCCTCACAGCCAGTTCTAAAGGTCTCAGCATCGCTTGGCTGACATGCAACATCCTCACACAGCATCCTGGGGCTTGGACGATGAGGCAGGTTTCTGCCAACCTTGGTACATTCACATGGCTCCAGCCTGGAGCTCCCCAGGACAAAACAAGGGCAGGGAGTGTGGCTCTTAGAAAAATGAATGTGACACTGAGCTGCAACTAACATTATCCAGCTGCTGTGCAAACCAGAGCCTGCTCCCCTGTCGCTGCTCCAAGAGGGGCAACTCACCAGGATAGCTGCAGGGTGTGCTTGGCCAAGTGTGGTGGATCCTGAGAGGAATTAGAGGCTTTCCAGGAGAGAGAGGAGAAATAAAGCATGTGACATTCTGTTGCTGCAGGGAAAAAAACACGCAACGGTGCCTCCTGCAAGAATTGCAGTTTGCAGGATTCGGGGAGGAGAGCCTGGCAAAGCCACTGCTGGGGCAGCCCAGGGGATGTAAGAGGCGAATTGTGGGGTGGGAATGAGCCACTGCTGCACGTGGTTACCTGCTGTCCTACCAACAACGATCCCTGGATGGAGGGGAGAGCTCCTGCCCCAGGGAGACCAAGGACTAGCCACCTGCACACCTCATGGGGGTATTCTAGGAGGCAGGAAAGGCCAATTCCCAGAGCCTGCTTGGGGCCACCAGCTCCTGCCATACAATAAACAGCGAATTCACATACTCAAAGGGAAAAATCCCACAGGAAACTATTTCCCTGAAGGTTTGAAGTTGAACATAGCACAAAATAAGAAAGACTTCAAAGGCGGGGTGGAGCTACAAGGGCTGAAGGGTCTCAGCAGCGAAGAACGTGCAAGTCCTTTCCCTTGACTCCTGCCACATGGGTGGAGCACTGCCAGAAAGTCCTAGTGTGGCCCAAAGCAGCCTGGAAGACCTTCCTGCAGCTCCAGTTTGTCTCGCCACCACCCTTTCCATGGGCTTCCCAAGCTAAGGGACATGGTGAACTGATCTCTGGGACCCTCCCCACCAGGTCTTGGCAGTCATGGCCCAGCAACAAAGGGCCCACAAACACGTCCCAGGAGTGGGCATCAGCCATGTGAGGGGGCCAGGACAGAGGAGCCTCCTCGGTCCTCAGCAGTTGAATCAAAAGCCAGGCAGCAATGGCAGCAGCATTGGGATCCTTGGAGTCGCGGCAGTCGGCTGCTATTAGCACACAAAAGCCAGGCCGAGCAGGCAAGCGGGACAAAAGGGGTGTAGGGCAGCCAGACAAGAGAGATGGAGGGTGGAACGAGACAAGAATGGGAGAGAAGCCATGCAGACAAGAGGAGGGGTGGGAGACACGCACACACACAAAAATCAGAGAAAAGGAAAGACAAGGGGATAACAAGGGGGGAAGAGACCACATGGGGAAGGGCGTTCCTTACCTGGCCCGCGGCCCCTATCCTTGCCCTGTGCTTGTCCTGTCGCTCTTATGGTTGGACTCGATGATCCAGTGGGTCTTTTCCAACCTGGTGATTCTATGATTCTTTGCTTGCCCCGTGTAAGGACATCAGAGCAGAGCATCAGACCTTTGGGCTGAATAGCCAAATCCAAGAGGATTTTCCTGCTCATCCAAGATTTTCATCGCTACCAGTGAGGCTGCGATCAGAGAAACTGCTAAGGGACCTGGGTGTGCTTCTCACCAATGGCCATATTTCTCATTCCTGTTCCCTAAAATGCACCTTGATGATGCCACAGCCACCAGCACCTGCCTGCAAAACCAAGAGCTGGTCCTAGTTAATGCCGGTTCACAGACATGGATCAGCCAGGGCAAACAAGACTACTCTCGAGCCTAGGGAACACGCCATACTGTGTCTCACTCAGTCTCACCCCTCAAGGCTCCCAGCCTCACAAACAAACTGAAAAATACCTTTTCACTTCATAGAATCATAGAATAACCAGGTCGGAAGAGACCCACCGGATCATCGAGTCCAACCATTCCTATCAAACACTAAACCATGCCCCTTAGCACCTCGTCTACCCGTGCCTTAAACACCTCCAGGGAAGGGGACTCAACCCCCTCCCTGGGCAGCCTGTTCCAGTGCCCAATAACCCTTTCTGTGAAGAATTTTTTCGTGATGTCCAGCCTGAACCTCCCCTGGCAGAGCTTGAGGCCATTCCCTCTTGTCCTGTCCCCTGTCACTTGGGAGAAGAGCCCAGCTCCCTCCTCTCCACAACCTCCTTTCAGGTAGTTGTAGAGAGCAATGAGGTCTCCCCTCAGCCTCCTCCAGGCTAAACACCCCCAGCTCTCTCAGCCGCTCCTCATAAGGCCTGTTCTCCAGCCCCCTCACCAGCTTGGTTGCTCTTCTCTGGACTCGCTCCAGAGCCTCAACATCCTTCTTGTGGTGAGGGGCCCAGAACTGAACACAGTATTCTTGGCGTGTTTTCCTTTACCAGCACCCCACCAAACCAGGGAGTGCCAGGGGGAGATGCTCCCCTCCCTCCCGCAGCCAAGCAGCCACAGCTGCCTCACCAGGATTTTAGGAACAGGGTGGCAGAAGAACAACAAAACTCAGAGAAGGGGAAGGTCCACATCGAAGTGGTTGCACAGCTAAAACACACATCAACTTCAGTCTGGCGATAACACCTCTATAAATGACGGAGTAAATGACAGAACAAATGTATAACCCCCATCATTCTCAAGGATATTTGGAAAGCTCTCGTGTTTTATAAAACAAGAAGGTCAGAAATGGAAAACACATTTTTTAAGTATGAAGTTGCAGGGAATTCAATAAAAATGCGTTTTTCTGACTGAAAACATTTTTTTATCTTTAGGAATGAAAAATAATACCACTGGCTAATGTGTCTCAAGCTGGCAGCTTCATCTTTGAGCTCTGGTGCCCCTCGCACAACACACCAGCCAGTACTTGCCCCACTTCCATTCTTCTCCCATCTGCCTCTCTGATTTCAAACTAATTTCAGGACTATTTCTTTTTTACTAATTTTAAAGATTATCTTCTTTTCATTAGAATCTTTCTAGTTTTCTTTCTTTCTTTTTCCAGAAAACAAACTCTCTGGCTTTTGTCCTTTATAATTAAAAAATGTCACCACTTTTATTCCTACGCCACTGCCACACTTTTAGCCACATTTCTTCTGGTTACCAACAGCACCATAAGAACAGATTTCAAATGGCCCATTTCTAATTTCCATATGCTGGTTGTTGCAGCACACAATTCTTCAACCCATGTCATCCAAACAAGACCCAGCACCGGACTGGTCCTCCACAGCTCTCCAGAGCAAACAAAATATCTGAGATGACCAAAACCTGGACTAAAGTAACTGAAAGCAAATGCTGACTTTTCCTTGTTTCAGCCTTCCTATGTCTGTGAGGAAAAGACTGAAGAAAAAGAGAGAAAGGGCAAACAGGAAAAAAAAAGAAAAAGGGAAGGGAACTTCTTGGATTGATCAGGAATGACTCACATGCATGCTCATAACCTGAAACAAAGATCATGGAACAGTTAAACCTTGACTTCAGCTTCAGCGTAGATGGAATAAGGATTTCATTTCCAAACACTAATTTGCACACTGCTGTTTGTTCCGTAAAGCTGAGCCCATCACCATCTCTGGCTTTGTGACAGGGCTAAAGCAGCGAGTTTGTGGGTGCAGGCATTAAAATATGCACAACACCTTTGAAAATGTTTTTTAAAAAAACAGATATAGTTGTTAGGTTTCAAATGTGCAAAGTGTTAACCTCCCCACAAAAGCGACTTGAAAGAAAGATTTTTGATCAGCACCAGTATTGAGAATAATTCAGTTCATATGAGTTGAGATAGCTGTGGCAGACAAAATATTTTAGAAAACTGTTGCTCAGGATCTTTTACAATTTCAGTTTTCTTCCCCTGCAGAATTATAAGGTCTAATCCAAGGATGAGCTGCAAAACATCAGGCAGAAACCAGCAGCAGAGGGAAAGAGCAAAAATCCCAACTCATACACACACAAGCACATGTGCTGGTGCAACACGTTTCAGGTGATGGAGAATTCCTCTGTTAGCACAGAGGCTCCGAAGTTTGCATTTTAATTTTTTTATTCTTGCTTTTTGACTTCTGACACTAAACATGATGGGAACACTACGAATAGGTAATTTGGGCGCTGAAATAAGTGACGTGCTTTAAAATAGCAGATAAGACTAAGTTCACTTGGATGTAATACTTGATCAGCAGAATAGAAGACAGGTTGAGTTTTGGGAAGGTGGTAGCAGTGTGGTAAATGTTGCCTCTGGGCTAATCCCAGCATTTTATTTCCTCCTTAGCATTCAATCTTCTGCAGCTCAGGATAACCTGGAACACACCAAATGAGTTTTCCCCACGCAGAGGCCTCCGGGAAATGGTTTAGGTGCGTGATCTCAGATGCAAAAACTTTTTCCCAGCCCAGGCCATCCCATGGGAGCCAATTCCCGAGCAGCATGGGGACACCTCAGTCTTCAAATCTTTCCCAAACTCTGTCAGGATACCCTGACTCTTTGTGATCTAACCAAACGTATGTCACGCTTCCTCAAGTTAATAACAGATGTCCCAGGAATGACAGCTCTTGAGGTCAGGGAATTTTTTTTTTCCTTTTTTTTTCTCTTCTTTTTTCCTTTTTTTTTACTGTTGCCTTTTCACTTCCCATTTGGAAGGGGCGGGGGAGTTATAGCGCAGTCCCCAGACCCGCCTGCCCAGCCACTGCTCTGTGGCCTGAGCCCTGCGGCTGTGAGTGCTCTGTTTATCTTACACAAGCATCCCCTGAATGAGGAAAAATAAATAGAAGAAGAAAACATATGACTCTCCTTAGCACAAAACCTCCCCACCTCCTCGTCGTCTTTTTTTTTTTTATTATTATTACTATTTTTTTTCCTCCTCCTTTGGCGACATAAAAAGAGGCTGCGTCTGACCCTGTTGAATGTAAATGCCTTTGAAGTGGAACTAATCATTTCAAGGATAGTTTGCGTTGTCCTAACAACGCAGCTGAATTGCAAAGCCCCGCTTTTTGTTGAAGATATGTTTTCTTTCTTTCAGCCCAACCTGATGATGATATACTGCTTTCACGCTCTGTCCTCCCGCATCGTAAATCTCTGCTGCTGCCTTCCCCAGCCCAAACTCCCCATGCCAGCGGGGGACCAGCTGTGGCCCCTCCAGGGCTGGGCTGCACCGGGCTGAGCCCCAGCCATGGTGCCACCAGGCAGAGCAGCCCCAGGGGCTGGGGGAGATTCTGCTGCCATAAAACGAGGTACCCAGGCCCTGGAAGGGGCATCTATCCATCCATCCATCCATCCATCCATCCATCCATCCATCCATCCATCCATCCATCCATCCATCTTCCTCTGGGTACCCTCTATCCTCTCCGCCAGGCATCCTACATCCCTCTCCCAGCATCCCTGCCTGGGTCCTCTGGGCACCCCCAGGCTGCCACCTGCCCTGGCCCCGCAGCTCCCGTTAATGCCATTAGTGACAGAGGTCGAGTGTCAATTGGGGCTTGGTGACACTGCGGGGCTGCAGCGGGTGCCTCGGGAATTCAGGTCAAGCGGTGCGGACTCGGGTTTCATGGTCAAGGCTACTGGGAGGCAACCTCGGAAATGTCCCACTGGATGGACAGACAGACAGATGCGCACAGCCCGTGGCCGGTCAGCAGTGCTGCCAGGGTGCCTGCCCAGCAGCACAACTTTTCTGAAGTCCTCTCCCCACAGCTCTTCTGGGCTTGAATTCTTTCCTCACTAGGTCCCATTCCTGGCCAGAATCACTGTGGTGGGACAAGTTCTGGGTTAACTCCCCCTGCAGCGGGCGTTTGCTGGCTGACAACTCTTTTTTCATTTAAGAACACAGAAACATATTTTATTTACTGCCTCCTATAAATTATTTACTAGCAGAGCTGAGGTAATTCCATTAAAGCGCATAGTTTGCCTATACCAAATAGTTATCTGGGGAGCACTTTTTTTTTTTCTTGCCATCATAAAGCCACACAGTTGCCAGAGAGCAGGGAGAGAGGGCGTCAGGAGGAGCTAACTGCTGGTTGGGCCTCAGGAAGCAGCACAGGAACGGAAAGGAAAGAAATAGCATTGCCCCCTTCCTTTATGAGGCTCTGCAAGCACAGAAAGAGCCGCCTCCCAGGTGGGAGCCTGCAAGAGCGATGGGACCAGCCCTGGTTCATCCCTCCCTGCTCCTGAGTTGGTCCAAAGAGCCCTCCCAGGCTCTTTGCAACTAAGCAACTTGTGACAACCCCTCATGAGTGAAGCTCAGAGATGATAAACGCTCAAACAGGGATGTGCTCCCCAGGGGGAAGAGAAAGTCCATACAAAATAGTGACATAAAGGAGAATTCCAGGTTAGTATCAAGAAACTGTTTACCTTCAGAAAGTAATATATTAACAATCATTCCCTATCTATTCACATCTTTCCTTAGAAGAAACTCACGGAGTTTCCTGGTTTTTAAAGGGAAATGTATGAGGATTAATGAACCCATGTCTCTCTCTAATGCCCTTTTCCCCACTCCATGCAGTGGTGTTTGCTGGAAAAGAAGCAGAGGGCTCTGTCCTGCAGCTCTACATACTCAAAACACAAGTCTGAGAAAAGCAAGGTATAAAGAAGTTGGAAAGCAAACTGCCAACTCCAAACAGGCAGCGCTGTCTATGGTTGAGACACGATCTACATGCACTACTGATGTTTTTATATTTATTTAAACTAATAATCACACACAGGTACCTTTATTGCAGCTGAAGTTTTCCGCATTCTGCCTTTGTCACCTTCAGTCCACAAATCCTCTCAGTCCCCTCAAGGTAGCACAGGGCCTGTGACGAAAGGAGCAGAAATTGCAGCTTGCTATTTCACCACCAGAGAGATGTAATAATGTTCCTAACCAGCAAACTTGCATATTTTAAATTTGCGTTAATTCCTTCAAGTAAACACTTCATTTTCACGTAGATTGATCACACTTTGTTGGCATTTTCCTGCACAAATAGTCTTGGCTCAAGAACATTAGTAAGTTCTTATAACATTTTATACCTAAAGCATGGAAAACCTGTTGCAGTATATATTAAAACACGGTGTTGCTGATTAGCGTGGATACATCAGCTTCTGGGAGGCCAGGACCTGAACCCTGAAGATACAGCCTGGATTCAGAGTGGGTGCCTGCCAGCCCTCCTGTGCTGTCCCACCACCCCAGCAGCAGGAAAGCGAAGTCCCATTACAGAGACTGGAGTTTTTGTGATTTCTCTGGGCTTTGTGGTAGCCTCAGAGCAGCTGAGCAGCAGGTGCCTCAGCATTTCACCTTGATAGGCAGATACACCCCAACTGCAAGTGCCTGTCTCATCTCACAGGACTTTTAAGTGCTTTTAAAAATCAGATTTAACAGCATTATTTATAGAGCAGACACCGAGCAGCCAGTCTTTCCACAACAGCTCCTTCAGGTCCTCTCAGATATCAGATGTTATACTGGAGGCTGAGATTTTCCCTCTAAGAGGACAGCCTGTGGAAGCAGATTCCATCTTTGCCCTTCTGCAGCAACCACTGCCTGACGTTCAAGAGACACCCAGGAGTGCTCAGGGGGTGGCATGTCCTGGGAACGAAAATTCATCTCTCCTGACTTGT
Source organism: Phaenicophaeus curvirostris (assembly GCF_032191515.1). Classification (NCBI taxonomy): domain Eukaryota; kingdom Metazoa; phylum Chordata; class Aves; order Cuculiformes; family Cuculidae; genus Phaenicophaeus; species Phaenicophaeus curvirostris. The sequence goes on along the minus strand of NC_091404.1, from coordinate 15,058,372 downwards.
AAGTTAAGCTTGGAAATCACACAGCTCTTTCCTAAGAACATACTGAGTCCTTTTTAAAGTTCTTGGCTTTTTGGTTCTCCAAATCATGGTTTTGACCCTAAAAGTAGAGATTCTAATATATGTCCCAGAACCTTATAGTAACCCTAAACTTCAAAGAGTGACCAATATCATAATCTGTTTCTCAAGTACCATCATAAGAAATGAGGTCTCTTTCTTTTGTTGAATACATTTGTGACATTTGCTGGTAGCAGACACGGAAAATACTTTTGGGACTTGCAATAGTGCATGTTAGAAATACTTGCATTAGTTTAGGCAATGGATCCCTAAAAAAACCCATAAAACCCCACAAGCCCAGCAGCTCCGGTTGATTCTGGTGGCCTTTGCTGGGCACTTATAACCATTCATAAGGGCAAGCAGGTCAGCAGGGTTTGTATGGACGTTCTCATTCCCAGAGGGATGTGCTTGAGACCTGAGTTGTGAACGGACATAGAGCCTGAGCACAGAGATTCTCCCCTGCTATAAGCAGATGCGATATCATAAGCATCCCTGGCTGCAGGGCTGCTGGACCTGCTTGCACCAGCACCAGATCAAGTCCTAAGCTTCCTAAAACAACACGCTTAAACAGAGTTACTCAGTTCACCTCTGCTTTAATTGATCTTTAAAGTCCCTTCCAAACCCAAACCATTCTATGATTCTAAGACATTAAAAAATGCTTTGATTTCCCTAGCCACACCACCTTGGTAACCATGGAAATCGTTTATGAGAACTGGTAAACCTGCTATTCTTTAATACATGTCGCACCCAGATACAGAACAAGTGCTTTATGATAAAAAAAACCAAAACAATGCATGCAGGAGTTGCCAAACTATGCAAATACTTCATTTAGCATATTCCCTGTACATCTTAAAAATATACACAAAGCAGCTACTTTTACAATAAAAAAAAAAAAACCAATGTAAAATATGCATACATTTGGCAACATTTCCTCTTTTCCTATCATCTTTTCCCAAACTATCCTGCAGGGAGTTTGAAATTCTCACCCAGCCCTTCGTCAGCTCTTAGTTTACTGAGTCAAGACAGAAAACAGGCAGCAACAACAAAAAAAATCCCCATAACCTCAAAAAAAACCATAAGTCTCCACTTGAAGTGTCCTGGGATAAATTTTAAAAGGTTTGTAAGACAAAAGAACGCAAACAGCATGTTGCATGAGAAAGGCTTAATGCTTAAAGAAACGCTCTTCAAAATTAATATCTCTGTTGGCGCTGCAAAAGCCCCTTTAGTTGCAGCCTGCCTGCATTAACGCTTTTGGACAGCCTAGCACCTCTGAGACTCAATGGAGCAAATACTTCAGATACATTTTCTTTATGATGCTCCAGATTGCCAATATTTACATAGCATCAAGAGTAGATTCTCTTAAGAAAAGATGATGTGATTCCTAGTAAGTGAAATTAAGAATTCCCCCTTTAAGTATGGCTAAATTCTGATCATTGATAGTGATCCAGGACACAGTTCTTCTAGGCATACGCTACAGTAAAATATAATTACATCAGATTATTATGACATTGCTTGGATTTCTTTTTTTATGCTGGAAATGACTGAACTAGATCTCAGCCCTTAAAAAGTGATGCTCCTCCTCCCATTAGAAGACCTGCTGAATCAAAGTGAAAAAAAACATTTGAAGCGCAGCAGTACGGGAGTCCCATCTGACCAGAAACACACTCCACACTCCTGGATAACATCTATTAAGTGATGATAACAGGTACACAGTGATGCAGCTCAGCGCCCTGCTCCAGCCCAGGCAGCCTCCCCTCCTGCTGACTCCGAACAGCCTCATCCAAGGGGGACAGGGGCCATGCCCTGGAGAGGTGAGAGGGCCCATCCTAGCCTCCCATGCCAGTGGCTTCACAAAAAAATGTTCCCAGAAGAGAAACTGCCTCCCCCATTGACACCTGCTCCTGCTCTGTGTTTTTCCCTGGGTCTCTCTCAATTTAACAGGCCCAGCCGATGTCCTCAACAGCATTACCCTAACTTTTTCCAAGAAGGCTCCTGACCATATTCCAGCTTACACTGAAGGAACCGGGACAACCTGGTGCCTCGGGAAAGTACCTCTACGGTAATTAGCCTGGGTACGAACTAAGCAGCAAAGAGGTAACCGGGAGAGCAGAGCACAAACACCTCACCTGTCACATATGCAGAAGTTGGCAGCAGATTTCCTTGTTGCTGGGATTCTTTGACTCGCTAAACCCACCAAGACGAGAAAGTGGTGGTATATAACTGAGGAACACCATCTGATTCACATCTTACATCAAACACAGTGCTGAATGCATCGCTACTTGCAGGCAAGGCTGTTCATGCTCTTTCTTTATGTACCTAAGCTCTGTCCTGGTTATTTGGTCAAAGACTTCTCTGACATCATGGTTTTTCACTGAGAACTACAAATTCCCAGCAACCAACAACAGGCAAGTGATTCTGGCCAATGTCATGCAGCCTCGGAACCCCAGACCCAGAGCAAAGATCCTTCTCGGTTTCTTTGCAAACAAGGCGTTTTCATAAAAACTGCTGCTGCACTCCTTCAGGTACCACCAAGCTGAGAGTCCTACCAGGGTCAGGTTCCCTCTGCAGCTCTCCTCATCCCCTCCCTCCTGGGTCGTGAGGAGACCTGGAGATGGAAAGCAGGAAGGAGCACGCCCATAACATTTAGAATTACAGTCCATGCGTTTCAAGCACTTTTCTACCTATCTGAGAAATCAGTAATTAGTGCCTGAGATAACTGATTAGCTCACCTTGAATCACATCAGAGTATCATCTGCAGAGGATTGTCTTAATATCCATCCTATCTCCTTATTTCTGTAATTCTCTATCATAATTATACAGTAAAGAATTTTCCAATTAAGATAATTTACGTAAGTGAATGTAGCTTAGTGTAAACGATTAGCATCATGTTATTGCATGAAATATGTAATTAATCCACAGATTTTCCTAAAGACTATTGTGTTAAGAAAGAATCTGTGGTGATGCTGATGCCTTCCTTAGTTTCCTGTCTGTGATGTTGAAATGAAAGCAGTGGTGGGGCTGGAGCACGTGTGCACTCCATCCTGACAGCACACATGCACGCACGCTGCCCTTCGTTCCGCCAAGGCAGCCAATGTTTCATGCTCTAGGATTTACCTCTCAGAGCAGTAGACTGAAGGAGAAAAAAAAAAACATCACATCACTGACTAACCTTTAACACTGTCAATCTATTTGTTCCTCTTCCAAACTGAAACATTACAAGCCAAATCGTGTTAAAGCACCCTTCATAAATATTTTCAAAAGGTGAAACAAAGATCAAAGTAATATACAAAACAGCTTCCTAATTTTGCTTTCTTTTATTTGTTTTACTCAAGCATCAGAGCAGCATCAGGAAGCAGGCTCTGATGATTTTTAATGATTCTGTCATTCCAATGCTATCCCAAATCTTTATTTCCATTTTATTTTTAAAATGTTTTCTATTATGGGGCAACAAAGAGCTATTCATTCTGCCTAGCACAAATCTTAGTTTTGATTAAGCACTTCTGGTAATCATTTAGGGTGCTAAAATCTATCATTGCATTTAATTATCCTTGGTTTTTTATAGTCTTCTTTATTGCTCATTAAATTACTAAAGACACTTCTGCGGTTTGTTCTTACGGAAGGATCTGGCAAGGAACATATGCTGGTGAAAGGTTGCTCAGGTTTCCACAGCATCTGAAGCTGTCAGCATAAATTCACTGATTTTGTTCTATCAAAGGATAAGAAGCTCTTGTAAAACCCTGGCACTTTGGTCACCAAAGTAATCATCACATAAAAGAGGCCTTTTAGGTATGAGGTTTGGTGAGCAGCATTATTCCAGAGTTCAAAACATTTGGAGAAACAGTTCTATAATTCAAAGCTGAGCAAATAGTTTTGGCCGTGGTATTTGTTTTCCCTGGGCCAAGCCATCTTGGCATGTTTTGCAAATGATGCTACGAGGTCTGCAACACACCTGGGTGTGTGACTGAAGACTCCACACTCGTGACGGGCTCCAACACCCTTTGCAGCTGAGTCCTCACCGAGGCAACCAGAAGATGTATGTACCAGTGGGAGACATCAAGAATGCCAAAGTGCTGGAAATACTGGCCACCGTTCCTCCACAACATGAAAAAATGGTCCCAAAGGAGCTATGCCAGTGTCCTGATTGCACCACATCTGCAGATGCCATGAGTAAGTCTCCCTGGTGACGGTCCCTGTTGCCAACTGCAGCCCCAGTGGCCCCTGGTTTGACCACAGTGTATAGTTCTTAGCCCAAATCACAGACATAAATGGACAAAACTCCTTTTCAGAAAGGCACACATAGTTCATTTTTATTACTGTTACACGTAACTTATTTCCTCCTAACCTCCTGATGCTCACTACTTCCTCCTGACTTCCTTGTGCTGGGACCCTGCCGCCTTCAGTGATGCTGTGAGGACGCAGATGGGGCCAAGGAGCATTTTCTCCTCCTGCATGTGTCTCCTTGTCACCCCAGGGTGCCACAGCAAGGACAGCTATGTTAGAATGATCCATTGTTGGGGGAATGCTAGCAGCCAAGCAAGGCAGATTGTTCAATCTTGCGGTAATAACAGACAGAGCAAAGCCACAAAACCTAAGTTCTTCACAGACAATATCCATTTTTGGACATACCGTGCCTGAATGGTCACTCTCTACACTGGTGGCTGCAGGATGTCATGCCTCAGCCCAAACGCCATGGGCACCACAGGAGAATGAAAAACCTGAGCTTTCCCTAGCAAAACAAGCAGCCACTACACGCCTTTACCATTCTCACCTCCCTTCCCTCCTGCAATGAAGTCAATAGTTCAAACTCATGTTCTCTACCCAGAAACACAAAGTCTTCCGCAGGCTATGTGAAGACTGACACCAGCAGCATGAAGCATCTTCCCAGCCTCTTCCAGCTGCTCCAAAATCAAGGCCTCTCTCCTGCCCCATCCAATGCGAAGATGACAGCATTTTGTCAGCACAGTGCAGCCTGCATCATGAGGCTTCGCTTTGCATCAGGCTTTGCAGCTTGGCAAGCTTCAAAACCAGTCCTTTACTCACATTTTTCATTCCTTCAGCCAGACTGTCAAGTCAGGGGGAAAACAGTGATCGTAACCTATGTGGTTATATTAATCCAGTAATAAGATTACCAGTCAATGCTAGGACAGAAGAGTGGCTTTATCTCTGTTTGGTTATTTTATGTAATATTGAAGCCACACTGGTATTTAAACATTATACTACACTGTGGGTTTGTAATCTTAAATGAAAGTTATTCAGCTAATTCTCTGAGCTTCATTATGTTCTCATGTTCCCTTCAAACTGTTCTTACTCTGAACTATATTTACTTAACTATGAAACCGTGAACAGCCCATGTGAATACAGCAGGGATTTCCCCTGTTCATAAATCTATGCGCTCTACCTTTTATCAGGTTAGCAAATAACATGGCTCAAAGGTTTTACAGGTTAGCGCTTTCTCAGCTGCTACTTTTCAGCATGAGGTTGTCTTAGTTTTCCATTTAAGCCACCTTCCAAGCACACCTCAACCCCCAGCAGCTGTCACTTGACACTTCCCCACGGCAGGATCTGTTGTGGCTGTAGGAGCCCTGTGCATGCGGACTGGAGCTCTGTGTGTCACCAAAGCAGGGGGACATCAGCTTCCCAAATGCGAGTCTCTCAGGATGAGAAGTATGGTTTAGCTTTTCAGATGCTGAATCCATCATAGCCAAAACTCCGCCATCCTCACCCAGGCAAAATGCCTTCCTTCCAGCTACTTGTGTCTCCAAAATCAGCTGTGCATAAATATTTTCCCTCCTCTGCTATCAAACCATTCTGACTGAGCGATGAATACATCATCCAAACTGCAGCGTCCATCACCTCAGTATTTTGCCATGTGCTGACATATTCACTTTTGCACCTCCCGCGTGGCAGAGATGATGTAACCAGGGCTGCAGAGAAGGCCACCCCAAACAGCCAGGATGAAGCAGGTCCAGAAGGACACTGCCCTGCTGGCTCCAGTTCACCTTGCAGTAGCAGGGTTTGTGCCAGCACAGGGCACCCCCATCTCCACTTGGCACATCTTCCACGACAGTAACACATGAGAAAATATCAAACACAAGCTGGAAACACAAGAAAGCAGTTGGGGACAGAAACATCAGAAAATACCACGCGAAGTTCATCCACATCTTGCCTACAAAACCAAACCCAAGATTGCTCTGAATGGCCCTGCTCCACTCCGTTCCCTTCAAACCCTGCGTCTTCAGAGCCTGAGTCCACCTTCGGGGCTTGAAAGGCACAACGAAACAATTAGCCGTGCTCCATAAAACTGCCTACATCTGGCCACCCACAGCTCTGCCCAGCACCTGGAGGAGACTGAAGGCTGGGCTGGCAGGAGCCAACACAGACTGTCCCTGCCATTTCCATGGGGAAAGGTCCAAGATGACACCTTCAAAGACGAGAGCACCAGGCAGCCAGAACTCCATTCCTTTAATCGAAGCACCAGCAACCAATCCCAAAACCAGTGTCAGCGGGTTTAGGAGCACGCGGAGAGACTCTCAGTCATCTCCCTCTCCAGAAATCCCTGTGGCTCTGGAAGGTGACCCAACATCTCAGCATCGTTTTCAGGCATTCCCACCACAACAAGCAGCACTGGGAAGCGAAGACACATTGCTTGAGGGAATGAGGGGGAGAGACATGAGAAAGAGAATATTAATAGGCGATTACTGTCAGGACAGTACACACCAGAGAAGTGATTGGTGCTCTCTTCTCTAGAAAGCTTTCCCTTCCCATCTCTACTCCTATTTCTTCTTCGGGAAAATCAGGCAGGGAAGCACAAACCTCCAAAGTGCTAACCAGCTGTGAGCAACAGAGGCAGGAGCCCACTTTCCCCAGGGTCTGTCCGCTCTGCCAGCCACATCTCACCTCCTGGTGCTGTCCGAGCCACACAAGCTGCTCCCAGAAGCTGGAAAGGACCTTCCACACTGCACAGTAACTGTGCCGCTCCAAGGCTGAACAGTGGGCAAGAAGTAATTTTCCTTCCCAAGAATGCTTGCCCACTAATCGCAATGCATTATCAGCTAAAGCAGTTTCATAATGAAGCAATGAGAGCCAATGAAGTTGATGTTATCATAGGATAATTGGCCATGTCAGGCAGCCAGATGCCTCAAGGCAAAAGCAAAAGCTGTTTAACGTACCAAGAAGGTCAATCAGCAGATAATGTCCATTTCCTCTGAATTTATTGCTACCGTATTGGCCATTTCATTGAAGGAGCTTTCAACAATTTCATTCCTGATGTTATGTAAATATACTTGAACTAATGTTAAAAATGCTCCGGGGTTATAACAGAATCCAAGAACTACTCCAGTTTTTAAAAATAAATGTTAGATAGTCTGACTGTGGGCTCAGAGAAGCCAAGCTCTGAGCAAGCAGTAATTACTACAGGAGGGACCAACAAACGAGGCTTCTGAAACTCTCATCTACATGGAACTTCAGGCAATCGAAGCATTTCCAGCCTTCAAATCAAATGGAAGTTGTGCACAGAAACCTGCTGCCAGGTGGTCACAGCAAGAGAGAAATCGCTGCCCCTAATCCAGCACCCGCCCCAAGGGCAACCACACACAGAGCTGCAGGGAGCCAGAGAAAGTGCTCTGGCATCTCCTTTGCACCATCCCAACACAGAACTGCTGTGGGTACCCAGAAGATGTGAAATGCCTCTGGAGACTGCAGTTCCCATCCCAGCAAGATGAGCCCATCCCTTCTGGCAATGGGGACGTGGGGGCACAGGATTTGCTGGGCTGAGGTCTGGGCTGCAGGATCCAGCTCTTGCTAAAAGCATATTTCTTATTCACACGCATCACTCCACGGCACTTTCCTCCTTCGGGCTCTAAATTGATGGTAACCACCACCTGACAAGCCCCCCGTTAAATCGCTCCCATCTCCTGGTCTCCTCCAGCGGGTGGGCAGAGCCAGCGCCGCACTTTGCAATTACATGCTCCAGCACAGAGCGATTCACTTGGAAATAGGTATGCATGAGAAAGAGAGACGGTGTGGCCAAAAAACAGGCTTTATGTAGTCATTCAAGACATCTGATCAGATTAAACAACTATAACCATTCAGACAAAAGCCATATTCCCTCCAACCCCGATAAAAGGGAGGCTGTTTCACTGAATGCCTGGCTGGCACTGAACAGCAAAGAAAATAAGAGCAATAATATCTTTCCATGAGAAGCACAAAGCAGGGCAGGACACACTCCCTGGTTACCTTTATGAAAGGAAGAAATTAAGGCAGGGAGAAATGCCTTGCGATAGTAGAGAAGATGAGATAGTTTGTCCCAACCTGCTTCAAGGCTGTCCTTTGATACTGATATCATTAAGCACAGTCATGTCCCTCCATAGTACTTGACAAGGCTTATTAATAAAAGCTGGTCATCTCCATTCTCATCTGCAAATGACGTGGTGTCTCTTGGAGAGGTTCATACACTGGAATAAAGATGAAAATTTGTACCTTCCTGGAGGCCTTTTCAGTAACCACTGGAGAAGGCAGGGATAACACTCTAGTAAAGCTCTCCAAGACAGACAAGAAAAAAGGTACACAAGGCTAAGGATGGGTCTACAGTCAGAGGGATGATATTAGCACACGGAGGCTGCTATTGTACAGAAAATGAGACAGCCCACCAAGAATTCCACAGAACTGAACAAAGGATCCAGAGCCCAGCTCTCCTTCCTTCAGCTGTGGTGCTCAGTACCATGCCTTCATGTCTTTTCCATGCAAGGGAGCTCTGAGCAACCTCATTTTCACAGATTTTTCACAGAATAAGTAAAAAGAAGGCTATTCCACTCAGGAGGCTGAAGGGACTTCTGCCCATTTTCCATGCATATACATTTTTTTCCTTCCTGATATCAACAATCTTGAGCAACCCAAAAATTCCTCCAGATAAAGCAGCACAGAGGCTCTAATTCAGCATGGAAGTTGGATCTTCTAATTGTATTAGGGATTTGTACTCTGAGTTAGTAATATACTGTATGACCCCTGTAACGCAGGCTGTTTTCTCCTTGACATGCTGTGTAAGCTGCTAACAGCAGACAAGGTCATAACATGCCTCCTTATCACTGCTTAATGTTCTGCATCCCAGTCCAGGTTTTACTGCATGTCATCCAGCAGAGAGATTGGATGTACTTGTTAACCTCTTGCCTTCTCAAAGGATTCCCATTCCCAGCATTCATGGCAGAAGCACAGGCCTTGGATCACCTTCAAAGCTATTGCTGCACGTCTGGGTTTAAACCTTCTGGTCAGGCATGGTCTTTGGTGCAAACCATAGGCTACATATCACTTCCAGTCTCCATCCTTGCTCACAGGGACTCATTGCCTACATCCTCTGCACGCTACTCCCTGCACATCCTCAAACATGAAGATCGTCTTGTAAGATGTGCCCCACCTCCACGGACCCCGGGGGTGGGAGTCCCATTGAACCGGCCCAATAAAAACAACAAATCAAACTCGTCCACTCATATTCAGCCTTTGTTTTGGGGTCCATGGTGGCTGCTTGGCCACCTGTGCAACTGCTCCACTACCATCCCACTGGTGGCACAAATGCATGAACCTGTGGCATTTCAAACCAGACACAGTTCCTGTGCCATTTCTAACCCCTGCCAGTCAAACCACATGGAAATCAATAAGGATGGGCTGGATCTTCTCTCCCCATTAGTCATTTCTAGCCTGACAGAATACATATCAGCCCAGCAAACAACTTAATGCAAGCAGCCAGAGCAGAAACGCAAATACTGCATACTCAGCCTAAGAATTTCTATTGCATATCTCAAATAAACTAGTAAAATGAAGGGGCTGGCCCAAGAAAAGGGAAAGGGCAGGGAAGGGAGGACACCTGCTCTCAACTGTATCTCCATATCTCTCTATCCACTCTCCTCCAAGCCTACCTTTGCCCACTGGAGGCCATATGTGCCCCAGCGAGGGGACGACACAAGACCACAAGCACAGCTGCCCACCCCAGAAGGCAGGTTTCCTCCATAAACTCCTGCTGGCAGCTGGATGTTGTTTTTCAGCTTGGCTGCAGGAGTTATCATCATTTCACAGGAGCAGAGTCCTTGCACTCCCCTTAAATTAGTCACCTCTGGGTCTCCTACTCAGTGTCACCCCATGGTGATGGGGTGTGCAGATGTTGTGTGGGGGAAATTTTCCAGATTGCCAGGAGAGGGAAGGTGACTCTTTTTTTTTTTTCCTCAGGAAAGCAATCACGTTTCATGGGGAAAAATAAGCCTGAGTGTTTGGTCCAGAAGTGGTTTCTTGCCAACACACTCCAAGTACAGAAAATAATGACAAAGGCAGGGAGCAACAATTCAGTCACAGCTGCATTACCAGCTCCCAGCCGGCCCCCTGCGTTAACTACATACATTCACTTTATGAAATCACCGCAGCAAGCTATAAATGATGCATGAAAATTAAATGAGAGAACTCCAACCAAGGCATGAATTCCTGGCCACATGGTTGGGTCAGGCCCAGGGAGGGCGGCAGAGGGGCAGACAAAGCAGAGGCAGACAGAGAGCCCCACGCTTTGGGGAAACCAAAACAACCTCTCCAGCACTCTGCTTTTGAAAGCCAAAGCTGCATTTCAGCAGGTGGTTGAAATAGCACCAGCTTGAAAGATATAAATATCCTAGAACAGGGGGGAAATCGGACTTTACCCGAAGCACAAGGTGTGGTCAGGGAGAGCCCCTCTAAGTTCAGATTAATTTTATGGAGAAGTATTTTCCACGGCTATGGGTTCACTCACATGTACCAAAAGCCCAGGCACAACCATGCAGCAACAAGCAGGGAGGGCGTGCAGGACAGCGCTTACATTCCTAAATTTGATCCCGGTTGTACTTGCAAAGCACCTTCTGTGCGCCTCTGCCTCTTCCCTTTGACCATAGAAACAGCCAGATCCCCTGGAAATCCGGGAAGTGCAACCCCAGGAGGTCTGTGGCATCCACGTGGAGCCCACCCAGCATCCTCACCCCTCCATGGGCACCCCAGTTCCTCAGGGCACACTGCAGGAGCCGACACCACTGCACAATTCCCTTTGTGCGTGCCTACACGTGGATTTTTAAGTCCCCTTGCCACCAGCAATGGTCCCTCTGCCCCAGCAGGAGCCTTAGAATATATTAATATGCAAAGAGGCAAGTAGGCTAATTGCTCCAAATCATTTGTTTCCCTAATTGCCCTCTCGGGGCAAAAGGGACTTGAATCTCTGAGCAGCAGACAACCTATAAAACCTCTTCCTCCGGTGCTAGCACTGTGTTATGTGCATCTCTGTGCAACCTATTTCCCATGCTGTCCATCCAGATGGGAGGCTCCTTGCAGGGCTGTGATGGGTTTACTCTCCCTCTACTTCTGCCCAGTGGGGACCTGCTGCCCCAGGCACCTTCCACCCTGCTCCAGTGACTGGGATTGATGGGCTGTGCCCCCCAAAGGAGGGTTTAGAGGAAAGGAAGAGTGGTGGAACCCAACAGGGTGTCCCACAGTCCCGGCACGGTGGCAGCCCAGCAACACAACAGGTATGGTCCTTCACCTGGGCTTCACTTAGTGCTGCCCACCATTCCAGAGGTGTGGGATGAGAGAAAGGCACCACTCTCCAAGAAGTATCTTCTCTGGGGCTATGCTGTGCCATGCCATGAGGCTTGTGGGGAGACCCACACTGGTTCCACTCCACCCTGGAACCCCTGTACACATCTGCCTGTGCATGAAAAGCAGCCTCCCTCAATCCCAGTTCTACGGCCTCAAATTGCACAAGTGCAGGTTCAGATTGGACATCAGGAAAAATTTCTTAACCAAAGTGGTTATCGGGCACTGGAACAGGCTGCCCAGTGAGGTGGCTGAGTCACTATCCCTGGAGATATTTAAAAGACAGGTAGATGAAGTGTTTAGGGATATGGTTTAGTAGAGGACAGGTATGATTGGGCTTGATCTCAAAGGTCTTTTCCAAGCTAGTGATTCTGTGATTCTATATAGGACTAACTGTCACTGGAGTGGGGTCAAGGGCACCAGGGGCAGCAGGTCCCCACTGGGCAGGAGCAGAGGGAGGGGAAACCCATCATAGCCCTGCAAGGAGCTTCCCACCTGGATGGACAGCATGGGAAATAGGTTGCACAGAGCTGCACACGACACAGTGCCAGCATTGGAGGAAGAGCAAGATTTTATAGGATGTCTGCTGCTCAGATATTCAAGTCCCTTTTGATCCAGCCAACCCAAGAGGTTTTTTTTACCTCTCACAGACAGAGCCCATCTGTCCACCAGGGCTTTTATCTCATGCTAGGACAGAGGCAGGGCTCTCAGGACAGCGCTGGCTGAAGATGTTGCCTTAGAATCATAGAATAACCAGGTTGGAAGAGACCCACCGGATCACCGAGTCATACTTCCAGGTCATACTTTTTATAGTGGTAGCCGTCCATTTCCATGTTTTTGGTTTGGTTTTAGCTGGTTTGCTTTTTCCTTTCCAAGTCAGCTTTTGCCAAGAAAACATTAGCAAGCAGGGTTTGTCGAATAAATGCACTTGTAGGCTTAAACTGTGGGCATTTAAAAAATAAATCAATCAAAGTATAACTACATTATCACACACACCTAGGGCCTGATCCTGTGGAGGATTGCTTCTGAGAATAATCCTTACCCAGGCAACTGCAGCAGAGCCTTTGAACTCAGCCAGGCTACCTGGGAGAGCATCTCATAAATACCCAATGAAGGCAGGCTCAGACCCTAGGCCGCCTTGGCCAAGGCAAAAAGAAATTTGGAGAAGGTATTACCTCTGCAGAGTTCTCACGACTTCTGGGACTAACGGTGACTTCTGATGTTATCTCAGCCTGCCAGCACAGACCAGCCCTGGGCCCACCCACACAGACTCATCCTATACCAGCCGCTCAGAGCTGCCTGATTTCCATTCTGTTTTCCATGGCCTTGATGTCTTGCAGCTGCTTTCACTCCACAGTTCCTCTGTTCATAAAGTTAATAGTTTCGCAGATAGAAGAAAAAAAAAAGCTGCCTTACAGCTTCTCAGTGAAAGCAGAAGGATCGTTGTCCCTCATGGTTCCCTGGAGAGTCCCTTCCCAACAGATCTTCAGCTAGATAGGTAACTTTCAAGCAGGTCAAGGTGTATTGGGCATCCCCATGACACAATATTGCTTCTGCTGCTGCATAAAAAATGCAAAAATAGTTTCAAGACTCTGTGACATTCCCTTTTGTGACTCCCACGAGACATATTCAGATCTAGCAGAGACAGGAGACAGATCATGCTGACCGCAGGAAAGTTTCGCAGGTTGCTCCTTGCAAATAATTTTGGTGAGAAAGGTGCTTGTTGTTGTGGTCGGCTGAAACTCCAGATGGCAATCACCTCCAGCCTTAGACATATGCAAAGCTGAGCCTCTGCTTGACCTCAGATTAAGGAAGAGATGAAGATGTCTCAAATTCAGGTCCTGTGCTCTGAAGCCCACAGTGGGCCAGAGCAGTTGGAGGAGCTCTGTGTCGCTGTAGCCCTGCCTGTAGCCCATTGCCACAACTCTGGTTGACAAGCTCTTGGGAGAACATCAAGGACACCTAATCAGGGCGCTTATTAGCTGGAGCTGTCAGGTCAACCCATCACTGCTAGGTGTTCAGTTGGTTATGTGAATTAGCCTCCATCAGTGCAGAGATGGGTGTTTTCCCTTCCAAACAGAAACTCGAGGACAGCTGGGTAACATAGCACCTCTACGGACTCAAAAGTCCCAGCCACTGAAGACAAGTCAAATGTACAATCATATGGAAAGTAAATTAAGTGCTCAAGAAAACAAATATCCATGTCTTCATGCTTCCTACAACCAGTTTGCATCCTGGAACCCACCAATACAAACCTTTTGGCAACTGCAAAAAAAGTCTTTGTTCTAAATCTTGCATATTTTCCTTTATATCTTGGGCAAAAATTCCCCCCTCCCTGCCAGCGCTGTGGCTCCGTGTTGAATGTCCTGTCCTAGCTCTCAGGAGGAGCAAAGGTAGTTCTGCATGGGGACTTAGTGCAGGGTATGCACTGAGGTATGAGCTGTAGGTAGAAGGGAACAGAGCAATGGTGTCCTGCACCCAGAGAACAAATATTCTGACCTAGAACAGCACCCTTGGGCATAACCTTCGCGTTCCTTTGATATTCATTTTTCTTGATCTCAGCAATATCTTTTCCTGCAGCTTCAGGTTTGATGATGCACTCTCACTAACTTCTTTGGCTTCCAGGCAGAATTACAAATGTATCTCCTAGCAAAATTATGAAGTCTAGAAACAAGTTTTAGCTTAGCAGGAAAAGATTTCTATTTATTTTTCTTCTCCCTGGTCTCAGTGATGATAATGCTGAATTCGTTCCGGAAGAAGTTATTTGTAATCCGGCCTGTTGTCCCTTGGCACAGATTTGCCCTCCTAAACAAACACTTCCACACCGTTGAAGGTGGGGTTCATCATCTTTGCTACAAGCAAGCAGAAGCAAGCCCTGCTATGCACACTGGTGTGTGAAAACAAAAGAACTAAATAAAAAAGAAACACTATTCTGACCTCATTCTGAAAGCTTCATTATTAACCGATAATTAGCAATCAGAGGATTAGGAACATCCCTGAAAAGTGGAAGAAATATATCCTGGGAACAGAGGATAACTGTCTGGAGGCTACTGCCTTCCTCGAGCCGGTGGAGGGAATCGGGGATCCGCATCTTTATCATCATCATCAGAGCTTTGCTTCAAACCCTGACCCTTCCTCTGCCCAGAAATACAGTGGCCAGGCATTTTGTACGCTCACATGTGACCTTTTCCAGATCTCTGAAATAAATACAGTGCAGAGCCTGCGGTTTGCTACGGCAGGGTGTGCGCTGAAATTTCCAGTCAGGCTTTTCCAGCAGGTTTGTTTTGAAGTCTCTGTCTGGGCCCAGGGTTGGCCAAGAACAATGAGTCCTACGAGTCCTTGTGTATCACGTCCAGCTTGTACCCCAGGTTAATCGTAACTTATTTACAACTTGGATTGCCTTCTCTCTGTCCTACAACTAGTGGAAAGAGTGCGATAATTTCTGTTTACAAGCCACATGATTTGGCAAGATCAAAATCTCCTACTTTGTTCTTCAATCAGCCTGTGGTTTCACATCAAACCTGTTGAACATTTTTCTCTGACAACGCGCAGAAGAAACCCATATTTTTTAACTTGCTTGGTCTGAGCCCAGCGAATGATGGAGGACACACGGTACCATCCAAAACAAATCCTAACAGTACACCAGGGAGACGTTTAGCACAGTGAGCTCACACAGGCAGAAACTGGCACCATTTCTGGGCTGAGAAAAAGGTGAAATATAACGTAAGGCTGGCTCCCGCTTGCCCATAAAATGCTCTCATATCAGCAATGTTTCCATATACACAACCTTGGCAAGAGCCAGGGCACAGTGTTACTTCTCCATTAGGCAGAGCAAGAGCACAGTGCATTCAAATTAGCTGATGTGCTTTATTACTACACTTCAAATTTTTGTTGAGAAACAAAGTGAGGCCAGTACCCATTGGGAAGCCACGGCGATGTTTTCTGCAAATGTAGTACATGAGAGTGAATCTAGCGAGGTCCTTGGTTCTAACACCCAGGAAGAGTCAAACTTACTGCACAGAAGAGGTGCACAGCAAAGCACAGAGTTGCCTCAACTCCTTGCACCCATGGCCCACCCTGCACACCCACCCCCCTCTACCTGGGAAGTCCTGCCCAGGCAGCTCAGTCCTGGAGGTTAAAACAGTTGTAAACTGGAAAAAAGCTGCTCACCTTCAAGGGAGGGTGACTGAGCAGTGAATCAGCTTCTGGAGGGGCCATGCAGAATGATTTATAACATTGACTCTGTCCCTAAGGGCCGCATCACTTTTAAGACAGTGGCTCTTATTGCAGCCAAAGCTGATGAAGTCTCCTGGATAAAAAGCCTGAATCTCTGCTGTGCCATGAACCAGACTGGAAGGTCAGAAGATCCAGTCTTAGTCTTAAAATTCCTCCTAAAGAAGCCAGACAGAGAGATGCAACAATACTTTTTACTACCCAAGGCACTTACAAACACCCAATTACTGCATACATTCGTAAGGAGCGAAAATTAAATCCAGATCCCACCTTCAGATTAGAAACTCTCAAGCCGCCGGTCCTTTCTGGCACTCACAATGCCCTTAGGAACTCTGCACCACCCCAACAAGGGGAAAAATACCAATGTTTGCTAAAGACCCTGTTCTTTGTACCACATCTTCTTGGGAGGCTGAACTTCCCTGTTGGTTCTTCATGCACTTTCCTGCTTATAAGAAAAAACTCATGGCCATTGAAGGAACAGAAGCCATACCATCATGTGATTTACATGACCAAAAGCAACTAAATGAAGGTGAATTTCAAATATTGTCATTTTGATTTAGAGGACATCAGTCTCAGAGGAATTAAAAAAAAAAGAAAAAAGAAACATTAGCCAGCTTTTAGGTATCCCAAGAGGAGGAGTGGAACAAACCTCATTAAGTAAAGTAGACACTTAGCCTCAGTTTTAATTTAAACCATATTTTAGTGTCTCAGCATAGCACAAATTCCATAATATCATTCCAGCTCCCATCGCTGCTACAAATACTTCTGTCCACATTTGACATGTAGCTATGCGATAGTTGTGTTAGCAACTTCTGTACTAGGAGATGGCTGGAAAAATGCATGATCTCCACAAAGTTGTTTCTCTTGACTATTGTTTCTAGTTCAGTTCAAATTCAAGACCTAATGTGAAAATGGCTATTGCAGTAATCAAAATTACAGTTTTACCGGAGAACCAATAACCACAATACAACTATTCACTGAGAATAAATGGTAAGATATGGTTATTACAATCAACAAACCAAACACAGCAGAAGAAGTCACTGAGACCAGTGACACGGATGTACAAAGAAAAATAAGACCACTAAAGTATCCAAAATAGAGAAATAAAAATATTTTGCAAGATTCACAACTATTTCATGCGGAAAGCTTGGTTTTATCCCGATCTGGGCAAATAAACAAAGAACAATGCACTAGTCTGCAGTATAACCAGGCACAGGCACACAGGTCTAGGAGGAATATCAGCATTTTTGAACAAAAATCCTGGGCTGGCAAGTGGAGCTCAAGAAACATCTGCCACTGTGTGTATTCTGCTGGGTGTATGGGAGAGCAGATCAGAGTAATGGTGTATACAAGGTGACTTTATGAATGGGGACAGGCCCATCACAGGTACTGGCAGGCAAAGACACTCTTCATGGCAGCTAATAAGCCACGGGAAAGCAATCTAAATCTCAAAGAGATTGCCCCTATTCATCAGGCAGCACAGATACACAACAGGGGGTTGGTGTCAGAGTACAATTAAAAAAAAAATACAATAAGGAAGTACAATATGCAATATGAAAAACAGGCTGGGTGTAAGCACATGTCACTTCAGCTTGATGACATTTCTCCAAAATTCCTCTCCAGCAGGCTTGGAGACAAATCTCAAGTCATCGGATCAAATTCACGGCCCCAAAGAAGAAGAAACACGTTTTGCAAGTACCTGTGCTGTTTCAGAGGTCTAGATCATATCAATGTCCAACATTGCCTAGCTCTGAATACACAAAGGCACTTCGGGAAGCGATGCCCAGTAAAAAACCACTGAGAATGATGGGCAGAGTATAAAGGAAAAAGGGAAAGCATTTAATACTCAACTGTCAGGTTGCTAAAGAACAATGCAGGCAGAGATAAAAGAGAAAGGGTTGAAAGCTTTCAAAGTGAAGAGGCAGAACATATTATTTGTGTTTAGTTAACTAGATAAAAAGCACACTGGACGTACATATTTGATTTTCAGCTGAGGAGACCTGACAAAGGAAACCAGACAAGTCACCCCCAGCAGCAGCAGCAGCACAGGGAATGGCATCAGAGCAAACCTGGGTGGGAAAGGGTTGCATGGGGTGGCGATGGCCATGTGGATGGTCGTATCAAAAAGTTTTTGAACGCTTCTCACCTCTGAAAGCATAGGAAATTGTGGTAATGCTAGCAGCCTGCTGCAGCACTTTGTCTGGAAACAGTGCAGCAAAGGTAAGGAAGATACTTCATCTGGGGACATCTCTCCATCCTCAGCAAAGACAGGTCTCTTCTGGTACGTTCTGTTACCCAGATATAAGCTAGTTCCAGTTAAAAGTCATGATCATTCCCTAAATGAGAACTTCCTTAACAAAATTTTAGATTTAAAACTGGGGGTGGGGGCCAGCAAGGATGCAAGTGGGGGATCATCAGCCAGACCTGGTCTCTGATTTCCAAGAGATCTAGGTGAAAGCAATTGGAATGCAAGTTGGGTATGATTTTATGTATTTTATACATATGATAGAATTATATAGCTTCCAAGCTCAATCTTAATTAATTTTCTTTCTTTGTTTGTCTGAGAGAGATTTATAGATTTGTCCTCACAGCAGCCTAAGTCCCTGGCTATGTTGAGTTTTCTGTGACTCAGACAGGCTTTTTAAACTTCTGCAAAATAATTGGCACAGGAGTTTACTTGGCTAAATCAGAGAGAGGTTTTCAAAGGCTGAAATGGCAATGAAGCACCCAACTTCCACCAGTGTTCGGACTCACCTCTCCTTAATCACTGCAATACTTGGGAAAGCAGAAAGCTTTGTCACAGTTGCACCATGGTCTCCTCTGTACTCTGGGTATAAAGAATACTACATTTACATTCAGTCTTTAAAAAAAGAAAAATGCCTTTCAGTTTGGGCTGCACAGTGTGATTTGTTTGCTGTCTGACTTCCAGAACTGCTCCGGTCATGATCGGGGATACCAGCAGCAGCCAAGGGTTCATCTCTGCTACCACAGACCCACGTGGAAAAAACAGAAGCGATATTTTCTTTGAGGGTAGCCTTGTTTAGAACTACCATTCAGCCCTGTTTTCCTTTATATCTAAGCTTTGCAAAACACCAGTCCACCTCTTCCTCACTTGAACTTTTAATCCTGCTTAGAACCAACTTCATGACAACCAGTTTCAATAGGAGAAATATATCAAGGGCAACAAAACTTTGGCTGGGTGCAGAGCTTTCCTGCTCGGTTCGGTTTAAAGGCAGGTAACACCAAGGCACTCTCTTGGAGGAGGTTTCCAGTCACCCAGCTTGCCCCAGGAGAGGCAGAAATTTAGGATTCTAAGGACTCTCCAAATTTCATTGTGTTTTTTGGACTTGCTCAGCAGCCTAAAGCACTGGATGTTCAGCTCAAGGCTGGGCCAAACCTGGTTTTGTCTTAAAGTGTGCAGGCTCTCAGCTGGCAGAGACTAGGAGGAAGACACGTACAATTCATTGCTTTTCGGATCCACAGCTGCACAGCAGGCAAGCCAGGGAGCTCTGCAGAAGGCTGGAGCTGCAGAGCCCACAGGGGCGGCTGGGAACAGCAGCAGCTCTAAGTGACAGTGGCTTGGGAGTAGGACAGACCAGTCTGCTCAGCTGCCACACTACAAAACCAGTAATGATTTAGTGCTGCTCCACCCCACCAGATGTAACATCATTCCACTTTCCTTTTCAGAAGTGCCCCCTCTCCATTTCTTTTAACCCGCGTCCCTCCAACCTCACATCAACAGGGACAACAAAAAAAAATTTGTTTCCAAAGTCTAGTGAAAAAAAACCCCCACAACGAAAAGAAAGACAATATTAATCAAAGGAGGTGCAGAGCCATTTCATGAGAACACCAGAAGGGGTGGAGGGATTTCCCCTTAGCCAGGACCTGGGGGTCTTCACCAGCACGTGCAAACTGAAGGTCAGGTCCTCCACCAGGGAGAGTCCCTTTCCAAAGGGAGCCCCACAGATCACATCAGGATCCCGTTTCAGCCTCCCCAGCATTCCTTACCAGCTTTTTTTTCCTCTCTTCCTCCCTGCTGCCTTAACCACTAGCTTCCCGTCTATGTTTGGACTTCAGCAAAGCAAGAATTTTCAGTTGAATTGTAAATTCATCAGATACGAGGTTTCGGTCACCCTGAAACTATTAGCTAGTCTGGGTCAGATTTGTCAAATAGTTTGGGCTGGAAACTATGCACTGAAGGATGGGCAGGAGTGTAGGGTTGCTTCACAGTTGAGGCAGGCTACCCACAATAAACAGAAGGAAGCCACGCAATCGCCCCCATCCTCTCAGGGCTTTTTTGAGACTAAGAAAGTAGAGAAGGTCCTGTGGGAGCCCAGGAAGCCAACTGCAACATTTCCAGAGAGCCTGGGATCAGATAAAGATTTTGTGCCTTCCAGGGTGCAACAAAACTACTCCCCAGTCCATCCTGGTGTCCTCAAGTCCAAACTTGATTTCCAGAGAAAGAGGACTTCCCATGACAGGTAGATTCAGTGCTGGGGCAATGTAACTTCAATGGACCTCACCCTGTGATGAGGGGACCCACACCTGTTTGGCAGCATTGCAACCTTCATTAGATGTGGCTTCAATTCCAGGGACTCCAGTGCTCTCCCCAAAAGCCAGTGCTATGGGGTTACCTGCAAAGGGTCTTGTTTTACTCTCTGAAGGAAGAGAAAAGGGTTAAAACAACCTGCATCATACATTGTCTTGACCCTGCTGTTTCTGACACAAGAGGAAGATACTCAGGATCCAGCAGACGTTGGTTTTGGTTTTTAAGACCTTGATCTGCCCCGTTTCTGCTGACAGCACGAATGGGAGGGTTTCATACCACGTATCAGGGCTGCAGGAGTCTGGGGAAAGTTACTGACCGAAGAGGAAAAATGCTGAAATCTACAGAAAAGTGAAGATGCAGGGAGAAGAGGCACATTTCACTAATTTATTTTTTTACATTGCAACAGCTGTGCTTACATGAAAAGGGTCATTAACTGAAGATGCACAGAGTACCAGACTGTCTGCTGAGACTTTATGCAATTTAGGAGATCATTGCAGGGTACAATGAAGGATCATTTAAAATTCAGAAACAAATCCTATAAATACCTTTGTAGGTATTTTAATGGTCCAAAACAAGTACCGTCTACTACTCGATAGGTGCAATTTTTCCTTTTTACTAAATTCCATATGTAAAAATCAATCCCCTCTTTTTAAAACAGACTTTTTTTTTTTACTATGCTATTTTAAAAAGAATAAAGACAGCTCCCACTGAGATGTCTGTTTAAAAGTTCAGTACATTCTGCTGCCTTATTTTATCTAGCAATGATGAACTAAAAGAACAGCGAAAATTCAATCAGGATGGCAATAATATTTGAAAAGGCTATAAAAAAAGAATGATTTATGTGGTAAGAAACATCTTTTGCTGAAATTCCAAACTCTGTATTTTTGTTTCATTACATGAAAAATAATACAGGCCCTACGCAGAAAGCGTGTTCGATGTGCCACTTTGATGGAAACAAAACAACCTTTTAAAAGCGCAGCGAAATGAAAGGTGATTTTTAAAAAACACACAGGTATTTACATAGAGCCATTTACTCAGCATTCAGAATCGTGCTATTCCCTCTCTATAGTTTAGCCATCTCTCAGATAGTTTGCATAAGTATGCATTTATTTACTAATCTTCAAAGGGTCCCCATTTTTCCTAGCTTTCCACTGTAGTCATTAGAGGTCACAACCCTGTAGGAAATATGGGCTGCCATGGTAACACAAAATGTCTGCTACAGGCTTAGTGTAATTCCTCCCTAATAGAAAAACAACAGCAGCAAATCCTGCCTTTGATAAACGGGCTTATACGTTGTAAGAAGCCGCTACCTAGAAAGGTGTCTATCACTTCAAACCGGCTCTAAATGAAATAAATGTTATTAAAAAAAGGGGGGGGGAACGAACTCACACGTTCAACATGATTAAAAAAAAAAAATAAATGCTACTAAGATACACAAAGGAGAACATGGAATTAATCCGGCGAACCAATCTGCAACGTCTCGTTAAATACAGTGGGTGAAGTTCTCAAGGCGCTGTGCTGCAGCCCCTCAAAGCAAGCCCAGCTCTAGCTCTACTCAACAACAAGTGTCTGCTGCGCGCTTCTTACAGGATTCCTGGCAAACCTTTCTCATCACAAGGAAAAAAAGGCTGCACGGCCCATGTCTGAGAAAAACAAAAATTCAGAGGGAGACTGTCACCTCTCTGATTGCAATAAGGTAGCCTCGTCTTCCCCTCTTGGAAATTCCTGCGGGAAAAAGTGCATCTGGTTCCAATAGATAACTGGGGTTTGGGAGGGGAAAAAAAAAAAGAGTCTGTTTGATCTGATGGTCCATGGGCATGACTGGCATTTCAGTGAAATCCTGCCTTGCCGAGAGGAAGGGTCCTGACGGGGCCAGTTGGCTGGCTTGCCAGGGTGGATATTTTGGGAGGGCTCCAGCCACCCCTCACTCCTGTACTCAACATTATCTTATGTTTTTAAGTTCTGTCTACCACTCCCAAATGCTCGTGTCTCCTCTCTTGCCTTTCTCCTGCAGAGTGCACGCACACAGAACTGGTTTTCTTTAGCTCATTAGCTAAGATTTTCCCAAGAATGTGGTTTTTAATACCAAGTTCTACACTCCTTTGGTCCTTTTTAGATATTTTGAAATTGCTGATGGGGCACCCTCTGCTCATCATCCTGTACCACCTTTGGGGTGCCACTCGGAGGAGATGCAATGTTGGTGTGTCTGCAGCAACACAGAGCCTCCTCCAAACCAAATCCTGTTTCTCGTTGTCTTTTGTTTACATTCCTCCAGCCAGTTTTCAATCCAGAGAGCAGCAGTCACATCTCCACCAATTCAAGTTAATTTTTCAATTAAGCTTTTGCATTACCTCCACTCCATTCCCTACACCACTTACTTTGCTTTTTGCTCTTTTTTTCTATTTCTTTTAAAAAGGCTTAATTTTGTTCAATAAAATGTGCTGCTCTGAACACTTGCAATCTGCTATTTCTGTTTATAATTGGTACACTTATTGTTTTGGTTGCCTTCTGCCAAAACAGGCAATTTGAACTTCTCAGGGTTTGTGATGCTTTGCAGCAACATGGAAGCTGCTGAATCCTGTCCACCTAAGACACCCTTCCAGAGGATCTTCTCTGCAGGGGAATGAGAGGTTCTTCATATAACTCTCCTCTCTCTGAGGATTTACACCGCTGCTCCAGTGAGGGAAGTCAGACCCCAAGAGTCGTCATAACCGAGTCAAGATGTGAACTCCCATGATTTCCCATTGCAGGGTCCCTCAAGAGCCCAAGGATAAGGATTCGCTGCCTGCAACAGACGTCCTTTTCACAGAGATGCCATGCACCCTGACAGCAAGTTTCTAGGGTGGCTGGAAAACAGACCTTCACCTACTGCGAGTCTGATAATGAGGAAGAACACTTTGGGCAAGGATCTTATCCACAGCAGAAAGCCAAGCTCCCCTTATCGAGCCTGCCACTATCCTGTGGCAGCCTTTCACAGCTCCATGTACAAAGTAGAAACACCAAAATATCTCTCTGCCTACGCCCTTTTTGATACCTTCAGCTAAGGCAGGAGTGAGTTTTACCTTCTTCCTCCTCTACCACAGCTTTGAAGCCTTAAGCATCAGAAGATATTTGCCTCCTTTTTCCCTCCCGTCCAGTTTGGGTTATGAAATGTTCTCTGCTTTCACCCTGTGGCCCAAAAAAGCTACTGAAAGCACAGTTGATATCTGCGAGTGTTAATGTATCTTCCCTTGCACTAGCTTCCGAAAAGGCAGCTTGGTCTGGAAAGCTCTGCTTTCCCTGTCATACCTTCCCCAAACACTGCTGCAAACGCCCCAATGCTGTCAGTTGGGAAACAAGTCATTTTATACGTGTTTCCACATCGCCACCACTGCACCTGGGAAACAAAGTCAGTGCTCACCCAAAAACAAATCCTGCAAGCCACAAAGTAGATGCAAGGTGGCACGTTCTGAGGTTTGGGGGGACTACCCTACACCAAGCAAACTGAGTTGGTTACACCCACAAAAAGACTTGAGGGATGTCCCTAAATACAGCTCTCCAGGCAGCTTCCCTGTGTTCCTGCATCACCCCCACACTAGCTGTCTTCAGCTGCTTTCTGCTTCTCTCTAGGTCACAAGTTCTCACACTATACCCAGACACAAGGGGCATCTGCAGCATGCCCCATTGCATCTTATCTCCACCACTGACAGAGTTTCTCCTAGCAAGATAAGTAGACTGCTTCAGCATTCTGCCCCATTTGTTTACGTATCACCCTCTGAAAGAGAAAGATCTGGAGCAAATTTCATGAATGCAATTCATTCTACACCATCAATGAAAATAAAGGCACTTCTGAGTCACCTCATCTCCCAGCCAACAGGGAGTTTCACCACTTCTCCATCCAGCTCCCAGCTGAATCCCACATCTGCACGCAAAGTCCATCAGCCAGAGGCACTGAGCAGGCTGGAGACAACCCTGTGGAACCCAAGCTCTGCGAGCCAATGAACAAATTACCCTCGTCTATCAAAGGAGTTTGATTACACCCACAACTGATGTAATATCAGCAATGTATGAGGTATGAGAGAATCCAGTGTATGAGAGAATCTAATGTATTAGAGAATCCAATTCATTTTCACAAACTCCTCCTGCACCAAAAAGCTAATATATGGCACTGCGTGGCCTCCACCAGTGCCTCTGTCCCACCACAAGTCTTCTCAGCACAAATTAGCAAGGCAGGGAACCACCATAAAGAGGAAGGCTGTTGCCTCTCAAAATCCAGTTGGGTAATTTATTTTGACAAGTGCAGCTTGGTTTTAATCATTGGTAATTCTTCTGAGCAAAATGTCTTTGGATAAGGGGGTTGTAGTCTACTTTGTAAAAAATAATGAAATTGGAGGGCTCATTGCAGCGCTGTGTTATTAGTAAGTGTTAATAAATGTAGCGAGATCACTGTTTTGTGTATGTAAATTTTAGAATTTGCAGATAAGCAAAGCGTAAATGAGTGAGGTTTAGTGTAGACAGGGTACTTCCACTTTGTGCCGAGAACAGATAATGGCAAGGCACCCGACTCACTCAGTTGTAATTTCCATTCCTATATTTGTTCATTAGTCAGGCTGTTTGGGCTCTGCAGTTACAACAAAGAGTCCAGCTTCTCCCCAGAGAGTGGGAACTCTGTTTTGTAGCCACCAGAAGGAAGTACCGCGTACCCAAACCGTGGTTAAGTCCAGACAAGTCACTTTCATTAGAGCATCATGACCGTCATTTGTTTCCATACATACAGCAACGACCACATTCGTTATCAACCAAACTTCAACTCAAGGTGCAGGCAAGACCTCCTAGAGGGCATAGGCCACTCATGGTGTGAAACACCACAAAAAGGCTTTCATGTACCTACAATCCTCCAGAAAGCACGTGGCTATAGTGGAGCAGATAGTGACATAGTCCGAGTTGTGCACAGCTACAGCCACTCCACAGCTAAAAGAAAGCAGAAAAGGTAGTGCCTGTCCCTGTTCCACCATGTGATTTCCTCTCCTCCCAGCCATCTGGGATCTCCTGCTCACACACGAATGCCACGGTTTGTAAGATTGAGCTGTCCCTTTGCTTGTGCACTGGTCACCACAAAGCAACTCCCTTGCTAGGCACTGACATCCTATTCATCCTGTGATCTTACAAAGCTCTGGGACTCATCAACATCCCGAGGGGCAAAATTACCCTCCAAATCAGCTACGGCAATATCAAACTAGCAGCTTTCCTGGTTTCCATGCGGGGAGTGATGATTCTCTTCTACTTGTGAACTCCTAGTCCTGTTTTAGCAGCACCAGACACAGCCATGGAGCAAGTGGTAATGACGGTGTTGAGGCAAGAGGGAATTTTTTCACCATTTATTATAAAAAAAATGGTGCAGCTTGGTTTCCCCAGGAGCTCTTGAATTCAAAGAGGCAGCTTTGCTTTGGGACTCCCAAGCCAAGGATCTGCAATAACTCCCATGCAAGTGGGTTTGGGTGAACAACATGAAACAAGAGGAACAGCATTGAGGACAACCAATATCTCAAAGTTCTGGAGGTGAACCTCTGGCACAAGAGATGCTGCCGAGAGGCCGGGAACATTGTTAAACTGAGTGCAACCACGATTTTTATTTAGGTGTTTTAAAATTTTGCAGCCTTTTCTATCATCAGTAAGGATTTTTTTTCTGTATTTTTATCTACTCTCTTGAAGGCTGCTGCACCAAGTCATTACTTTAAATTTCCATCTTTGTCAATGCAAAATGTTGTTTCATCAACATCAAAATATCTGGAGAACACTAGCTGACATTTCTGCTTGCAAGCGTGTTTGGGGAGCATTTATACATTTATTTGCCTGGCAGAAATATGGTTTTAACTGACTCTTGAGTTGCTCGCTTTTCAGAAGTTATTATCAAAACACCAGGCGAGAATCTCGGCACAAAGCTCAGAAGGAAATCAGGGCAGAATTATACTGTAGGAACTGATCTTGTGTATAAAATCAGACCTGCGTGTAACAGCCCAAGTCATCGCGGTGCCATTTGTATTTCTTTGCATCGCTTTATTCTTTAGGCAGCCTGGAGAAAAGGGACAATTTTTCAAAGAACAATATGAGAGCCTGGCCACAAAACATTCTTCCTAATGTAAGTTATTTCGCCTGGGAAAGCCCTTTTTCTAGCAAAGCAGGTTGGAGGGGTGAGGTGGACTCTTCCTGGGGAGAGAAAAGGCCGTCTTGTTCATGGGCTGCTCCCTATTGTGCCGGCGCCAGAGTTTACACAGCTGCTGTCGCAGGGACAGAGTCCCCAGCCAGGAAAAACCTCCCTGGTCCCCAGCGGCTGGAAGCACCCATGGGTGGGGAAATAGAGGCACAAAGAATATCTGCGAGCGAGCAGCCCCTTCCCTGCACTGCCCTCCATCATTTCTATCACAAGAGGGGAAAATGTAGCATAAACCAAAAGAGATTTTTTTGGAATAAAAACAATCTCTTCCAGTCTTTTCATTCACATTTTACTTCTTGGGGAGGAAAAAAAAAATAAAAATGTGAAATTACTTTTCTCACTCTGAGGACTAGACATCACGTTTACCAATTTCCCTATGAGACGGCAGAGAACATTTTCTCGCTCTGAAATCCAACCAGTTTTGCTATGACTGCCAGCCCAGTGCCAAAAAAAGAGGGGGAATCACCTGTAAAGAATTAGGTAACAGAGTGTGAAAGGTCTCTGCCATTCAGGAAATACTTCCCGCTGGATTTAATTACAGATTGCAACTAACTCCCCCCCCAACCCCTGCTTTTTTTTTTTTTTTGAACTTCAGACATACAATAACATGACATTTATTGAACGTGCTAGTGTTGCAGTGGCAGTGATAGTTAAAAGCCTGGAGAACCACTTTATTTACAGTCAACTTTTAAAATGTATTTTATACATCAGATTAATGAGAGTTTTATGGAGAAAGCACATTTTATCCACCTTCGTTAGGAAGTAGCAATTAGCAAAAGAAGAGCCTTTGCAGGCTGCAGAGAGCGGTGCCGGAGACCTGCTCGGGTCCCAGTGCTGGCAGCACCGCTCCCCATCTTCTCCCCAGCCCCATCCTGGGGGCAAATCTGCATTTTACAGCCGGAGCAAACTCCCTCCCTGCTCAGCGGCTCGCACAGATATTGGCTTCAGCAAGTCCCTCTCACATTTGGTCTAAATTGGGTATCCCAGCTAAGATGAGCGGTCCTGATACAACAGTATTAAATGTCAAACGAGCAAAAAACAATGTGCAAAGCCAACACAACTCTGCATTTAATTTAGGCAGTGTCAAAGCAAGGAGCAGAAAGGAATGGTGTTTTTCTTCCTTTGCACATTTTTATAAAACCACTGAATCCAGCTCGTAGTCGAGGCTTCTGTCCTAACTGCCTCACCAGAATCCTTTTCTTCCCTTATTCCCTATCAATATTAGGTTAATCAGCGGTAAGCAAAACAATATAACTATATCTGCTTACATTTGAGTCGCTAATTATACAAGGCAATGTTAAAACTGTTCCTCTGTTGTGCATTTAATTTGCCCACTTTGGAATGAGACATTAGGATTTTATTTCTAAATGCGTTGACTACATTTGTGTCTCTGCTTCTGCAGCCAGAAACAGAGAAGCTCTTCTCTCTGTGTAGGTAATGAGGCATCCAATGCCTTGGAATTAATTTAAAAATTTGTATTCCATCATAATTATCTCCAGTTGTTGTGCATAATAAAATGATTTGTTATAGATCAAATGCTGTACAGATACGTTGAATTGGTACTGAGCACGTCACTTAAACTCACAAAAGGGAATAAAACTCGGAGCGCAGGCAAAAATCTGCTGCCCGGAAGGTGTTATCCTGTCAGTGCTGCAGGGTAATTTACAGGATCTGCCAACATTTAGGAGTCTCTGGGTTGACTTTTTTGGCTTTTATGAGCTGAAGAACAGAAGCAGGGTCACTGGAGAGATTAAGTTTCCTTTCTGCATTAATGTTAGGGAGGGAGACACAGAAAGACACAGCAAATAAGTGCTCTGCTGTACCCTGAAAATTAAAATACAGCTGGATTATTACTCTAATGATGTGCTTTGCCAGCTCTTACAGGGTTCACAACCTCACAACACACAGCCACGGGTACAGAGAACTTGTACCCTCAGCATTTAATCAGATGGGGAGCTGGAAATGGTTTGCTTGGCTTTTTGCTTTTTGGTTTGCTTTTTAACACATCAAAAACCTGCTCCTGTTTATACAAAGCACACTGGAAATCAGCAGTAAATTCATCCACTAATATATCCTTCTGCAATGAGGCTGCATTCAGTAAAATGGCAACGCAGAGTAGCGCAAAGACAAATTTTTTCCCCTCCTCTGTGCTACAAGCAATGGAAATTCGGGCAACAACTTTCTCTGCAGCACAGCACCTAAAGCAGGAGCACCGTTCCTCCATCCCTTATAAAGCAGACAGGCGTGGGATAAGGAAAAAATAAAATCAGAGGCATTTGTAATAGCCAATTTTCACACCATGTTTTCTATACGGTATAAGCATAAATAAGGGGAAAAATACGATTTCAAATTCTGCCTGCACATGTTATACATCTGCACTTTCGATTAATCTGACTTTCATGGAAGCAAAAGAGAATGTTTACCTCCTCGCCTCTGAAGCGAAGAAAGAAAACCTTATTTTGCAATTATAGCATGAAACGTAGGCAAAACTAAGAATGTTTCCTATTGTTTCTTTTTTCCTCCCCTCTCTGCTTCCCATAAAAAAAAATAAATCAGATTGCAAGTCTACTCCAGAACAAAATGCTATTCATCGCAGAAAGGGAATTTAACCTGATAAATCAGCTTTCTAGAGATAGTGATTGAAGTGCTTCATGATCACATTTGAATGGGTTTTCTTTACTGACATATTTTTGTTAACTGGTTTAATAAATTATGACAGACCTTTAAAACCCGATTGGAGCTGTACAGGATAGATTTATGATCAGCCAAACAGCGCAGCCGAAGGTAAATGCACAATATTTCAGTGTTTCCAATAGAACTCGTTGTTGTTGTTATTATTATTAGCCCCAAAGAATAGCTGGAGTTTAATGTTGTTCAGTGAATGTTTATAAAAGTAAACTGTAGAAACAGAAAGAAATTGTTTAAATCCAGAAACTATTTTGAACATGTTACCTGGAAAAGCTAAATTAGAGTAATATAGTAATAATAGACTCAAAGCATGGAGTAATTTAAAACGGCAACAAAACTGGAAGAGGAAAATTAGATTTTCAACAAATGAGTTTTTCAACTAAATTACTCGGGCTATTTTATGGTATTTCAAGTCTCTCTTCGTCTTTTCACACTTGCTTATAAAGCACTTGCAACCCAAACAGCAACGACTTTTCATTTCTTGTGCAATAGCCGATGGGATCAAAATGTCGTTTCTCAAACCTCAGAACAAACCAGGTTCATGCCCTGCAGTTTCGAAGGTGTTGTTACTAAATGCTGGACAGATGAGACGAGTGTATCCTTTTGTGAACAAATTGTGAGATACCAAAGGGATAGTCACTTTTTTAAAATGGAGTGATTTATATTTAAAAAGTAAATTTCACAATTTTGTATGGGTATTTCTACTTAGGTACCTGCTGCATTTAACATTACTGCTGAAAACTAAAACAGATAGATTATTTTTTTTTTAAATTGAGATCTATATAAAACACAAACTAATTAGCCACATGTATCAAAATTATTAATGTAACCTCAGCTATTCAGTTGCCTTGCTTTATATAATATATGATCCAATAAATTAGGTAATGTAACAAAACTAAAAAATAAGGTTTAGTTCTCAGTACAAATTAAACTATAAAACATTATAGTCAGTGCTTGAAAACATTCCATGTTTCATTTCTAAATTATAATTTAAAAACTAATAACAATGGTTTAATAAAATAAGGAAAACAAACTTGCTCCAATTTGGTGTGAGAAATAATTGAATCTGACAATTTTACGAAAGGACTTCACACGTGCAGAGCTACAAAGGCACAAATAAAAAAAAGTGATTACAAAATAGTTATAATCATCTGACTGGCGTTTTACGTGCTAATGCTTGTAAAAAATCGAGATTATAAATGTGCACTGCGCACCATAAAACAATGTGTAGATGAGAGAAGGAACACCCCCCCCCCCCAGACTGGAGAACAAAATTGCTCTGTGCTCTTGCTACATCGCAGCCATTCACACTAAGGTTTTTAACCAAATCTGTCTATAGGATGGGGATGGAAAATGGGTGAAATATGTGTTTGTTCTGCTCTTTCATCCCTCTCTCGCAGCGGTGGGAGAATGAAAACTTCGATGTCGTGTTAGTCCCAGGGCAGAATTTCTTCGAATGTCTGTGCCTTGTCCTGATTGCGACGCTGGGCTTAGCGACCCATAAATTAGCCTGTTTGTAATTAAAGGTGCTTTCCCAAACGAAGAGAGGGAGCTAATACTGTCCCTACCTGTGCCCCCCATTTCATCCCACAGCCAGCTAAGGAGAAATCCTCTTACCCTCAGTAAGGGGGAGAAATGCAGCCAAAAGGAAACAGCAAACTTGTGTTTAAAAGTGGTGGCAGAGGTAATACTGAGCACTCCAGAAAAGGCAGATAGGACTTTGAAGATTTATATAATTAAAGTAATCTGCTGCTGCTTCTCTAAAGCATCGCTCCTGAATTAAGAAATCACACACAACCCAACTCTACATTGAGGAAAACTCAAAACCTTAAAAAAAAATTAACTGAGGAAGGTTAACAAAATAAAAGACCAAAAGAAATCCCCAAGGGAGCCCCCCTGACTGACTCAAAGTGTCACATCAGCACCGCAAAAATACCAGAGATTCACATAAACTTTGAGGAGAATTTTTGTTCTTGTTGTTTAGTAACTACGCTAAGCAAGAAAGCTACAGTATAAACGGTCACAGTTTATAGAGGTAAACTACCAAAACCAGCATCACTTTTTTTAATACCTTGGTGCCCCCTTTTGGTCTATACAGTTCAAGGCATTCTCCATTAAAAAATTTAATCATAAAAATACAGTAACTTTTCACCAGTGAAGTCTTAGTCGAGCGTCTCGTGGCTGCTCCACCTCTAGTGACCATCCACTGTCCCCGCTATCGATTTAGCCCCAGTGAACACGCACAAGCAGCAGCTAAGCTCAAAGGAAGGGGCTGACTTCAATCAGAAAAATTGCCCCAGCACAAAATCCTGCTTTTACACAGTTATGGGAGAAGAAAAAATATAAAAAAAAAGAAGAAAGGGGGAAAAAAAATAAAGACCCATTCGTTACCTTTGCTACAGTACCCTCAGTGGGGGGAGGCTGAGGCTGGTGTGCGGATGATAACTTTGCCTTGTTACGTTTGTGCGTAAAACACTGAGGAGAGAAAAGCTCCCAAGCAAGTGAGAGCCTTAGCTCAGGTCCAGGATCTCAGGAGACCGTGTGCTGCTAGCATCGCACCCAAACCTCGCCGATCTTTAAGGAGAAAGCAAAGTTCAATATGTATTAATTAAACAAAAAAAAAAAATTCTCATCCTGATGACTTTCATACTGCAGCGCTAGCAATTATGCCACAGAAAAAAAGATCTTTCCACGTTCAACATCACTGTGTGAAGACGAGCTTATTTCCAGCAGGGATATTGAGTCCTGCCATCTGAAGGGCCAATCAAGTGTGAAGTACAGTATAGTTTTAGACTCAATTGAAAGGAAAAAGCTTGACTACTAGTTCATAGCATGACAACTTTCATGGATTAGCTCAGACCCTATTCTACTCCGTGAAAGGCTATCACAGCATGAAGACAGTTTTCAATGCACTAAACTTTAATAGCTGAGTGGGGGAGCCAAAGCTTCCTTTTGGTCTCTATAGAAACAGTATAGCCAAAATTTGAGGCAAAATTAAGATTCTTGGGTTTCAGTCCTGTATTTACCCTCCAAGATCCCCATTCACAAAAAGGGTTCAGACTTTCTATGTGTACACATATATAATTATATAGATAATTACATATGTGCTTGTGTGTGTCATTTTTCTAATGGAAGATGAAGTGAGTTAAACCCAATTAACTAATTTCCCAGAGCCCCACCACTGCTTCCCAATGTCCCCAGAGCATTAGGAGAAAGCAGCGGGTGCAGAGAAGCACCCGAGGAGACATCACCAGCACTCTCAAGCATTTTCCTCCCATCCCAGCTGCAAAGCTGTGCACCCTACATGACCCCAGTCCCTTCAAAGCCCTCATCCCCTTAGC
This sequence comes from Phaenicophaeus curvirostris, assembly GCF_032191515.1. Classification (NCBI taxonomy): domain Eukaryota; kingdom Metazoa; phylum Chordata; class Aves; order Cuculiformes; family Cuculidae; genus Phaenicophaeus; species Phaenicophaeus curvirostris. The sequence continues at coordinate 15,025,722 of NC_091404.1, read as the reverse complement.
ATCCTCCAGAAAGCCAGAGATTTTATTTAGGTGCCAGGTCCCAGAGCAAGGCACTACCAGCAACGAGCATCTCATTAGGGAACGCTGTGTTTTGCCTGTTGATGCCAGAGGTTGATGGAAACTTAACCTGCAAGGAGCAGTAGCAGAGGAGCAGGAGTATTCAAGCCAGCAGGAAAAGTTCCCCGTTAGCTTTTCAAGAAGAGCGCTCTCATGGTGAAATTAAATGCTAAGAACAAGGAGAAAAACATTCTCCCATGACAAACTCTTCCCCGGCTCCTCTTCCCCAGCCCACGTGGATGGTGCAAGTGGGTTCCTGCAGGCGTTGTGCCCACAGGATGGGGACCAGCCTACGTCACACTGCACATACACACCAGCACAGAGAAAACAGTGCCACCTTTTCTGCTGCATTAACTTAGTTTCTCGTTTCACACTTAACCGTGCATCCACTAACTACAGTTCCCAGTAGACACTACCCCTATGCACCAACATACACACAAACACATTTTTCTCTTCCCACCTCCCGCATGTCCTCTCTTTCCTGTCCTTTCATCTGTGCCGTGAGGTACCGGAGCCAGGCATCCCCCAGGATGCAGCTGGGAGGGATGTTACCTGTGGGTACCCATGCTGCGCTTTCCACCCATCTGGGCAACGGCGAGGGGCGATCTGGCTCCCTCGGCAAACTTGGCCGGGCCACAGATGCCTTCCCCCCGCCTCCCCTCCCCGCGCCGCCGGGATGTATGGGTGCCTCCTATGGAGAGTCTACGTTTCACTATAATGCTGCTACCCCTTCCCTTTTGTGGAGCACTAATCCTGAGTCACCAGAGCCAGAAACTCGCCTTGCATGGCCAGAGAAGTGGTTTCCCTCTCCCCCCCGCCTTTTTCTTGGATTTGAAGTTAATCCAGCTCTGGTCAGGGTCTCCCTGTGGTGTCCCCACCATTGAAGCCTTAGATCCCTGCATGGGCAGCTGGTTTTGATGGGGATCTGTTGCACGGGCAGGGCCATCCTAGGGGTGCTAACACCCCAGGCCAGTTCTCTTTGGCTGTGCAGGGAGCCAGGATGAGCGCAAGGTCATTGTCTGCTGAGCAGGGAGCTGCCATGTGAGCACATGTTTTAATTCAGGGCCGGTTGCACATGGAGGGGTTACACTACTGGGACTGCCTTGCTTGTATCTCCTGAGCCTCCTTGAAATGCTGTCCCCATGGTCCCCACAGACCTTGGCATCACCCTCCAGGCCTCATCTCAGCAGCATCCCAGCAAGATTCAAGGTTCCCCACAATGGTGAGAAAAGCCCAACATTGCTGCTCATCTCTCAGACAAGCATTATCCAAACTCTTCCCTGAATATGGTCCACAACATATATCCATTAAAGTAGTTCTGGAAAGGAAAATGTTGAATAAAAAGTGCTACTACTCACAATGAAACAGAGAATGCATGTTACCTCACTGACCCAGCATGATTCAAAGCTACCATACACTTTTTCTTCTCCATCCCAGAGTCACTGCATCCTAGACCAGCAGTTCTGTCATCCTAACAACAAAGGCAGGTGCGAAAAGCTGCTTGCTGCAAAACAACCCCCTCTTCCAGGAACCTTCATCCAGCCATTACCAGGTGAAAAGTGGGGTCCTGGACCCACAATTGGCAGCCAAAACCAACAAGACAAGACACCAAACAACCTTGACAGATCTAGGTCTTAACCACATCCCCCATAGAGCTTGCACCTACTCGGGCATCATTTCACAGGCTGAGTCCATGGATGCAGTTTGCCAAGTATCACATCTGTATGTTCTAAGAATTGCGGATGGGCACCTTGCAGATGAGCAAACACCAGCACACAGGAGAAAAAGCATCAGCACCATCGCTGTCTGACACACTAACTCATGTTACAATCTGGAGGAGGTGTCTTTGGACCAACCAGGCACACTCAGATGTTTGCTGTACAAAAAGCCTACGGTAGCACTCGATTGCTGCTGGAGAGCTCGGTAGAGGGTGTAGGCTGGAGGAAGAGATGCCTACGTGCATCCCTCATGCTCCAGTCCTGAACCACTGCCTCCGAGGGCATCTCCATCTGGAGCAGCCTGGAGCAGCAGTAGCAACCTGGGAGAAAACCTTTTCTCGGATAACAGGGCCTTTCTCATACTCTGGTAAAAGGGATGAATTCCCTGTGGTATCAGCATCAGCAAATTTGCCTTTGATGCTTAGACCCACTCATGATTAGGACTGTAAGCAGAAATTAGAGAGAAATGCTTATGGTTAAACACCATTTCCTCTGTTGGTTAAACACTACCTACTTATCGCTCCATTAGATACAACATCTCCAAAGCCCCAGGGTCTAATAATAAAAACTCTGAAGAGAGACTTTTTCCTTTGCACAGTGCTGCGGGAAACAATTTGCAGAATAAATTATTTCTTTTCAACAGGTTTGAGAAAGTCACGGTGCAGTCTTGTACTGTCCTGTACCCCGTGGTCCCTTCCTGAGCAGCCAAATATCGTGCCGAGGCTTCAATCAGACCCAGTGCAACAAGACCCATCATTTCACAGAGGGCAGAAAGTTCAGAATTTGGTCCATGGGCACACATTGACAGCTCAATCGATCGCTGGGCTCCTGCCACTGACAGTCACACGTATGTGGGCGGATGGATTCAATGGTCCTATTTAAACCTGCTCCCGGAGCCCTCGGGCCCTACATGTGTCACCGTGTTAGATGCCATTGATGCCGAGGCAGCTTCTTTGCAGGACGTCAAAGCATAATGGAGCAAACCCCTCATGTGTGAAGGGAAAGCCGGCCTCTTGCACCAAGGAATCCCCTCTATTCAGCCCAGGAGAAGTTTATGTTTGGAGCTGAACCACACAGACCTCAACACAGCCAAATCCTACAGCCACAGGAGTGAAACAACACTGACAACCAGCCAGGACATGCCACAGCCACCCAGCCCCGGGAGATGCAGGGAGAGAAGGATTTGGGGTTGGGCAGCAGGAGGTTGAATTGCTTCCCTGGGGGAAGGACCCCAACCAGTCTCACACAGGGTAGGTGAAACCAGGCTGCGTCATCCCCAGTGTTGGGACAAGATGCTGGGAGAACTCAGCCTCACTGCTTCACCAGGCAAGAGAAAGGCTGCACTTGCTCAAGTAGGTTCCACCATTGCCCTGGTGCAAAGACAGCTGAGATTCCAAAACATCCAACACTGTGTAATTTCTGATCCCCAAACCAACCCTGGACATGCCCTGATGCCAAGAGGACAAAGCCAAAGAGTGTGTGAATCCTTTGCTAATTTATTTGAGGTCCATCTTCCCTTAGAACAGATCTTGTTAATGAGATCCAAACCAGCCTGGTTGCTGTAGGATGATATAATCCTCATCATTTTGCAAGGTCAAGAAAGGTAGCAGCACTGACCTCCTACAGTGCAGTTTATCCTTCTCACCCTGGGACTCAGAACCAGGAGCACGGCTGTGTCTATCACATCCCCACCAGCAGCATCCCTTCCCCAGGATTCTGGCACAGGGGCGATGCTTGGAAGGGGGCTCATCCTCCCTCAGCCTCAAAGCACGCACTGTGCTGAAAAGGAAAGATATGCAGTTATTTGGCTGCATGTCTGAGAGCATCATTGAGCCTTTGACAAGATGTCGCTCAGCCCTGACAGACAGATTTTCTGCTTGAGAGTGGGATAGCTCCCCTCCACCAGAGCACAGACACTGATTAAACAGCTGGTGGCTACTCCTAGTCTCCAGCCTTTTTTACTGAAAAGGCTTCCCATGCAGTAATAGGCTTTTCTCCACCTATGAGAAGCTCCACATGGGGATGCAGACGGTGCAGCGAGGTGGCAGTGGCTGGCAGGAGAGATGCAAGCAAGATAAACGGGTGTCATCGTACTGGAGCAATGCCGTGTTGGCTTGGGGCTCTTTGCCCACACTCTCTGTCCTGCTGTGACGTGTTTCCAAGTGCAAAGTCACATTTCTTCAGGGGCCAGACACAGCAGGTGGAGGGTACAGGGTGGGCTGAGGTAGCAAATTTCTACACATCTTACGTGGGGCTGAGCAAGAGAGAGTCAAAGGATGGGGAGAGCTGATTGCAGCTATGCCCTGACCAGTGACAGCTACCACCGCAGTTGCAGAGGGATGCATGAGTCTTCACACATGCCCAGGTACACAGCACATCCCAGGTTGGTGACACGAGACCCTGCACTGATTCAAAGGAGAGCTCTGCACCAGACATCAAACATCGTGGGAAGTCTCATCCTGCTTCAGTTTCTTCTCCTCTTTCAGCTGCAGACTCCTAAATGGACACTAGCCTGATAATCCCTTTTTCCAAGGCACATCTGCCCTTCTTTACTCTCTCTCTGTTCAATCTATAGCTTACCTTCCCTCCTGAGGAATCATCTAAAGCATATCTCATACCTTTTGCTGCCCAATTTTTTGCAGCAGTCGGGGCATAAACTGTTTGATAGACTCTGAAGGGTTGCCTTTGTTTCCCCAAAAAGGTGCTATTTTGTTCACAAACACTCCGAGGAGCTCAGCAGCCTCTCTTCCTACCACTCTCTTTTCATCATTTTAACACAAAAGCTAAAGCTTTTGAAATGCCCGTTTCATGTTGGTACAGTAGATATCTGAATTCCTTCCACATTTGAAGCCTGAGTCTGAACATGAACTTACCCCAAAAATCTCAAGTTTGCAGTTTAAGCGATTTCCTTTGATGCATTATTTAAACATACATTTTAATTATTAATTGAGACAACTTAGTGCTGTCATTTAAGATCCAAACTCTACACTGGGCCAGATCCTCACCTGCTGCAAACCCCTGCTGCTTCTGTCCCAGAACCCCAGCCTTCCTCCCTCTCTGCTCTCCTCTCCTACCAAAGAATTTCATTAAATTATTTCAACAAGCTCCTCTAATTCTAGTTCAAAGAAAGCAGCTAATGAAGTGTTTAAACATTTTTGTACTCGAAATTCATCAATTTACAAAACATCTTGAGAAAATAAAATTATAATTTTGTGCAAAATAATGCTTCACAGTGCATCACCGGAGGGATCACTTTAAAGAAGAAACCATCACCTACTACTTTCCTTTATGAGAAGTGGGAGATCTCCTCTACAGATGTTTTACTCTCTTTGTCTCTCATTCCCCACAAGGTCTGGGTTCAACAGATCAGTGAGGGATGTTTAGGAATAGGATTATGGCATGGGGACAGCAGGAGAAGGGAGCAGCCCTGGAAAGGCTGCAGGTGTTGGGATGCACGTGGGCACTCGCTCCATACTCTGTGTCACACTCTTGGGATGCTACCTTTGGTCTCCCTACAACCGCAGCTGGGGATTTGGACTGTTCAAATCCAGGCTTTGTACTGACTTTGGGGTGTTGGGCAGGGAGCCTCAGGGTGCTGAATGAACCTCAGTGAAAGCAGATTGCTGTACTCAGGTTGGTCAGAAGACAGCCTTGCCAGTCTCGGGTGTCCAGTAGCGCAGTTACCTCTGCTCAGCAGGATCACCTACATGTCTCCACCCACTGTAGCCCTCAGAGGGGAAAATGAGAAAACCAGGTGACCTGCATCCACCCAGCAATAACTCTCCCCATCCTGGCCCCGGAGCCAGCCTCCATCTATCTCAGAACCCGAGTAGGAGTCTGGACCAGCTGTACCCATCCCCAAAGCACCAGATTCACAAGCATCCCTTTGCGTTTCAGGCACCTGCACAAGGAAGATTTTCGCTGTCTAGCTGAGGATCGGTAAAGATGCCGAAAGTGCCCAGCAAGGAGCTCCCTGGCACTTCCCAGGATGTCCGTGTTGCACAGCCCAGTCCACGCCCCAGGAGAGTTCACTGCCCACACTGCTGGAACCACCGAGCTGCGGGAAATACAGGCTTTGCTGCTGTGGAATTCCCCCAGAGGAGCTGGCAGGTTGATTTATTACTGCTGTGCTTTGGGGCAAAGAAATATGATCCCCAAACCATAATTAACTGCCACGCTAAAAAAAAAAAAAAAATTAATAATAATAAATTACACTAAACAAAAGCACGTGGGCCACCCCAATGTGATGCACTCTGTGTGATTACTCAGAGCAGCACCAGGGCTGGACCTCACAGGCCAGTGACGCTCGTCACATTCACCAGCACCAAATCCATCTAGCCCAAATCTTCCGCCTTTTCTTTTAGCTCCCTGAAGTGCCAGCTGCAAGGAGATCCCCAGGATGCAGAAGGGTGCGATTTCTCTGGGCAATGGAATAAAAACTCCACCCTAAGGAGCATCCCCTTTTTGGCTCAGTGGTGTTGTAAAAGCAGGGTTGCTGTTATTGCTGCCTCTTCATCTCCCCTCGGCCCCTGTCGTCTGCCCGTGTCTGGTGCTGGCCAGATATGATTTGCTCACCCTACACACAAACACACGCCAGAAGTTAAGGCAGTTGCAGCAAATATTTCCCCTCCTGCAACGGGATGTTGGGAAGCCCATGGCACCTAAGAAAACAGTAAATTAGCTGCACACAGTAAAACTGAATTTGGTTTCCTCTCCACAACACCATGAAGATATTTATATATAATTTATCTTTCTAAGTTGTCATGTGGCAAAAGACCTCTCGCTGTGAGGCAAGCTTCTCTTCCTACTTAGAGAGAATTACGTGATTAAATAGAGACCTGAAAAGTTGTGAACAAGCATTGAAGAAGAAAAGGTTTCCTCTTAAAGCCTTAATGAAGTGGGTTCATTCCTCCTCCAACATCAACTTAGCCTTGTGTAGTTTGTTTTCACTCTGGTTAATCACTGACCAAAGCTGTAGTGCGGACCACCAGTTCCCAATAACCCATAAAAGGCAGATCAGAGCTATTGTTCTTTTCTGTAGGGCTTAGCAGACAACAGCTGAATAAACCTGTTCAAAGTCAGAACAGTCAAGGAGGAACAGAAGCCCGGCCATCGGCTGCAGGGAATCCTGAAAAGGAAATTCATTTATTGTGACATAATTGATAGTGTTCACACAAATGCACTACGTGGACCCGATGCAATCTTGGGTAATTAAATATGGAACAATTAATGGGCCCCAGTTATAGAAAGAAATGTTGTTGCAAAGAGGGAATTTGTGCCTGCTTGCTGCCTGGGGATGCTGGCACCTGGTGGGTGCTCCTGATATCCCATGACTGATTCGGGGGAAAATCCTTCCGTGAGGGAGAAGAGAGGAAAGAGGAAAATCCATGCAACTGGGTCTTTGGAAATTACACCCTGTGAAACTGTTAGAGACAAGAGAAATGCAGGAAGGACTGGATTTTGCTGGGAAGAGTCATAAGGTAGCTGCTCTTGTTGAAGGCTTCAGAGAAGTCCGAATGCAGCCTTTGGCAGGAGGCACATTTTAGTTTATTTTAGATTCTCAGCACTTACAAATAAGCACAGAGGCTTTAATTGTAAGACGTGCCTCTACTGCCATAGAAACCCAGCCCTCCTCTAGCACCACCTACCCAAGAGGAAAGGTTTTTCAGGAACCTAACTATTTTTGAAATAAAGAATCAACAAGTAAAGCATTGAAATAGTGCTTTTGCTCCAAATGTGTTTCTGCGCTTTCCCAAAGTGATGGAAGAAGAGCCCTGCTAGTAGCCATGCAGCCCCGCCCCAGTTCATAGCAGTGAATCCATCAGCCCTTTTTGTTCCAAGATGCTTCTAACTGAGCTGCTAACCAAGCAGGAGCCAGGCAAGAAAACAAGACTATAGTGACAAATGCAAAGAAAGGCAAGCAAACTCTATGACAAGCCCTGAGCAGCCACGCTGACTATGACATGAAAAGGATGAACACATCCTCTTCAAACCACGGAGCAAGGTCTAGTTCAGCCACTTCTTCCCCTTCCCAAAATCTTTGAAGCCACTTGAACGTGTCTCATGCCCTGCATCCCTGCTCCCAAGGTGAGCTCTCATGCTTTTATGGTGGGAGGTGAGGTTACTCACGCCTGTGCCTGAGAAGCAACCTTCCCTGCTACATTCTCCTGGCTGGTCTCCATGCCAGCACTTGCACCAGGCTTCCTCCATCTGCTCCAGCAGCTCCTTTTCCCCCCTGGGTGTCATTTCTATTCTCCACACTGCTGACAGCCAGCCCTGCCCAAGCACAATCTTCTGGTAAGCCTGACATGGGACATGCCTTCACCGCTACCTTCCTCACACAGGTCAATATCCACAACTTGCATGCTTCACACCTTGTGTTTCAGCCAAGGTAGACTGATTTCCAGCATCACAGAGAGGCATCCAAAAATAGTTAGTGGGAGACATCCCAGCGAGGCTCCAATGCTGGGGTCTACTCTTCCCGGTGGACGATACACTGAGGTTAAGGGGAGATTTATGACACTTGACCACACAGAACTCGTAGTTGCAGTGAAAATACTAGCCCCGAGGGTAAAAGCGAGCACCAGCAGGGCTGGGTGAGCCCCCTGAGGACTCGCCCCGAGAGCAGCACAGGCACAACATTTTCAGGGTCCCTTGGGAGAGGCCCAGCACTGCTTTGATCTTGGTGGAGGAAGGAATAAGCGGAAAGGTTTGGGGAAATCCAGGAGGAGTCAAAGCAGTTTTTGACCCCTTTTCTTCCCCGAGTTAAAGCAAAACAAAAAAAATGAAACGTTTTGGTAAAAGTAAAGAATAATAAGCAGAGGCTGACGAAGAGCAGCAAAGTCTTGGGCTGAAACAAGGATTTGTTGTTGCTGCTGGGAGCAGGCGGGGAGGGAGGGAGGGGTGGTGAAGGGGTGGGTAAGAGTTGCAGTTTTGCAAAGGCGACGCAAACTTTAAGTTTTAGACATCATTTTCTATTTTTCAGCAGTTTATTCCTCTCACCTGCGTGCTCCATGGGGAAACACTGATTGCTTTAATTCTAACATTTGGAGTGGAACCCATTCACGAAACTTTCTGGCTGTGTGATTCAAACGAGCCTTCTCTTTCCTCTTTTTGTTCTCACAAGAAAATCAATTCACTTGAAGAGCCTCTTAATCCCATTTTTGCAATCAACAATTGCCACTTGTATATCGCTCTAATAGATTAAGAAGTGGGATGATGCGGTTGTCTGGTCTAATTCAACCCTATTCAGGTAACTGCAGCCCGAGGCACTTTGTAGTGCCAAGTGTAGAGCTCTACAGGAAGACTTTTGCTATCATAATTTCCTGTGGAGCTATGCACTGCCCCCACTGAGTAGTCTGAATTACTTTGAATTAGGCCCGACAACCACAGAGAGCAGAAATCCAACAAGCAACAATAACCAAGTCTTTGAGCATGACTTGCATGGGTTATTTTTTTTTCTTTTTTTTTTTTTTTCCCTTTGCATTCGAACAGAAAGAAGGAATTTCAAAACGCGCATCTATTTAAATGACAGCAACCTGCCATAAATCAAGTGGGAAACAAAAGGGGAAAACAGTTTAAGTGAGGGAGAAGTTGAAGTGGAGGAAAAATTAATCAAAACAGTTTTCAAAAAAAACTTCATCGTAAGAGCCTGTGAAAAAAAAAAATTCGGGCCTAGAGCATCTCCATGGCAACAGAGAACAAGCACATGTTGGATACCAAAATCATAAAAGGTTTGTTTTGCAGGGATGAAACAGAAACAGATGGATCCGTGTCTAGTTTTAGTTTAATTTGCTAAAACATTCCAGGCAATTTACCAGCCAGTATTGCGCAACTATTAAAGAAATATCAAAAAAACCTGCACAAGCTTTACTGACCGTTCTGCAACACGTGCTCCAGAAAACTGAGAAGTGCCAGAGTGGATTTAAAGCCATAAATGTAAGGCTTAAAACCCAGATCAGGCTGACACTACATCAGGTAAAACAGCCCAACGTTGCTTTTCAAACACGCACTTCAATGATAAAACCGTCTCCACAAAGGAGTAATTCTGCATGTGCAGGAAAAGAAACAACCTGGCATATGTTAAACCATTGTCTGGTTCCAGAGAGTGAATAAATTGGACAACACCATTAAAAACGCAGCATCTCAAGGGGTACAAGTTAAAAATGTTCTGGGCAGCAAAATTCTGATCTCAGAGGGGTGAAAAGAAGTTTCTTTCCTTTTCTCTTTTTTTTCCCCCCACCCTCTGCTGTTCTTTTTTTTTTTAATTTGTCATCATCCCTTAATTATTTACCAACACTGCAAAAAAATGAATTAAATCTAAATAAATATCGAAGGTTTCTCTTCTTAAGAGTTTCAATCGCTATTCCTACTCTTTTACCTTTCTGTGTTCAGAAAATAAAGAGAACAAAGCGGGAGCCCTACTGGTTCAAAACTAGCAGAACAGACAAACAACAGAGCACAACTGTTCCCTCATGCATGCCTGGGATTAGGATAAAAGCAGAAAAGACTTCTGAGAAAAAGAAAACAACAAAAGAAACAGGAGTGCTGACAAAACTTTTTTTCTTTCTATTGAGGCAAAAGAGAGAGAAAAAAGGAGCCCTGCTAATAAAAAAAAAAAAAAAGAAAAGAAAAAAAAAGAAAGAAAGGGGGAGGAAGAAAGGAGAAAGAAAGATAGAAGAAGAAAGATTAACAAACAGAAATAAGGGATTTCACCTCCTGTTTTACATTTTACTTTTAGCCCAGTGTGATCAGGGAAACGAGGTGCTGGAGGAGGACGGATCCTAACCCAGGGCGCCCTGGAGAAGATGACCGTGTGCGCTGCTGGGTCATCGGCTCCGTCTCAGCTCTCCGTCCCCGTGGGCACAGCGCGATGTCAGCTGGGCTTTGCCTTGCCTCTCCCCACTGAGGAGCGACTCAGCTTCATGCTCGGGTACTCTTATACCCCAAACTCTTAAACTTATAAAATAATTATTAGATTTAAAAAAAAAAAAAAAATCAACAAAAACCAACACTCTAAAACACACACAGCAGAATTGTTTAAAATGGCACCAGACACCAAAACAGCTAATGGGGCAAGAATTTAAGTTCTTACAAACTATTAAAATGCAACTGAACAAATTAGGTTTAGTTAACCAGCACTGCAGTTGGAAGTTGGCACCGCTGCACTGGGAGCTGCAACTCGCCCAAGAAATCCCAGACTGGGACTGCACTGGGCCAAGGAAAAAAAATAAAGAGTTTTCTTGGAAGTTTTTTTTGATTTCAGCAAAATCATAGAATCATGGAATGGTTGGGGTTAGAAGGTACTTTAAAGATCTTATAGTTCCACCCCCCGCCATGCCCCCAGTTCACCTGCTGAGGAACCAGAGTGATGCCTGGAGCCACAGGGGCATTACAAATGCCCGTGAGGCAGCTAGTTCCAGCACACAAGACGGGTTGACACCCTTGGGCTGCGTGTGCCAGCTTGTAAGGGGCTTACCTTGGTCTCAAATTCTCAAAAATCAGTCCAGATCTTGCAAGTGGCAACTTACTGGCAGTCCCGCGACTCGGCTCGATACCTCGAGCCGGTACCCTCGCTTGCAAAACTGCAGCTTCCTTTGTGATATAAGCAGATACACACATCTGTACCATCTACTGATTTGTGAGCAGCAACGAGGAGATCAGCAGCCTTTGAACTGCCAAACGTGTAGGGGAAAAGCAAAGGCTGCCCTCCCCCCTGCACCCGCCCTGTGGTGGCCCCGGGAAGGGATGCTGCCACCTCCCTGGGAAAGGGACCAAGGCCTGCCCAAAGCAGATGGCAAACGCGGAGCAGGAGGACCTCGAGCCCCACCAGCTCCCACACAGCAACTTCTCTCAGGAGGGGAAAAGCTGCAGACACTGCGCCGAGCGCTCAGCGACACCGAGTGGGATGCAGCGGTGCCCAGGTGGAGATGCGCTGCGGGATTTCTGCTTGTCCCACAATAAAAGCTTTTGGCCAGTGATGGGGTCCTCTGCACACAAAGAACAAGACAAGCACTTTGGGGTCTAAATCACACCTCTTTGAGGCTGAGGGGAGGGAAAAACAAAGTGAGTGAACAAAGAGTGAACCGAGGCTAAAGAGAAGCTGCTGAGAGCCACAGCACAGGCAGGATGCCTGCTGCGTTGCCCCTGCCCAAAACCATCTCTCTCACACCAACAGAAAAGGAGCGGATGCTGTTCAAATTCGAGTCAAAATTGAGCTCTTGGAGGCAGCAGCTTTGCTCTGGGATGTCCCGGTGCAAAGGCTCAGAGGGAGTACATCACTTGGAATGACCCAGTGTCCATGACCCCTGGAGGGGTCAGCACAAAGCAGGCACACAGAGCCAACGTTCCATCACAGCCTCCAGAAAGGTTTCACCAGTAGGACTGGTCACACGGAACAGGCTGCCCAGGGAGGTGTTTGAGTCACCTTCCCGGGAGGTGTTTAAGGGACAGGTGGATGTGGTGCTGAGGGACATGGTTTAGTGGTTGATAGGAATGGTTGGACTCAATGACCCGGTGGGTCTTTTCCAACCTGGTGATTCTGTGATTCTATGACTATGACTCCCAGTGCAGACCCCACTTGGCCACAAGGACCAGCACCTCCTGAAAAATAGAGATACATAGGGAGAGGCCACCTGGACCAACACATGCTGTAAACTTACAGGATCCAAATCTCAGGTGGTGGATGATAGAGCTTCTGGGTTACAAACAGACCTTTGGGGAACAGGCATTTGCTGCTTCCCTCTGGCACAGGTAAACAAAGCAAAGACTCACATGAGATATTCAACCATGAGTTCACATGCATCGGCAGGACATATGGGTGTGATAAAGAAATAAAGGGTTTGGAGGTAAGTACATCTCCAAATGTAGATTGGTGCTGTCAAAGGCTCAACCTGAACCCTTCTCCCTGAAGCACAGAGGATATGCTTTGCTGTTCACACAAAACATTGTCCTCTCTATATGTTGGAGTACCCAGTACCATAAATTCATCGCAAACCCACTATGCTGATGTTTCAGGCATTAGCACCATGGTATCGTGACCCTGCAAGAAGGAAACATCAAAGCCTGCCACTCTCAGGAGTGTCTCTCAGTTCCCTCCAGGAGCTCAGCCCTGGTTTGGAGGGGTGGCACTTGTCCCAGATTAGCCCAGCTGGCCACTGGTTGTCACTGTTGCACCATTAGAATTGAGCTATGTCCAGTTGATCCCAGCTGTACGTAAGAGAATCTTCAATGGCAGGAGCTCAAAAACATTCCTTAAAACGTGATGAAATTTACACTCTTCAGTTGCAATGCCGGATCAGGTGTCTGTGTCTTGAAGTGATCAGACACCAGTGGGCACAGCCTCCATCGCAGTCTTCATATCGCACCACGGTTGATCTGGCTCCGAAGGTTTCTCCTAACAAAGTCTCATGTGCATGGTGGCAAGAGTAAGCTTTACAAAAGTCACGCAGAACTGCCACTTAAATTTTGCTTCCTACCCCATCCACACAGGCTCCTCTCCCTGCCACGTTCAGCTCCAACACCGTGGAGAGCACTTTGCTTTCTGCACCGGCTGCTCCATCTTCTCTCCTCTTGCCTCGCTCTGACCACAGGTCATGCAATAACAATCTCTCATCCAGAATAACTCCTCCAAAACCAGAAAGACGGAAACACCAATCACAAAACCATCCTTAAGCACTAAATCCAACCTACTCAGCTGCACGTACACCACTGCTACCTGCAGCACCTGCGCACATGGTTTCTCACCATTTTTTTTATCTTCTGAGCTTTTCTACATCCCCTCTGCTGCCTGCACCTTTCTGGTGGGGAAATTGCAACCACAGTGCCTGTCAGCAAGGTAGGAGATATCAGAGGATCAACATCTCTGTGGCTGCACCATGATGAGCTTAGGTTTTAAGGAGCAAAGGAAGAGTGGAATAATACTCGGCGATTTAAAACAAAATGAAAATAATTGCTTGCAGTCACCTTTTATGGTTTAGTCCTGTGGAAGACCTTCAAGCTCAGCTCTCAGAAGTTAACTAACAGTTAGCAGGTACCTAAACAGCAAAGTTCAAAGCTCTGGTCTGGGATTTCTGCAGGCAGAGGCCTCTGCTGGCATCTAAGCAGGATGAAACCCTGCAAACTTATCTTATACCTCACAGAAATTGTGCTCAGTGGTAAATCCACATTTTTGCCTGGATTTCCCAAGAAACCACATCATCTCAGTGACTCATCTCTTGGCTTTTAATCCAGTATTCAAATCACATGCACACAAAATCATGTATAACGATCAAGATTAATAATGCAATCAAGTCTCATTTGGGCAAGATATCATCTTGCTTGTACTAATATTTGATTTCTATTACAAATTCTTCATGCTGCTAAAACCTTCCCCTCCGGACTTGTCCGTAACATTTACTGCTGAGGATGTATATAGGGATGGAGAAGAGGATAGAAAATGCCAAACCCCCACATAGAGGCAAATCTCAGATAATTATTTAGTGCATTTACATAGAGATAGTTCCAGTTTTACAACAGGCTAAACACGTGCAGAATTAATCTGGCATGATGAAGATAATTTTCTCGGCTTATATTTCACATCTCTCTTTTACAGACAGATGTCAAGGACCAGAAAGGTTTTCAGATGACAGCATCACTGCTTGGCTGGCAGCTCATTAGCAACCGAGCACTTGTAGCTGCATCAGCGTTGCCAAAACAAGTGTTGCATAAACTCCTGTTAGGTGATCTGGGCTTGACGCCACGCGCTTCTTTAATAGCAGTTGTGGGGTTTGGGCAAACAAATTTTATTCCTTTCATGTTCAAAAATGAAACACTTTCATGCCACATAAAATTATGTTAGAACACCCAAACTTACACACTGAAGTTTATTTTCACCGGAGAGGCATCAGACATGTGTAGATAAAATGGAAGGATATTTGAGTTGTATATTTTAAGTGTTCATTGAAGTCAAACAGAGTGGCTTTCACTGACTTCAGCAGACACTGGATGAGATCTTTGAAGATCAAAGGGTGCAATTATATCTTACTTGCTGCTGTGAATCTGAGTCTTAAGCAAATTATTCTGTTGGTCTTTTTTTTTTTTTTTTTCCCTGATAATAGCTTGTTCTAAAAAAGAAAGGACAGCTTTGGGATTGGAAGCCAGCAAAAAGCCCCAAAAAAGAGAGTTGCTATGCCCCCCAAAAGACATCTGAGATACCTGCCAGGCTCCTTTAGGTTGAGAAAACTTATCTTTAGAGCCATATTGCAGCTGAAAAGCCCCAGGAAAAATGAGCTTTACATGCAATCAAGCCCAGCTCCTCTCCATGAGCAGGGAGCTGAGCACTAAATGGCATTCCTGGCACACAGGCAGCCTGGGGACATCACGGCCACCTGCCAGAGGGGCTGGAGGTACAACAGCACCCATCATTCTCACATCAAAAAGTGGGTGCTCTGTTTTCAAAATGAGAGGGTAATCACAGGAAGGGGGCACTTGTCATAGGATGGGGCAGGCAACAATTAAGAGTAGCTGATTTTCCAGAGGACTGGAAGCACTGAGCGACATCAACAACCTGAGTAACACCAGCATCACACTGAGTCCCAAGTACTCGTCTGCACTTGCAGCCCCCCAGCAGGTAGGGCAGACCCTTGGTTTCTGCTCATTACCTGAATTACGCACTCATTACATTTACTTGAAGGGAGACTGGCAGTGTGCAATTAATGCTTTCTCATCCAAGTTTCCACTTGGCTTAATTTATCGTGCAGTTTTCTGATGGATCTTAGACACAGCTGAGCATTTCTCCTCTCAAGGACACTGGTCACCACAAGCCCACAAGCTCATTTCCCCAGTAGCAGGTTGTCTCATACAGACCGGCAACAGGCTGGGGACGTAGCAGTTGGTAGATGCTCTGCAAAATGCAATTACACAGCTGATGTACGTGTGCATGGCAAGGCAGGGGGAAGGTAGGGACTCACCCAAGCACCTTGTTTGGTACAGGACTATGTACCTGCTGCAATCTGACAGAAAAAAACAACCCAAAACTGTGTTCATGCTGTCCAGAGGTTGGATGGCTCCAGAGGTGCAGCTGCCTTGGCCAGTTGCTACCTCCCATTTCCAAAGGATTGTGTAACCATCTTGGGGTGATAGCTTGGTGCAGCCCCAGGGAAATCCCTGCAATCTGAGGTCTGAACCAAGCCAGCTCCCAGGGGACATCACTGGATACAGGCTAAGGACCTGAGCACACTACAGGGCAATGGGCATTTTTAAACTGATTGCGGCAGTATTAGTCTGAACTTCAGCTATCTTGAGCAAGTCAGGCATCTGGATGTTTCACTAAAACTTAGTCGAGCCTCCTGCACTTCATCCTTCCTCCTCATCTGCTTCCTCCCATCCCAATCCGATCTCCTCTCCCCACCCTTGCCATCCATTTATCCACAGCCACACACGTCCCAGGGATGCAGCCAGCAGCTGGATCCCCAGATCCCAGCAGGGCTGGGACAGAGGCACTCAGGGTTTCACCACCCTAGAGAGCTGCAGTGGGTTTGTTTTTACTCAGACGACACTGTCACCAGCAGAGCCAAGCAAGAACTGCAGCTTCAGCAGCAGCAACCCCTGCGGTGCACCGAGACAAAGCCAGAGGCTTTAAGGAGCTTTCAGTGCTCAAACAGAAACCTTCACCTACCCTAGCAAAACAAGAGCTATGCGTGGCAACCGTTCCCTGCTGGGTCCAGCTCAGGGACCCAGTGCCACCTCCCCACCAAGCATCCTGCAAGCTGAAGCCTCTGTACAACCATCCCAGCTGCAGGGCAGGAACAATCCAGAAATCCCACCTTGGGTTCAATAAACAAATATTTTCCCCAAAAAACAAGGACTGTTCTCAGACAACACCAACAAACAGCCTTCTACTGTTGCTGGCTCTTACCCTACATGCGCAGCAGCAAACAACCGCTCCCCAGTGAGGCTGGCGATGAGCAAGTTATTGACAAACAGATTAAATTATGTAGGATTAATTAATTAATATCTGTAAAGGAGTTTGTAGACGATGAGGATTTGTAGCTGCTGTGCGTTGAACTCCTGTGCAACCTTCAAGACCACTACATGGAAAGCTACCACGCCATCCCCTATCTCTCACACAAGTAGGTCCTTCATAGAATCATAGAATAACCAGGTTGGAAGAGACCCACCGGATCATCGAGTCCAACCATTCCTATCAATCACTAAACCATTCCCCTTAGCACCTCATCCACCCGTGCCTTAAACCCCTCCAGGGAAGGGGACTCAACCCCCTCCCTGGGCAGCCTGTTCCAGTGCTCAGTGAGCACTGATACAAGCTGCGCTGGAGCTGGGAGGGCTCCAGGGACATAGTGCCATTCCCAGGAATGAGCCCTTGCCCAGCCGCCCCCTAGTTGTTTAAACCAGAGCTCAGAGGTGCCAATTTTATCTCCTGCAATGCTCATTCATCCTCGCGCACCTGCATCACTCACAAGCCTGGAAATTGTGATTCGTCTGCACCCCAGCTGACAGCAGACAAGTTGATGAAGTTTGCATTTATATCTCTTCATCTACCAGAATCTTAATGCTTTGAATTTAAAAAAAAAAAAAAAAAAGCCTACAGTAGAGATGAAAAATCACTTGTGAAAAGTGCTGTCACCCTTCACAGCTTCCCTTGCTCCTTGCAGAGCCCTTTGCCTTCACACACTGACTCACTTTCCATTGGAAACACTTCCATTTCAAATGCAGCCTGTACTGAAATGAAGCCCCACATCTCTCCCTGTACTAGTGATTAAACCCCGTAACTAGCAAACCTTCTGGGAGGAATGAACAAAAATGTTCCTCTAATCAAGGAAATATAGTAAATTATGGCGATAGTGCGGCACCACGTGCAGTGCAAACCCCCCCAACTCAGACAGCTACAGGGCCAATTGCCTGTTTGACTGTCAGATTTTAAACATGGCAAAGATTAGTATAATTAGCCCCAAAGTAGAGCGTTCCCATTTAAGCGTGTTTTACTGCCGTGTGTCTGAGCACTTTTCTAGACCAAGCTCGAACCTCTCCTTTTCCCCGGCGGGAACGCCCCAGTTTGTGTGTATTCATTAAAATCCTGTCCTAATTGCTCCCTCATCAGCTATGAATCTTAAGAAGCTTAACTGCTAAGTGCTTAAATTGTGTTTACTGACAGAAAATAGAATATTCACTAATGACTAGATGGTGATGACTCAGGATTATTGCGGGGGCCTCACACCTAAGGCCTTGGAGATGAGGCAGTAACTCTCGGAGAGAGATTTTTGTCTTTAAAGATGAAAGATGGGGTTTGTCTGGACTGTACAGCACAAAACACAACCCTGCATTGCTACTGGGGTCTTCTCCAGCCAGGGGAGATGGAAAGGCAGCCTGCAATCCTAAAAGCATCTTCCCAAACCACCTTACCTGCCCTACAGGGAGAGCATCACCAGCAGCTCAACACTGGGTACTCCCAGTCTGGCACCACCTCTCTCATTTCTGGTGCACATCAGTGAGCTCAGTTTTTAAAGATTTAACCTAATATAAACTCACTCCCGTACACAAATACTAGCTTTATTTTTTAAAACTCCTTTCCCCTCGCTTTTGCCCAGCAGCGGCTGCTGTGGGGCAGCCCTGCGTCGAGTATTGATGTATTTATGAAGTCCTAACTTTCAAAAATATTGCCAGCAGCAGGCCATAATTCTCTGCCATGTGACCTATGGTTTTTAAATACTGACCTGAACAGACTGGCTACTGGGAATAGAGGTAGTTTTTTCCTTCCCAAGTTCTCCTCCGAGACGTATTTACTGAAATACTTTATTACCTCATCACTGAGCATAATTTAGAACTGCAGTTAAGCACTCAGCGTTTAAGTAAAGGCATGCATCATTCTGACAGCGTTTGGTTGCGAGGGTATAAAAATCTCACAAACATCAGCCTGCAAATTTCTTTAAATTCCTGGATATCAGTTCTGCAAATACTGTTACTTTGTCGTGTTCACCGACGTGCATTTTGGAGCTGCAGCTTCAGCCTTCTGTGTTTCAAGGTAACTGTTGTGGTTTGGCAGAATGTGTGAATTTAATTAGTGTAATCTAAACAAAAGAAGTATTTCGGGGCTGCTTTAATCCATATGAGACCAATATGTTGATTTGTCAATGTGAATTTAATTAGTGTCTTCGAGTCTAAACTCCAACTCCCCCTTCTTTTATCTAATTATCACATTTATAAAAAAGCATTATCACATATTCGTCGGCCTAACTGTTTTGCCACGCAGTCAGACTGAAGTCCCAGAGTCAACATGCACTTCTAATAAGCTCAATATGTTCCAAGAGCACTGTGCTCAGCTCAATAGCATCCCATACAACAACTGCACGCTTCCTCTCCAGAGGCCGAGGACAACTCGGCCGTCATTGTATCTTTTCCCCATCCTTTGCCGTGCAAAGAAAGTGAGATCCTTCTGGTGCAACCATCAGTGAAATGCATCAATTACGCAGCATTCTGGGGACGGCCACCACAAGGCATTCACTTATATATGACTAATTGAGCAGAGAACAATTGCTATTCATTTCACAAGGGGTTCCCAAGGGCTTCGAGGGGGCAGGGGGGACTGCATCAATTCACTCTTCATCAAGTAAACATTCAAGTCATAAGCACGACCCAGCTCTCTCCGGGGTGGTTAAAGATGTTCTCATTTCTCCCTACAGCCCATATTTGTTGAACGCAGTGAGGTACCAGCGCTGAAGCTCTAAGTAGGGTGCCAGTCCCTGGGGAGCGGGTGACAGGAGCCAGGGCTGTAGCTGGGCTCATGCTGTGACCTCATCAAAGTCTTCAGTGGCCGAGGACCTGCAAGGGAGCCCCAGAGCAAGGTGCTGTACATCCACTCAGGCCAGCCAGCCAGCAACAGTTTTCTTCCATGCAGAAGGAGATGATGAGAGGAGATCCCGTCTGGCCACCCTGACCCTCTGAGACTGTTGCACCAACACTCTATTTCTCTATGTGCCAATGGCAACAGGCTTCAAAAAAATCCTCTCCATCACTTGCAAAAACTTCCTTTAGCTTTTCAGATGAGCACAGAAACTTCGAGTGAGCAAAAGCCACATAGCTGGGCAAACTCACCTGCTGACACCACGCAAGGAGTGGGTGATGGCTACATACCTGCACTGGGAGCAGTAAACTCATCTACCTCTGGCTAGAACAACACTTCTTTGGCATTGCAGAGTGGCTCTCTGCCTTTATTAAATGGAGAGAAATCCTTCTGCAGATTATTTTCCACGGAGAGCAGCAACATTTAAGGAGGTTAAAAGTTTAGGCCTAGATACTGCTTTTCTTTTAAAGTTAGGCAGATTTCCCCAACCGTAACCCATTGTAGGTTCTCCAAGCTTGATGTGATTAGCGATTCTGGATCTTTTTTTCTCTTCATGTTAGAGAAGAGGAAAGATACTGAAAGTCCCCCTTTTCCCACCATAAGCTAAATCCAGTGGAAAGGACAAAGGCTGGATTTCAAGAGGAAAACCAATGCAGCAGTGTCCCATTCTCCAGCTCATTCTGCTGCCTGTTCTCCTTAGACAGGGGGAGAAAAATACAGCAGGGCAATATCCCTAGTTATTTCTTCCACATGTAATTATTTCATTTGAAGATAAACTGACCTTGCTTGCTCCAGTTGTGATTATCAAGCAGTTTTGGCTGAGGTATTGTCAAGGAACTTAACCACTGAGCTATTGAAGAAAATAGCACAAGACTTTACAAGAGCACTCAGATCAGGTTTCTGTTCAGAAACAGGCAGACAACTCTGCTAGAAGAGCAAAATCCTTGAAATGCTCTTTACTGCACTTTAAAAGCCAGAATACTGCCTGGATTAGGGTCCATATGAGATGCTGGTTATCTTGCCTGTGCTACCACCAGAGATCCAGCACCTTGTGCCAGGGAAGGAGAGGAACTGAGCATCCACCTCAAACAAGGCATTCGAAATCAGAGATAAAAACTTGAGAAAACCTGTCTGGGAGAATTATTTATGCAAAAATTCCCTGAAAGTCTTGACCCAAAGGGATTGAAGAGCTGTTGTCCTCTAGAGACCTTGCCTCATGCATGTTGCCTTTGCGAATTTGGTCTCCTTGAAGTCAGCATGGGCAAGGAGATAGGACAGAGCAGGGGATTTTGGGGAGCTCATACAGCTGGTGCAAAGCCCAAAAGCCTGCTCTCACTTTAGATGGAGAGAAAGAGTTAGGGAATCATCCCAGCAAAACCAGCTTCAACCCACAAACAGCCAAACCACTACAAAGCCTTCTGAAAAGCAAAGAAACTCCAGGACAGGGACAGTACTGGGAGCAGGAGAGCTGTGCAGCTAGCCTTCTCCCCCAGCAATGGAGATCAGGTTGCCCAATACCCAGCTTAAGTAGCAGATGCCAGAAATCATAGGAAATGGAGCTAGAAGAGATGCCCCAGTCTGTTACTCCACCTCAAGATAAGGTTGTGTAAGCCCACATCTCTGTGAACACACTTACTATGCTGTTCTCAAACCCTCCAGACCCACAGATGCCCTGGGCAATCCCACCCCAGGTGTCTCCTTACATCTGGGAAGGGTTTCTGAGCATGAAACCTATCAATTCCTAATGCAGCACAAAGCCCTGACTTTTTGCCTTAGCTCTAGCAGTTTTAGGGAACAAATCACTCTTCCTCCCTGCGGCTGTTCTGGATATTTGACTGCCACATGTTTCCTCCTGTGTGTGTGCAAGATGGGGTGGCAGGAGAGAGGGAATCTCCATCGATGAGAGCCAATCTTTGTCGTGCAAAAAAATGAAATTCTGCTTTTGGCAAAGGTGAATTTTCATTAATTCCCCCAGCTGGAGGTTCACCATTTTCCACAGGAATTTGGCCATTTTCCCAGTGTGCAAAGCCTCTGTGGGTTAGCACCAGCAGGGCTTCATTTTCACAAGATCAGCCTCCAAATATGCAATACAGCCTATTGTCTAAATACAGTATGAGCACAGCTCGAGCCACCTGATCGGGGCCTGGTTTCCTGGCATTTGCTTTCCCCATCTGGTGGCTTTTAGCATAAAATTGAAGTGCTAGTGCCTATTAATACTAGTCTCACATTTGAACATGCTCACGAAGCCATAATCTAACATGCAGAGCATATTGGACCGAGTTCAGTTCCTGTGAAATGCAAAGCGCATCCCCAAGACAGAACTGGAATTGCTTTGAGGGCACATTCTTTGCCCAGATCACCTTCTGCTGCACATGCACACGCTGAAAACCTCTTTTTGGAAAGAGAGAAATGCACGCAAATAGGAGCTTCCCTCAGGGTAAATCTGATCCCACTTCATTTCTCATCTGACCCACCAAACATTCCAAATGAGCTTGGAGAAACCAAGGCCATTATGGGGAAGATACAGAGTTTTGAATTATGATCTCCTCCCAAATTCCCTTGCACATTAATGGTTTGGATGCACAAAGGAGCGATGCTACTCTGCAGCGGGATGGCTCCATGCAAAGCCATGCACCGTTCTAAAGCCAGGCTGGCATTTCCAAGCTACCTATGGGTTTTGTAATCTCCAAGGATCCTCTGTGCACAAAGGCTGCACTAAACCTGAGCTCCTGGACCAGGCGAGAAAGCAGCTCTCCTAAAAATGCAGTGGATGGATACAGAAACAAAAGCTAACGTCTCACCATCGCTCATTTCCAAAGAGCCGCTATAAGCGCTGCAACTCAGTTTCATCTCGCGATACTGGGACTCCAAGGGGTTAGGGTTTGTCCTCCGTCCCTGACCATCTCCTTCACTCTTCTGCTCTGTGTAACCGCCCCGC
The DNA here is from genome assembly GCF_032191515.1 of Phaenicophaeus curvirostris. Classification (NCBI taxonomy): domain Eukaryota; kingdom Metazoa; phylum Chordata; class Aves; order Cuculiformes; family Cuculidae; genus Phaenicophaeus; species Phaenicophaeus curvirostris. The sequence continues at coordinate 15,003,170 of NC_091404.1, read as the reverse complement.
AGAGTGGGGGCCCCTCGCGTGCCACCACACAGCCTTGGGGATTGCCATGCTCATCCTGGACCTGGGTTTCTGAAGGTCAGTTTCCCTGTAGCCCGGGCAAGGAGGGATCATGCCGATTAGGTGCTGATTTTGGTAAGCTTCTTAGACCCAACCCACGAGGCTTTTCTGGATTTGTGTGCCTGTAATGTCAATAAAGGAGCTTCTTCCATATGTGCACCTTCTCAGCATCTCAATTTGCCTTTATCTCTTTGATTCATCCTTAAAAACAGCCAAAAAGGCTTGCTTCACATTTCATCCCCCATTTCTCAGAAGTGCCTTCCAAGGACAGATGCATCAGCTCCCTTCTCAGGGGTTGTCAGGAAAGAGTGTAACTGTACCAACAGAGTTTGTACATCCACGTTATCTTGATTTGGAGATGTATCTAATATTGGTCCAAGGGCAGCCTCTGGGCCCTGTCCTTTGAACATCCAAGCAGCAGCGCTGCACTCTTGATGGTGCTGTTCAGGATGCTTTGCTTTTATTTCTCCACTGCCCCCAAAACATGCTGGTTTCTACTTTATATTCCTTGGGAACTTCAGACAAGACCTTATGCACACCCCTGTCTGTAAGCAGAAGACAAACTCTCTTCTGAGCTCATATCTATTCATCTCCTCATTCATCCATCACCCAAGGCTCGCAACCGAACAAGAAGAAAAGTAACTCAAATCACTGGCCCCCAACACCATCAAGCACTCGTCCAACATCCTTCTTTGCATGGAAATATAAAAGGTCCAGGCGAAATAGTCCCAACTCCAGCAATTCTGCTGCATCCAGTCCCAACCACTACCCCTCTGTGAGGCCCCTCTGCTTCCTGCCCAGCAAAACACCCCTAGAAACACAGGCTTTCAAAAGAGAGTGTCAAGGCATCCCCAGTCTCCCAGCAGCCACTTCCAGCAACAGAAATGGTCTTTTTTTTAACTTTATTTCCTCACCATTGAGATACATCAATGCTTACATAATCCATGAGATGCCAAGAGGTCCAGGGACAGATCCAGCACCATGTAGCGCCTGCAACAGATGGACAACAGCGGTGGCTGCACCTGTAAGCCAGTTCCGTGACAGTCCCAGGACTGGAGCAGATGAAGGAGCTCCAAGGGAGCAGGAACAACCCCAAATGACAACAAATACCCACCAGAGACTCTTCTCCTCCCTGCCCTGCTCCTGCCCAAGCCCCAGGTGTTTAAGCATGTATTTCCAGAAGACTTTTCACACTTTTTCACAGCAAAGGGAAAATGCATAGGTGCCTGCTCCTGGCACAGAGGCCCCAGAACAGGGTGTCATTCCTCCAGAGAAAAGCACTTTGGCAGGGAACATCCCAACCCTCCAGAGGAAGAACAAAAGGATGCGGGTTTGAACAGCACAGACATCTCCGTATATAGCTGTGTGCTATTCTCATCCCTGCACAGCCTCTGCCTGGGGAAGCTGCTGCCCAATCTGTGCCTGCGTGCTGCACGAGAGGCACAGTCAAGGGCTCACCAGAACGTGCAGCAGGGCACCAAGGCAAGCCAGGAGAAAATTCCATGGGGTCAGGGCTCTTTCCAATACCTAAGCACAGTGCCTCACAGATCCCAGTCCTGCTTGCACCAGCAGCCGCACAAACATTCACCAGGTGATGCCTCCTCTCCAGAGAACCTCTGCCTAGGCAGTGATCCACCAGAGGTTGGGCCTGACTTGACCAAGCACCTCTTTTTGACATCCACACACACAGGGTAGCTCCCAGCTCCCCACAGACAGGGTCTTGGGTCTCTCCATCATTGCATATTACAACTGGAAACAGCTGCTGCTTTGCAGTACTGGGCAGTTCACTCACCAGCACAACCCACCCCATGAATTTCTGCAGGCTGTTCAAGACCAGCACTGGGGGCACACACCACTTCTGTCCCTCACCAAACCCCTTCCTTTTATGGAAAAATAAATTCACCTTTCAAAGCAATAGCACTTGCTAAGCAGTCCATTTAATGCCATCATTAATGGAGCAAAATGGTTCAATCCGCCCTGGCAAAAAGAAGCGCACAGGAGATGGTGGAGAGTGATATTCAGTAGCTTTTGTGTTATTTGCTTCGTGTTGTGCACCAGACAGATTCACTAAGTTGGCAGTCATTGACCATGGGAAGTAGTTTTTAACTCCAACAACTAAAAATATTTTCAGAAACGTATAGAAGTAGACCCAGTCACCCTCCAGGTGATGCAGACCCAAAGGTGCTGCCATCCTCTCTCCTCTACTCTGCTCTACAACCAGAGAAAGTCCCTTTTGCCACAGGTGTTGAAGGGAAACAACAACACACAGTTATCCTAAAGAGCCCATGGGCTGCTGCAGGGTGGCAACCCTCCAAAGCCTAAGACTTCAATGTCCTTGTCAAGCTGAGCTGCCTTCTCTCACAACACCAGCAGAGAGCAAGGTTTGCAGCTGGTGCCAGTCATGGCAGTTGAGCAGCCAGGGTGAGATGGGAGAGCAGGTCCCACGGTCTGGCCCTGGCACCGATGGGTTTGGAGGTGCTGTCACTCCATCGCACTTATAGAGCAGAGAAGAAACCATTGCTGACTCAACTTTCCCTCAATGGCTTTAGTTGGAACTTGTCCATGTCCACCACCTTTCTGACAGTGAAACAAACACCAAGTTTTCAGCTGCTGCAGTGGTTGGTTTGTTTTTTTTTTTAATAGTGAAACCATAAATTCCTCCCTCCGTTGATTTTCCCTCGCGCTGTTGCTGGGATCTGCCTCCGAAGATACAGCATTCAGGGCAGTGGGTTTACCAGCTCAGGGCAGGAATGGGTCAATCTCAAGGGCTCACATACCCAATCTCAACCTAAGTGCCTTCCATTCCACAATCCATTGTGACCACTACGGCCACCAGAGCCTGTGCCAAGGCACGCAGATGAAACCTGCAGGGGCTGGAAGGTTCCACCTCCAAAATCCACCTGCTTCCCTGGGAATCTTCCCACAGGCTACAGCAGGCTCTGAATGGAGCTTTACCTGTTGAGAGCAGTTGGATTGGTTGTATCATCGCCTCCAAGTGCAACCTCTGCCTTTATTAGTTATTTTTACAGAGCAATGCTTCACCCGGCCAGAAATATGGACATTAGTGCATGCAGCTCCAGCCAAGGTAGAAGAGCAGCAGCATCATAGCTTAGGAAGCATTTGCACTGCAGGGGATCCAGCTGGGTATTGACACTGCAGCATTCAGCGTTAAGTCACATAAGCCTAATATTTCTTGGTAAATACATGCTCTGCTGAAAAGAAAACATTGCTGTAAACCAGGATTTGCTCCGAGCTCTGTCCTTTCCTACCTCAGCAGGCAGCTTTGGATTTCCATGGCTATCAGTGGCGAGCGCCATGACAAGGAAAACTCACAGCACAAAGTCAAAGCGCGAGTACAGTCTAGGTTGGCCGTTAGCCCAGGTACTGCTCTCAGTCTCCTCCGCATTGTACCTGCGAGCATGGGGTGTTCCTCCCCACTCCAAACCACCCCAGGCTGTGACCATCCCACACCTTCACCACCTACCAGATGCAATTCTCATCCCTGTTTCTGATCACGCGGTGCTAGACAGAGCAAGGTCTGTGGCTTAGCTGGGTTCTGGGTCCGTCAGCAGTCCATTGCTAAACATAGAATCATAGAATTACCAGGTTGGAAAAGACCCGCTGGATCATCGAGTCCAACCATTCCTATCAAATACTAAACCATGACCTAGTTGTCACCTCTGAGGGTCCTAAGCACTGGCCCAGTCCCAGGAAAGACTGAGTTTCAGTCAAGGGCACCTGCGTTACCCCACGGTGGACAATCTCTGAAGAGTTTAACGTGACGCTTCTTTCCAGCAGAGTCGGGCTGCGTCCTCTTTCCAAGCAGGGGTAAACACTGCAAGCTTTTCAAATACAAAGCACTGCATTTAGCCCTCAGGCTGGAATTTTTTAAATTTTACTGCATCACCTGAACTGATACACATTACAGACATGTCATTCAAGAATCAAGGCCAAACAATGAAGTTTGAGTTACTCACTATAAAGGACACTAGACATAAAAACCACTTTCAAATAGGAGTTCTGCTGCAATGGCATCTTTTCACGGAAAGAGGCAGCTGGTGGGCACAGGACTCAGTAACTTGCGTACTTGAGGTAGTGTCTTTGCACGCATAGCGTGCCGAGAACCCGAGCTCCTGGAAAAGCCTGCTTCAGTCAGACAAATCAGACTTATAAACTCACTGCTTTTGGGGTGGGGGGAGCACAGGGAGGGGGCTAATGGCTGCTTTATTGCATTAGGCAGTATCTTCATTAAGACAGAGAAGAGTAACAGAGGGGAACGTTCATGTAGCGTGACTTCTTTGCTAGAACCCCACAAACCGCCAACTGGCAGCTCCCTTGGCTCCCGGCCACACAAATCCAAGAGACCATCTGGCAACTGGTTCAGTTATCCCTCCCCACTTAGCAGATGCACACTAGATGGTGTGGCAACAGTGTTTTACAGAAGCAATTAGTTTAATCCTCAGCTAAACAGTTTAAATTCCGAGTGATTTGGAGAGGGGAAAAAAAAAAAAGGAAAAGAAAACCCCCCAAAACAAACCAACTTGCTTCCAATTTCAGTGAGAATAACTAATGAAAAGCCAATTCTATAATTTCACCACCAATACACCAAGCCACAGGGTTCGTTCTTCTTCCCAACTCCATGTGCTGGACACTATAAAACTGCTAAAATTGCTCTGAGGCTGCAGCTGGGTGGCCACCATTCCCATGGCCACCAGCAATAGCTGCATGTACTGTCCCACAGCCAAAATCCAGCTGGGTGGAGGTTGATCTTTGAAATGCAGACCTGTCCTGACTGCAGCTTCTTGTTGGACCTTGGACAAATCATTTACCTTAGCTAAAATGATTTGCCTCGCTCGCATACCTCATCTTCTCCAGAAAATGGGGTAAACGATGTGCTCCTGCTACAAGGAATCAGTTAGGGTTTGTGAAGCACTGAGAGCCTTGAATGGGAGGAATCACAGAAACACAGAACACTGTTATTAATTACACTGATTAATTATTATTAAATTAGGGCAGTTTTGTTCTCCTGAGAGCAGAAAGATATGTTTTTCAGCTATTTCTTTTGCTCACATTCTTAAAAGAGTGACTTTCCAAGTGGAGAAGACTGAATGAGGAGCTTAACCCAAATAAAATAAATTGCCAGTAATTTCTGGTATCCCCTATGCCATTATTGAACAATTTGCATTTGAATCAGGGCTTTTTCCATCACAATCCAGCTTCACCTGATCCTGCTCTATAATCACCAGCCCCATTTATGAAATCCCAGCATGTTGCCACAGAAATTATGTCACAAATTCATCATTATGACTTCCCCAGCAGGAGCAATTGGAGCTGAAGATTGGCTATAAAAGTTGCCTTTTTACCAGTCCTGCTTTAAAGATATTTTAATATTTTTTTAAGGTACAGAAGTGAGATTAGCTACCGTAGGGAATTAGGCGAACATGTCATGAATATCCCAGGGATACAAGATTACACCCGTGAGTCACAGGAACCATAAAATATGATCAAGAGACTTTACAGAGGATGATCTTTGAAATCAAATCCTAATCTCCGTGCGGTTTACATAAAACAGCCTATTAGGTTTTTTTAAAAAAAAAACAGTAATTCAAAATTCAAAAGTGAACCAGACTGATAATAGCAAAGTTACATCTATTTCTGTCAGAAAGGCTTATCTGTCAAACCACTCCAAACACCGAGGCTTACAGGTTTGCACGTTCCTTTGATAACATGATAATTAGTCAGATACTGTGGCAAGAAACACTCAGAAAGCCAACTTTTGAGGTAAATAATTTATATTTAAATATTTCAGACTCTTCCTGCCAGGCTACACAGACCTTGCTGCTGCTTGTCAAAGACTAGCGTGCGTTACACTTCCTAATGAGAGCCACTGAAGAACTTTGACACTGGGGAGAACCCTTAAACAAAGATTATTTATGCCATAAGCAATGTACTTTGCCAGCAATTGTCTTATTATCCCCCTTAACCATTGACAATGAACCACACTGAAATGAGAACCTCTTTCTATCACTGCTAGAGTTGAGAAAACAGTTCAGTGAAAAATTAAAAACACCTTATGAAGAGCACAACGCTTGGTTTGGGGACCACATGCTGATGTGTCTGCTCACAGGGCAGCTCTGACGGGCTTCACATATGGTGAACACTCTGCGTGCACTTTGGTTCTTCACCACTAATCATCTCTCCATTGCCCCGATGGCCACTGGCATTTCCCTCAGGCCAGACAACCCTCTCTCCCTCTCCTCCAGCTCCACAGGCACAATGCTCCTGCCCCAACCTCTGCATCCCTCTGGCGTGGGGCGAGATGGAGACCAGGGATCCCTCACTCAGCCCTAGCGTGCCCTGAGCATTAAGCAAGGGAGAAGAGAGAAACCTTATCGGGTTTTTAACAATCCTCTAGCACCCTGACTCCTCACCTGTAGTCTCAGCACCATCATGATGCTTGGTGGCATAGCCCATCATGCCTTGGTAGCCAAGTACTGCCCTTTGCTGTTTTATCAGTGCCCGGAGGAGCAGCACGAGATGCCAAAGCAAGAGCAGGATGCAAACGGGGTCTGTGGTGCAGAGCAGCAAGGCATTAAAAAAAGGGGAGCGAACAGAAATCCAAAGTTTTCCCCCAGCCATGCTGGGCATGCACTGGGCTCTGCTCCCACAGGGCTGCTCCGCTCACAGCCCTTTCCAGACCTTGCCCTAATCCTAGAATCACCAGGTTGGAAGAGACATGCTGGATCATCGAGTCCAACCATTCCCATCAATCATTAAATCATGTCCCTCAGCACCTCGTCCACCCGTGCCTTAAACACCTCCAGGGAAGGGGACTCAAATCCACCCACCCCTTTCCCCCGGCACAACACCTTCACGCGAATAGAGCCCGTCCGCTCCTGCAGGTTTCAGCGGATGAACCTGGGTGGTTTGAGAGGTGACTGCTCCCACAGCAGAGGAGATCAAAGCTACCATGTGCCAGATCCTCACTGCATCAGCTGTTAACTCAAACTGCCACCAGTTCTCATTTGCACCAACACAAACTATGGCAGCTGGAAAATTACTGAGCCATAAATCCCTGCTGCTTCGTTGTCAACCACTGGTCCTCCTGTTGGATTAGCAGATTTCTCCTCTTCTCCCCAGCAGTCTTCCACCTTTTCTATATTAAAAATGAGCAAAGCAGACAGCAGATATGCCCTGCATTTAGTTACAAGAAATCTTTTTGTAATGCTGTTAAGAAACTGGCAGGTTAATTAGTTCTTTGATGTCTCCTAGAGTGCTATGTTTGGTAAGGCAGACACCAACCATTTTAAGCCAACTAAAAACATTTAGGATGAGCAAGAAATCACAAAACTTTGCCAAAAAACAAGATGTGACACAGACATGGGGCTCAGCCCTCCCCACATTCCCAGAAGACCAGTGCTACAAACAGCAAGTCACCACCAGCCTGCATGTCCCTGTAGCTGTGAAGGGGAGCTATTTAGCACCAGTAAGCCTGTTAGATTGCACTTGTACCCTTCCACTTCTGAGCAGCAACGAGCAATAATTAATTAGCAGCAAACACTCTAATGGCTATTTCATCCTTACTCCGGCAATTAAACTCTTCCAGCCGCAGAGGTCTGTCCCTGCACAGCACAACTCATTAAGGGAAAGAGCAGAGGAAACTTGGGAGCCATTCAGAGCTGGAAGAAGGGGGAAGAAAACAGGCCCAGTCCCGCACATCCTGTGGCAAGATCCTGAGGAGCTGGCTAATTAAGTCACCACCGGCATGTAGCTTCTGAGTGTGTTTCTGAAGCCTGCACGCTTCTAGTCAGTCAGTAAAGAGAATTATATATAGTATACAGAAAGCTCTGACCTCCCAGATGACCGCACAGCTCGCTATCTGCCCAAGAAACCCCCATCGCAAGGCAACGTCACCATTGTTACTGCCACAAACACCCCTTCACCACCCCCATGAAGCCCCCTCAGAAACAAGAATTTCAACAACTGTTGCTTAACTCACATCTTGCCCTGTTGCTTGGGTTAAAGGATGAGCACAAGCTCCAGGCAGCAGCCCAGCACGCGTGTCCTTCCTCCAGCTTCACTCCTCACCACACCTGAAAGCCCTAACAACTTCAGAAAGTTACGGGGTCTTATGGGTTTTGCTGCTTAACGACTCTCAGCTGCACAATTACTACCAGTTACCTAGTTCACTGCTGCCCCTCTTGGATGTTGGAGCTAGCTCAGCTCCCCCAGGCTGCTCTTCACAAAGCTGTTCCTGCAGCTCCCCAAGACATATATTAGAATATTTTACCTGCTTTTCCTCTACCTCTGCTGCAGCTTCCATAATTCCCATGGGACTTCTTCCTGCAGCACAGGCTCACCCTGCAGTGCATGAAGGGTAGTGGACAGTTGTTTCAGCTCAATTATCTGACTTTTTTTAATCATTTTTTTTTTCTTCCTTTTAACAAAAGTTTCCCTGCTCATGCAACATCCAAAGGTGGTGTTTGGAGAGGAGAGACTGGAGAAAGCTGGAAGCCAGCTGAGCCTGTGTGGAGCCCGAGGACTCCAGCTGCCTGCATGACCCCACGTCCCCCAGCCTGGCTGGGAGCTCCCTGCTGCTCCCCACACCCCTTCCAGAGGTTTGACTGGACTTGTGCAGCCGTTTCACCCTTCCTGAACACCACAGGATCCACTCTACAATAACAACACTTATTTTTCTGCTTGCAGACCAACACCACTGAGAAACAGCTCTCCAGGAGCATCAGAAGACATTTACTCAATGTGTCCAAGGCAAACAAAGCAGTCAAGAAAGACCAAGAGGTGAGAGGCTATAGCAGTCAAGATGAGGATCATCCTGAGATGCCCAGTGCCAGCATCAGGAGGAAATTTGTTGGAAAAAGTACCCTATGGTAGCCCACAGGGGAAACACATTGGCCCCAGCCAATCTGAGGGATTGCCTCTTAATCTGGATTAAGTTTGACCCCAAGCGTGTGACTGGGCCATACAAAGCAAAGACCAGCAAATGTAAATACACGAGCAGCATCTGTCGGATGAGCTGAGCCAAGTGCAGCCACAGCTTCTGCACAGTTTGGGGAAAACTACTTTCTATGTGCTGCCCACAGCACTTCCCAAGTGACAGTGTTTCCCTGCAACCCCTCCCCCCCAAATGCCCAGATGTTACTCACATTGGTATTGCTGAAACCCATATGAAAGAGACAGGGTTGTTGCAGCCACGGTGGTCTCAGGATAGCAGTGGGAGAAGCTCCCCAGGCAGAAGGAGTGTCTTTTAAGCCAAGTAACACAGCCAGGACACTGGGATGCAGGCTGCCCTCCCCAGCCCTGCTCTGCTGGCTGCGCTGCTGAGGATGCTGTGATGGCCACAGTCACCGGCACCCGGTCTGGCTACAGTGCCTGAAACGTACTTTACCTGTATCTCTTTCTGCCTTTCTTGTCCTTTGGGGTGAGTGTTTTTGAGGTGCTGATGTCATACCGGTAGCTCCAGCGCAGTCCAGGAGCACAGGCTGCCGATCCACCCAACCGCGCTACTGGGATTTCCTGCATTGTCCTTCTCCAGGACAAGTTACAGCCTCATTGAGAGTTCGGCTGCATGTTCCTCTTCTCAAGAGAGAGGTAAACATCCTCTGGATGTACAAATAAAATCCTCATCCAGTTGAGTCCAAAAGGTTCTTGCCAGGGCTCCCGTGCCTTTTCATCTACTGCAGAGCCTGTCAAGGAGCAGCACGGGAGGGAAACGAAACCAGAAAATATGGGAGGCACATGTGCACGTCTGATTAACCTGGCTTTTTATGATAAACAAAGCAGCTCAAGGGCCCTGTTCTCTATGCCCCTGTAATAAATCTCCTGCTTTTACTGTTTTATGATGTCAAACATCTAAGGGTTTTCCCCTAGTTGCAAACAGAACATAAATTAACTTGGGTAAATGTCGCAGATGCTAATGTTATCTGTAAAAATCCTGGCACTAATAAAGTCACAGAAAGTCTAAGGTCTTCCCCGTTTGTAGGAGCAAAGCTAATTAGTGTGCCTAGCCTGTAACTAAGCGGCATCGAGAATAGGAAGGTAAAGTACTGTACCATGAACTCTCTAACTGTTGTGACTTTGAATGACAAAATAGATGGTGAAATTTTGGGTACAGGTTTGCAGCACTTCAACAGAGCGTGAAAGGCATCCATCCTGCTTTTATTCCAGCAAAATTAGACATGCCACCTGGGTGTGAAGAAACCGTACTAAGAAGGATGCACTGTCTCCAAGAGAGTCGCATCACTGGTTATTATCCTAAGGGGAAGCCTAGGCTGCTGTTAAGTTCCTTCCCACCTACTCTTTGCCATAAAAAGTCCATTCTCCACAAGTGAATCACGCTTTGATCAAGTCATGACTTCACCCTTAACGATTTTTGATCTCTTCCCAGGTACGCTGGCCTTCAGGTGCTCGCTGCAAGAGCTGCACCCTCCGTGTCCCCCTACGATCCTCTGTCACCACAGGAGCGTGCTGGAAAACTCTGAGAAATGGGGTCCAACCCTCTTTTTCACAGTCCTCTGGCAGGAAGAGCTCTGCTCAGGACAACATGGTGTCCCCAGATGTCAAAGAGAAAGGGCAAACAAAGGCCATATAACCCAAAGCCACCCACACTGCCTTGAGTTTCTTTTCTAAAAAGAAGGACTGGTTGGTGCACGCAGGTCGTATTTAATAAAAACAGGAATATTGAAACAACTCCGCTCCATGACATAACTGTAGCAGACGCTGCTTCTAAGACTTAGATCTAAATTTAGTTGAATTAAACAAGTCACAGCTGCAGGTGAAGAGCACAGCAGCTTCACTTTTCTGCTCTTAACTCTGGGAGCATCAGCAGCTCTTCTGTAAAAATGCAGCAATTTCATTCCTGCTTGCAAGTGAAAACACAAAGTATAATAACAGGAGACTGGTCAGAGAAACAGTGACAAGTGCTGAACTTTATTGCTTTATATCTATTAGCTACAGTGGTAGAGCTCAAGGGAATGGAACTGAATATCTGGCATAAGACTATGGAGAACAAATCTCCGCTAGGAAATCACACGTCCAAGAATTATCCTCTCCTTACAGTTTCTGACAAGCCAGACCTAACCTTTCTTCATCCACTTAGGAAGCCACCTGAGGCAAAATGCCCAGTATTCCTTCTTCTATGTATGATTTCATAGCTGGATCTTCATGCAGTGATTGTTGTTAAGGATCTCACTCCCATGTTCCAGAAGAGATCCCATGTCACAGGGGCATTTAAATGCACACAAAGCTTGGTCTAAACCTCCTCTCTCCCACTCTTTTGCAGCAGATCTCCATAAACATACAAGCTCTCAGCATAGCAGGTTTAATTCCAAGACAAATTTTAAATGCAAACTTGGAATGTGTTATCAAAAAAGCACAATTGGTAGAAGGAACACCCCGCACCTGACTCCCACCATACATCAGCATGGCCTTATTCTGGCATTTACACTCAGGAACGAAGATAAAGCTCAATCTGTTCAACGCTGTTCAAGCAAGTGGAATGAAATGTAAAACATCAGCACTGAAATCCCTCCTTCCTTTGAGGCTCAGTTGTAACTTGACAAGTTCCATTTACAACGTGACAAACATGACATCCTACAAAGTCTGCTGGATTTGGGTGGTTATTACAAGAGGAGTTTTACACGGCAGATGCTTTAGTTAATCTGCCACAAGTCCATCACTGGGAATGTTGCAAAAATACAGTGTAGATGCCTACACACACACCTCAGAAAAGCTGAACAGCCTATTTTTTTTACTTTTTTTTTTTTAAAAAAGAGGGCAGGAAGGCTTCAGTATCTGCACCAGAACAGGGTGCACTTCTCTAGAAGTGCAAAGCCAAAAGATAACTTGCAGCTCTTCCTTAGTCAAGCAGAGATGCCAGAAAATTCTGAGGTCTCCCATCTAGTTTCTCTGCAATCAGCACAGATCCTAGATCTGGGGTGAGCAGAAATATTTAGATGTAGAGCAATTCAAGAGATGTGAGGGGTGGCTGTCTCTTTGGCAGGAGCAGCACAGCAGCAAATCTCACAGGTGTCCACAGATGGGAAAATAACAATGGACACACTAGTTTAAAGCTTTCCACTACTCAGGTATTAGTCAGTCAGGATGCTGCCTAGCCCAGCTCATCCCCAAACCTTGTAAACAGAGAGCATCCTTAAATTTTAGTTCAATTATAATCAAATATGCAGCCCATGAGAGACCACTACAAGAGAACAATGGCCTTTGCTGTGATAGCATAGATATATTTTGAAGAAATGAGACCCAAACTCAAGCCTTTTGGGGATTGTTTTGGACACACTCTCTTGCTCCATAACACTTTGTCTCCACCACAAAGACTGTTGAATTATGAATTATGCCAGATTTGCATGAATTACAAAAAACAAACCAAGTTCTCTGATGATAACTGCATGAGAACAATGGATTTTACTTTCATGGCTTTGGCTCTGCACTACTGGCAAGCTCCCGAAATTGCTTAACCCAGTTTCTGCTTCTCAGCTCAACAATAGTAGACACAGTAAAAGCAGAGAAAGCACCATAAATACCATTTTACAACTCGTTTTACATTGCCTCTTGTGAAAAGCATATTTATTAATCTGGTAAAAGTTCCTGCTGGGAGTTTATACTCACTGTAGCTCCAAATTCTCTCCTGAATCTATTTCCCTTTGAACGTGTAAAAGTCAAAAGCAGCCTCACCCAACTGGGACTTTTTTTAAAGTCTCCCATAAAATCACCCCGAAGATTTAATAGGAAGGACCTTTTTAAACAGAGCAGCACCAATTTCAATACAAGCATGAATAGAGTGAATGGTGGTCCCAAACCAGCAGATAAACAATCACAAACTGATTTCTCTAAAGCCAGCCCTTTAGTTTCCCACCTCCAGGAGGGAAATGGAGACTTTGGTGGCAGGAGGGGAACACATCTGCAAGGCCAAGTTGCCATCAAAAGCATACCTGAACCAACCTTTATTGTAGCCAGCTCCTCCTGGTACACTAATGCTTGGCTCTTTTTATTAAGTTGTCTAAAGCCCCATTTTTATGCTACAAGTACTGTTCAAAAAACCGGTACTCATCCCAGCTTAGCCAGGTGATCTGTCCCACACTTAAGTAACCTGGAAGGAACAACTACATGTAGAGGTGAGACTTAAAATCCTTATACCAAAGATTACATTTCAGAAAGGATATTAAACATTAACTACAATTACCTGGTATTTGTATGACTACAAAAAGATACAGAGTCATTCTGGGGCTTGTTAAATTGCGGGCTTAGACACTGAAAAGCAGCTTCCAGCGATGAATGTTTCCATATGCCAGTTAATAAGCTTTGAGTATTTCACCCATTAATCTGAGTGAATATCCCCTTATTCAACTCCAACGGGGTTAGTAACACAGCCATTTGAATTATGTGTCTGCAGTGACTCTCTGCTCAGCTTCAAGTCCAATTCAAGATTTTGGGGAGCCTCTCTAAAGCCTTGACATTTCTGAGAGAAGAATGCCTGAAATCTTATAACTGAAGAGGCTATTAAGATATTCCATCTCGTGTAATCCAGCGTTTAAGCACAAGCTCTGCAGAGCAGGAAGAAAGACTTCTCCTCTACAAATCACCCACTTCCAAGCTCACTAGATTCACAGCTGTACTTCCCAACAAGCTGCACACCATCTCCACAGGATGAAGAGCAATGAGATGTGCGTTTCTGAGGGGTAAAAAAGTCACAGCTTTTAAACTGCTTTTAAACAACATAAAACTCAAAAACTATCAACTGGTGAAACTAACGTGATCTGTGTCCACGCAGTGAAAGCCTAATTAACAAGAAAGGAAACAAGTCAGCTAGAGTTGTGCAGTTTTATTTGAACAAAAAACCAGTGTCGATATTTTTAATAAAGTCTACAATACGGTAAATGCATGTACATTTGTAAGAAGATATCTAGTCGGAGAGAAAGTGCAGGACAATATGTACAATCAGAGTTAAGTTAAAAAAATTCACATTTAACATGGATTTACTTGACAGTCCTATGCTTTCATGGTATATAAATGGTAACCAAAAGAGGTAACAAAAAATAAATCACAAGGAATTTCAGCTGAAGGACTGTACAACTTACTGATTTTTCAAATAAACTAGTTCACAGAATTTTTATTTGTCCTGAATCAAATTTTGGATACAATTTTTAGAATGATCAGAACTAACATCTTCAATGAGTACACTGATGTAAACATGTTTCCAACGGTGCCATTTCCTTCCATAAAAATTGGTGGTTTACGCTGCAATTTGCTTTTCAGCTTTTAGAAATTAGAGTAATTACACAGGATGTTTTTCAATACATGGTAAAAATTATCAAAGAGCAAGGGAGATATGTTCAAAAGACACTTTGAAGCTTTTCAGTCCACTTTCACAACACTGTAAATCTTACTTACAAACCAGAAGCAGGCAAAAAATCCAATAGTCCCTAAAATGAGAAAGTGAAAATGGTTAGTTTACCTTCCAGTTTGCTCTGAGAGAAAAAATGTAACAAATACTTCCCAGCAGGACAGAATATAACATTGTAATCCAGCTAACTATCCAGAATAACAGCACTTGTTAAATTTAAGCACACACATTCATCCCCAAGCTAAGTTATTGATTTAGATCAAAGATGACTTTTAGGACCAGGCTGCTTGATATACATTTAAACCACTGACAGTGATGCTACTATCGCCACTAGCAGGCACACAAGCACCATTTTAGAAACTGACTTTTATACACACAGAGAGTCAACACCTAACTGGGTTCTTCAGGTCTGCAATAGCTCACAGCCACCTAAGAATTATGCCACAATACAAGGCCTTGAGAAAAGTCACCTGGCCCAGCTTTCTGTTCATTGTGCTCCCTTTATACTGAAGAACAGGGAACTTCTTACTCTGTATATCCTGTTACTTCCTTTTGCTAAAGCAATGCTGAGTGCTACAGCAGCTAGAAGAAAGCATCAAATAAAACTAGCAGTGACACAAACAAAACCACACAATTTTGTGTAACTTATTTAAGGTGCAGATTTTCTTGTCATAGGACACTATAAAAACATACACTAGCTTGTGCAACTTAACAGATTCATTAACAAGGGAATCCAAACGCCATTAACTAGCGAGACACCGTCTCAAGTTCTAGAAGAGCCCTTGAGCCACAGCTGACGGGAGGCCGGGAGAAAGCACCAGCAAATGCTTGCCCTGTTCTCATACCCCTTCCTGGGAGTACTACTGCTTGGACAGCAGATCCATGGTGTCTGGTGTGGTACGGACTTCCTTGATTTCTTACCAAACCAGTTCTTTCATCATCCAAACCAAGGGTAGGAGAAAAAAAACCCCACAAAACTACCCCTGCAGGGACTTCAAACCACATGTCAAATCCCGTGGTTCTAGTTAGTAGACTGCAGAGTAAGATGACGGAGAGAGGCGATGACACTGAAAGGATTAGTCTACACTAATTTTCTGTTTATAAGTTGAAGTACAAGTCTGTAACTTGCACCCCACAGTCGCTATCATGAGGAAACTGCAAAGACATTGTCCATCACATTTATTTTTAAACTGCTTTAAGAACTTTGCATGCAAGGAGACATTGAGCATCATTCAATTAATTACGTCTTAAAGCTCTAAGGGAAACAATGCATTGTTCCTCATGCTTTTACCTAGAAATAAACTGCCACACCAACATTAAGCCTTACCAGCTGAAAATAAAGGAAGGTCTCTATTTCCTCTGAATTCACTCTCAAAGACCGAGCCACATGCCAGCCCCATGATAGCCTTTAACAGCTACACTACACTTGCAAGATCAGCACTCAGCTCCTCCAGTTTTACATTCATCCTTTTCTGTTTCTACAGCCCATGTTTAACACCAGCTCCAATTTTTTTTTCATCATTTTATTTTGACTGGTGTAGTAACTAGGAGGTTCTTTATTAAGCACTTGTCTTTTCTACATTCATTACATTTCTGTCCTTCAGACCACATCTACACATTTGGTAAGTGAGGAACCTGTCTTTGGATGCTTATTATCTACATGCCAATTCTTGTACTCCTTATACCTCCATGTATATTTGCAGTTAAAGGCTTTTTGACAGCCTACTATTATATGCCACAGATTACCCTTACTCTGTAAGTTTGCAGTTATCATCCTCTGAAACAGTAGGAGACTGCAGATTTACTGCTGCTGATAAGAGATCAGACACCAACCACAGAAGGAATTTAATTCCTCTGTAGCCTTGGCATTGCTAAATCTTTGCAGTTTATGGTCAATTCTCACTCTTTCCTACTGTGCCAAATACTCCAATATCAGCATTGTTACTCTAAGCCTTACCCTCATGGTTTTTTTTCCTCATAATGGTTCTCAGCATCTGCTTTCTAGTTGTTTTTACAATATAGCCAGCTTTGAGCCTTTTATGGCTTTGAAAGCACTGTTTCTCCCAAATGTTTAACAGATGAGCTATCTTAAAAACCTATCTGCTGTTCTAGAACAAAATTTTAATATTATAACAAAAATCTATGACTTTATAGCAAGAATGAGATTTTCCACTTTTCTGAGCATGCGATAACTCAATATGAAAACACACTCTAAAGCTACCATGTTTTCCTCCAATCCTTGCCACTCCAAATCTTTCTGATACAGCAGCTTTCTATAAACCTTGGCCTAATACGTAGCAGAATGTGAAGACTTCATACTGAGAACAAGCATTTCATCTATAAAAAGATTTTCGCAGGTTTTAGTAACATTGATTTTCAACTTCACTCCTAAAAAAAAGCCTATTTAGAAAATCAAAGACCAAGTACCCTCTGCTCCTGTCTCAAAACATTATCAGAGATGTAGCTAATGTGGTGGAAGTCAAGTAAGACTATTTTTTCTAACACAAGCAGCAAGTGGTACTGTTTGTCAGGCTCCATATTTGAACCACAAACTTCAAAGCTCGTGAGAGAGAGGTCGGACTCATCACCAAGATATAGGTCATGTGGTAAGCACTTTTCCTGGTCAGCAGTTTCATTCTGCAGTTACCTCGATAACAATAATTAGGGCTTACCGGTGTTGTAATTTCTTCTTCCCTCCTATGAATAAATGTATCCTACAAATTCCAGATGTGGAGAGCTCTATGGACCAGAAACTTTAAAAAGAGCATCAAACTAAGAACCCCAAAAGTACCGCTCCCAAACAGTATACTTAACACTTAAAGATCAGAATGGTTTAATGGTCCCAGAGGAATCACAACTAGGTTGAAAATCCAGCTCTGGGATCCAGCTGCACCGAAATTCAGTGCTTTTTCCAGCTAGGGGTGTTTGTGATTCCACGAACTGCTAAGAGGTCCACGAAGGTCAAATAGCTTCCAATTTCCTATACAGGAGTAAACATTCCAATCAGAAGGGATCTGCAAATGAATAATGATTGGGGAAAATAACTCTGAACCAGTTTGGCTTGTTTGAAAATTCTAGCTAGGACGTTTTCTACATTTTAGCCCATCTCACAAGTTTACCTCTTGCTCCAAATTTTAGCACTTCATAAAGAAAAGCATCCTTACACTGGATCTTTAGGTTAATGCTGACTTGCATAACAGGTTCTCAGAATCCCCTTTTAACTACTTTGACTAAGGCTGATCTTAAAACACAGACAAGTGAGTGATCAGTTTCCTCCAGCTGCAGCTCTACCCAGTAAAATTGCCATTACTAGCTGTTAGAATAGGACTTTGCCATCTCAAGTAGCACAGCTTGCAATGTATTTTCTTGAACGGTATACTCAGCATCCTGAGCATTTTTCTAAGCACATCTAAGCACCAAAATTAGAATCAGAATCAGCCCTTACTTAAAACGTGCCCATCATTAGACTAGCAGGACTACTTAGGCAAGCTTTAGATGAGGCTACCTCAGGATCTTGCTTATATTTGGGTTTTTTTGAAACACATTTAAACTGAAACCAAAGTTTTGAAGCACTATCAACAAGGAGCATACTTAGGCTTTCTGCCTCACTGACAGACATCAACAAACAAAATAACAGAAAACATATCCAAAGGTGGGGGTTTTTTGACTGTTAAGAACTTTTTAAACAGCTAAGTACTTAAAAAGAAAACCACCACCAAACCACACACCACCACCACAATAGTGTGTCCCCCCCAAAAAAAAACCCCAAACCAAAGGACATCAGTTCAGAAAGTTGAGAACTCTAGAATTATTTTCTGTTTGGTTTAAACTCTCTCCCATTGTAAGGTTTATACAGCTTTAATATGCACATCTCCATGAAGTGAAACAGCAGAAAGATACCAACCCTGACACTAATTCCTCCAATCAGCCTGTAAAACCTGTGTGTTTTAATCTAACAGTAAAAATTAGTTTCATGCCTAATGCTTACTTTAACCAATCCTAACGACTCACCAGCTTAAATTATATGAAAAAGCAACCGAATGAAATACATTTAAGGACTTACTTTTGTGGGGCAGGCCTTTATATATGCCCATGTGGTGATCTTCATATTTTAAGATTCGGCCTTTCTAAACAAGCCCTGCTAGCCTGCAAAGTTGGTGCCATCTTAGTGCACTGCAGTCCACTGTACACCACTTAACAGCTTAGATAATTTTTGCAGGAGCTCTTTAAAATTCAAGAACTCTGAAGATGTCTCAAGTCATGTCTCTAGCCAAGATGCAATACATCCATTTGTACTAACTAGGGAGACACTGACACCCCAGTTGTTTCTTTATTTTTATGTCCTCCAGTTTCTAGACTGCTAAACACCCTGGGTTGCAATACCTACTACCACTCAGCAACAGTTTTCCTATGCACAGAAAGAAGATCACAGGCTAGCAGCTAATTGGGTAAGGGAAAGTTATTAGTAAACTAGTTTAAATTCAAAATTAAACCCAAGGAATATTGCACAGAATAACACCAAAATATATTAAGCAGACTGTTGTGCTCTATTCATTTCCGTTAGCTTTATTGTTTAATGAAGAAAAAAGAATTCAAAGCACGAACAGATTGTAAGAAAGCAAATAGAAAAGCACTCTGCACTTGGCTGATACTTCTTATGTACCTTAAAAGCTCTCTGTATCATACTGGTTTCAATCACCGCACAGTGGTGGGTGCTTCAGAATCCTGGATTCTAAACACAATCTACCCAGAAGATCAAAACTCAATTTTAAAAATGGCATTAACTCACAAGTGAAAATGATGTTCAAAAATAGAGGTCATTGTAAACCAACATGCTTTGACTATGTTCAGCATTTTTTCGTCTCCTAGCATAAAATGCATGTAATCATGTAGCTATCCCCATTCAACCACGCTCATTATTTCTTGAAAGATTAGCTGCACTTTGTACATTAAAATAAATTTGTCTTGTTTGGGTGTGCACATTAATTGTTAGATTTCACCGGTCAGATTATATTATTGTCGTTGTTGCAATACGAGCACTCAGTTCCTATTTACTTATTCATTATGATCTCTTTTGTGATTTCCACAGTAACTCAACACACTGCCATGTAGGAGGTATTAACACTGTCCTTTATATTTCTGTCACAGTTGCTGGGACCTAATAGGCAAGAATAAAGAAAACCAAAATACCTAGTGCTAACTTAAGTGGAACAGATCAAGGTCCCACTTTCTGAACAGACATACAGGAACGCTGTTACTGTGAACAGTGTGTGAAGTTACATTAGGAAACTCCCTCACCTCCATAAACTTCTGAAGGACTGAACCCTTCATTTATACAGCAAGTGCTATTAAGGAATATTATACAAAACAAAGCCAGAGAAGCATAACTTTGCTTGGGTCATCTATCCGTAGAAGCTTAAATTTCAGGGCCTCCCACAAAAATCAAACTACATACGAGAAAGGAATTTATCACAGGGTTTTACATTAGTGAGGATTTATCACATACTCCATACACATTCTGCCTTTCTAGCAACCAGCTAGTCTATTCAACTTAAAGTGACCATGCAGCAGCTTTCTTCAAACACAGCACAGCCACCTCTATCCAGTTTCTATTGAAAAACAAAAAAAAAGACACTGCAAGAATAACAGCAGCACAGCTTATTATTGTACTTTTGGGGCCTCGCTGGCCTCCACATCAAGAACTCCAGGATCAGCACATCTGAAGCTTTTAATACCATTTCAGCAGCTGCCATGACAATTTCAATTATCATTTCATATACAAAAGGGATATTTTTAATTCCACCAATTTGCATCTTGTAAGTAAAATTGAAATTGGCAGAATAGCAACTAACCTATGCTAAAACCCAGACACACGTTAACATACTGCTTTAGTTTCAAAGTAATTAAAACATTTTACACTATAGTTTGTTTGGGATTCTTGGGTTGGGCTGTGGGTTGTTTTTCTTTTAAACGTATATTTATTATAAAGGACATCTGGAACTTGTCTGTTTTGCCAGGATTTAAGCAGGGGTTTAACTGGCAATATGCCAACTTCTATGTTTGCCTCCTAATAATTAAAAATTAGAATAATTAAATCTTCCCTTTTCTGCCACACTTCCTTTAAAACTATTTTGTTACTTTCTTTTGAAGAGACACAAGTCTAAATAACAAAAATAAAAATTCAGCAATAAGAGCCAGTTGTTAAATATAATTTCTACATAGTACTTGCTTTGTTCAAACCCATTCAGTAATTTTCTTTAGTGTTTATTATGAACAGTGCATTTTTTGCCTCATTCTCAACCAGTATTAGAGGCAATAAAGATGAAAGAGGCCCTCACTGCTGAACTAACAAACATGAAGCCTGATGCTGAGACTTTCATAACTTATTTTAGCCATTCTTTTTAAAATGCATCAAAGGAGTTAAGCGATGTATTTCATAAAGCCAACACAAAGTAATTACAGCAGGTTTCAATAATCAAGTAGAAGATGTTAAGAGGTAACAATACAAACAATCACAACCAAAGAGATCCATAAAGGTTTATTTTTGGAACAGCCCATTGTATACAAACTAGCATTTTCCCTAGGCCTATCACTGCAGAACTTCATGATGCTAAGCAGAGCAATGCATTGAAGATCTGATTTCATTTGTGAAAACCACATATATAACAGCACCAGCATGATGAGCACCAACACAAAAGCTCCTAGCTATTTTTAATGGGACGGTACCCTTCGAAGAGTTTCTAATGTCATCTAACACAGTAAATCTGGCACAGATTTCACATCAAATCAACCTCAAAATCATAGTCTGAGCCAAGTGAGATTACGAACACCAGACTAACTCTGCAGAAGACACCTAGTCTGCATGAGTAACACCAGAAAAGTTGGACTAGTATAAGCGGAGAGCCATGTTTCAGCTCTGAGATTCCTCCAGATAAGGTACATTCCCTGCCATCAAGAAGAGGAGTATTTAATGAGCAGGTATGACCATCTCTAACAGTACTAGAACTCTACTGTCAACATGCACCTTTTCCCCCCAGCACCAACTTGCTTCACTTTTAAGACTGAAAGCTGAAAACATCTTTTATTCTTCATATGCAGAGCGCAGTATATCTAACTATAGAGCTTCTAAAACCAATTATGAAATCCAGAATCAAGTTAAGCACCCCTGATATCAAAGTGAAAAAGAACAGCACTTTGAAAATATAATGGTTTGAACTTACTGCTAATATAATATGCAACAAGGGAAAATTAATTATACTATAAATAACTGTAATTTCAATTCAGAAAAAAGAACCTTACAGAATATCTTACTGTGATGTGCGGTGTCACAAACCAGAAAAGTAACACTGCCTGAAGAGACATAATTTGTATTTAATGTTTCAGATAGTCTGTTTCACCTAATCTTTTGCAACTCAAAAGTGGAAACCTCTCCATTCATTTCAGTTTGAACAATGTACTTACCTGTGAAAAGGAAAAAAATCAAGACCATGATCATCGTGTAACCAAAGTATAAAATAGTGCTAGCGGTTCCTGTTATCTGAAGTTTAGAGAAGAAGTAATGAACTGCATAGATAAAAAGATAAACTGCTGTAAAGCTGCTTGTCAAGAATGATCGCCACCACCAATGATAATCCTGAAAGAAATAATGAACCATTCAGTAAGAGACATGCCATCGAAAACAGAATATAAGTAAGCCAGTTAAAAAACAACATTGTCTTACAAAATACATTTAATTCTTCAAAATTTATCTGAAAAATCAAAATTCCAACATGCATGTAGCTACCTGTTTCTTTCTCAAAGTCAGCTGTATTGCATCCACTATGAACATGAAATTATTCTACGATCAAGACTTTTATTTTTGCTTATCTGCTGCAAACAGTGGATTCCGAAGCAAAAGGCACCTTTCAGAAGAGAGGCCAAGACAGACACGTCAAGAGCTGACTATATAATCCCTTCATCATGTCCCGCACATTACAGTGTATGCCAATACCTCAACTCTAACACCTTCCAGCTGCAAGTGGTATATGCATCAAAACTGTACTTCTTACCTCTGCACACAGATGGAAATAGCACAGCAAAACTGTAGCCTCAGAACACGTAATCAGAAGAATTATAAAAACTAGGAACAGGAAACCAAACATGTAGTACATCTGATGAGACCTAAAGTAAAGAATAAATAAATACAAGAGCCTCATTTTTGGTGGATCAGCATCACTGTACTTCCTGGTTTATACTTTAGTTGAGGACTAATGTCAAAGGCCATTATATCCAAAATATTTGCATTTAAGAATTGATTTAGAAAATTGTTCTGTAAAGAAACTCCAAATAAACAGAGGACACCTTAAAAACTTGGCATCTTCAGGTTAGCGTTTTCCATTGAACAAAAATATATTAAACATTTCATATTTAAGTTGTGAAAGTTATGAAAGATTGCACTGGTTCAATTTACCATGCACTTGCTTGACTAGATTTTGACAAGATTTAGGAGCGGTGTGGATGTTTCACAGGGGGTGGAGTCTTTGTTTTGCAGAACATGCAATCCCAAATACTTGTCCTGATTCTGATTTAACAGCTGAAACTGCTAGATCATATTCATTTCATAAATCATAACATTTGCACAGCAGATTAGGCTGCACCTAACCACAACAACATAAAGCCCTGCTTGTGCTGTTCAGAGCCAGAAAGTTACAACAAGGAAACAGAATTCAAATATCATATCTAGCAGTTGTCAAGAAGAACAACTAGTTTCATAGTTTCTAAACACAAAACAAAATATACAGATTCTGGAAATTCCAAGAAAGTTTGCAAGAAGATAAAAAAAATTAAGAATTGGTTTATTCCTTACATTCACTGGTTTGGGATGTTCAAACGCAACTCTGTGTTTATTATCAAAACAGCATAACAACAATAGGGAAAAAAAACCCAAAAAAACAACTTACACTCACCAAATGCTATTCAGAATGAAAAAAAGTTGAATAAAAATGCAGCCAAAGGGCAAGATCCCACCCATTATAATACCAGGTAATGGCTTTGTGAAAAAGGACTGTTCGGGAATTTGGCGAGGAATCTGGTTTGTACGAACTGGATGTTCAATAGGCTGCAAAAGAAATTAAAATAAATTGTTACATCATAATTAAGATTGCTTTTCCATAATATTTACATCTAAAGATTCGATAAACATAACATAACATAACTTTATTTTCATCCATAAACCATCAGAAATTACCAAACCATGAAATCTGTTCAGTCCTTAACAAAAAATTGTTTCCTTAATTGTCTGGCGTTATCTCAAACTAGTGAAATACAAACTGAAGTACTTCTGAAGTACAACTTCAGACATGAAATGCTGAGGTACTGAAGCACAAAAGGCAATCAAGGCCTCCAAGAGCACTATTAAAATCTGATGCTAAAGAACAGACAACAAAAATTTAGTGCGACACTACAAGCATACACTCAGTTCCAAAACCATGACAAAGTGAAACATTATTTTACAATCATAGGGTCATACATGTTTCAATCCAATCACTTCTCGCACACTTAGGGATTCAATGGCTCAACTGCAGGAGACAGATATATTTCAAAACAGTATTCGAAGTGCCATACCTTCTCTTTGAAGCCAAAGTATGCACCAACAAAGGTTAGTGGGACTGAAATTCCAAACCACATAGCTAGGATGGCAACCAAAGTGCCAAAAGGGATGGCTGCTGAGGATCCTTTCACCCACAGAATGAGATTCATAATAAAGAAATCAGCAAAGACAATCCTGAAAAAAGATTGGAAAACAATTCAGTAAAGAATAAATATCAGTTAATATTAAAAGACATAGACCACTTAAGCCTGCATTACAAAATTTTTTCATTCCGAATGGTTACTTTCAGCAATAGTGCCACTAATGTAAAAATGCTTGCAACATCCAATGCCTATAACACAGGTATCTATGATAAAGCCACTGTTTAAAGTAGACTGCATATGCAACCAAAGAGGGAGGATTACAGCAATAGACAGGCTCCTTTTTTTCCTAGGAGAGGCCTATACTTGCCAAAACTGAGGGAATAGATTTGTTAAATAAGCACACACAAATAACCCCTGGTGGAAGCATTTGTTGAACAAAAAATAAGAAATCAAATCCATTTTAGAAGTCTTGCTAAACTTAATCATCTGCCCAAGCTCATAAAACAGACTCCACTTACCCCCCTCCGAAGTCAGAAAAAAATACTGCATATATGAGCTCCCATCAGTCTACTGAGACTGTAACGCCTTAGGGTGTTTATGATATTATGCAAATTCGTTGATCTAGCATAGCATAATCAAGACATCTGTTCATATCCTACCATCCCCAATCATTTTACTTTCTCTGTGAAACTAAATTTATTTGGGAGTTTAAACGATCAGCACATTACTCCTTCCACTGGTAAATATTTTCTTCTCTCTCAAGATAATATCTAAGCAACAGCATGGAGACTGAAGCATATTTTGTTTAGAAATAAGATTTCCTCATAGAAAAACTATACTCTGTTGTTATCAAATGCATTTCATTTCTTGAAACACTACTGTACTCAAAACCAAGTCATGTTTTATTCATTTTGGGCTTATTTAGGGGAGAGATACCTTAAGAAATTATTTATAATCTTTTCCTCAACTTTTGCCTAGGACATTTGTTAAAGGGTAAGTTATGTACCCAAACTTGCAACCAAGAAATGGAGAAGACTTGCACAGAAATTAGTTCCTGTTCCCTTTCTTCACTGATCTAATTCTCACAGAAGGTCTTCAGAGCTATGAGAAAATAAAAGGCCGGAGAGCTATCATCCTTCCCAAGCACAACAGTATTGGCCACGGTATGATATATGCTTTGGTCATATCTGAAACTGGACACTACCTACATTTATATAAAAGATTATATTGGATCAGAATCATAGAATGGTTTGGGTTGGAAGGGACCATAAGGATCACCTGTTCAGGACAGCAGTACCTAGCAATTAACTTCAAAAAAAAAAAAATTATTTCCTGTGTCCTTCTCAATAACATGGATAAATTAATAGAGGTTCTGCCTAAAGGGCTGTCTCCAGCTATTTATGAAAGAAAACTACAGGGAGTCCAAAGTTACCACAAAACCATGTACTTCCTAACAAAGTGACTGTGTTCACAGTTCAGATGGGATTACCTGGAATGCACCAGGTTCTGTGCTACGAAATTACCCCATCACTATGCCCAATGTTCTGGTGCAGCGATTCTCAAAGGCTGTGAAGCTACCTTGCAGAAAGGTCATATCATTCCTCCTACTCCACAGCTGATTTCATAACAAGATACTAAGAAGCTACATTCCAGAGTATCAGGCTCCAGCTCCTCAGAATTCACTTTTCTTCATATTCACAGATAGGTAATACTCAAAGGGAACAAAAACTGAGAGAACAAGAAAGAAAATAATCCCCACCACAAGTACCAGCACAACAATTCACTTTCCTCCTCCTTCCCAGCTCAGATTTATTTATCCTTAAGAGTAAAGGAATGAACAAGAGGAAACAATACCAACCCTGGGCAAAGCAGAGCTGTAAGCAAAACATTCGTCTTCCACTTCTCGCCTCTAAACGCTGCGGGGAAAAAGTAAAAACAATTTTGAGTTCAGAACTTTTTTCAACTGTTTTGCAGTACAGCAGCAAGAAACAGACTGGCTGTCTGAGACACCAGCTCCAGTCTGAGGTTTACATTAAGCCCTGCAATTCTAAATCTAACCTGCATTAAACAAATACATGTACTTACTCTTGTACATTCTAGCAGACACGTAGCCAGCAGGAGTTCCCAATAAGACCCACAATACAACTGCACAGGTCATCAAAGCACCACGGTTGGCAGGAGAAAGAAAACCAAGGCAAGCTAGGACTAAAAACAACAGAGATTTAGTCATTTGTGCACATGTCAGAATTCAGGCTTATCCATTTCACCACCACATATTTAAGTAAAGAGTATGTGCATAAGCTCGCATATGTCTCAATCACAGAACCATAGCCCTAACACCACTGTTTCATTCGTAATAGTGTTATTTCAACCTCATCTTTTAAATATAAAGTTTCTTGTAGCCAAGAGACTGTAAAATAAAAAGCCAGAGATGAACAACGAACCTGAACCTAATTTCAGCTTGAACAAGTCTGCTTCCAAAACAATACTGTCCTCCTCTAAACATACACAGTCAATACTTAAGCATGCTTAAGTAACAAAAGAAGGGTAATTTTTGTTGGGAGGAAGCTGCTGGGGTTTTCTGGGGGAGTTTGGGAGGGCTGTAATTGTTTGGGTTTTTATAGATAGAAGTGTGCAGACATAAGATCTGAGCCACTTGTTTGAAATTCCACAAAAGGCTCTCAGCCACCATAACAGTTAACAACACTCAAGAATACACTACCTTGAAAAAAAGCCTCTGAAGGCTGCCTGTGTCTGAACAAAGTGTAGAAGCCAGCCTAGAGATATTCTTAGAAATAGAGTTTGTCAGTGGCGTCTAGTGGAAAGTTTTGGTTTTAAACAGAAAAAGGATCCTGTCCCAATTTCTTTATATATTACACTGGTTGCACAGGAAGCTACTGCAGCTAAGTAAGTTACAAAGAGCTATGATCAACAGTGGAAGATGAGGCCATCAATAAAACACTATTTATCTTACAGTCCTGTAATGAATAGGAAAAAAAGGCACCTCCTCTATGAAAGATCAAAAAATCTGAATAAGACCTGGAGAACGGAATCTGAAGAATTCTTCTTTTGTAATAAATATCAGTATCTCACCCAATTCTACTGTACCATAAGAAAAGGAATGGCGATATACTTTATAGATAACATACAATAAAACACCAACTTGCGACAGGTTCCATCATCATATGTATACAGAGCTATTTATGGCTCTCATATCTCAACGCTGTGTCAGAATTATTTCACTGGCACGCATTCTTGCTCTTATTTCTGCATGGCTGCAGGCCATTGTGTCAAACATATTAGATAGGAAGTGTTCCGAAAATATTAAAGCTTTGATTACATGTCTTTGAACTTGCATTACTGGATCCTTGGATAATTTACACCATGACAAACTGTTTTTTTGTTTTTTAAAAAGAAAATTGTAACAAGGAAGCTTCATTTCTGCAATTGTAAAGAATCAAATTTAGCCTGGGTACCATTATGTCTTGAACAGCACTGCTTACAACAGTGTTACTGAATCTAGCTAGATTATTGTTCTGAAACAATATTAATATTTTATTTTACTAAAGGAAGGACTTTGCTTCCAAAAGCAGGCTTCTATCATTTGTTTAATGATACTGCATTTTTCTTACACTGTGACACTATAAACACAACACCTTAATAAAGTTACTTACATAAAGTGATAAACGTCATAATGAAAATCTGCGTTCCTTGGCCCAAAAAGACAGACAGTAACATTCCCTTCCTTGGAGGTCTAAACACATCTCCATGAACCAGTTTCCAGCCAAATTCCTCTTGGGCATCTTCCTATATAAAATCAACAATCTATTTAGCCAAGATACATAATGCAGTAGTGAATTAACACAAACAAGATACAAAATACATATTTTAAAAGTTGTATTAACTTCCAGTTTAGATCCAAAGACAGGCTAATTGCATCTGATACATATCTCATTGATTTTACAACCCCCTAATGGTGCAGTGAAAGAAAAAAGCAGGATCAATCAAGAAAATCGTCATCTCTTAAAGCAAGAAAAATCAAAATGTAATTAGCCACACCATATAACGTCATTCTAAATTTAAACTAAAACAAAGCATTAATTTTAGTTTAACCTGGATTATAGCGTTTCAATTCAGCTCAAGCATTTATCTTTTTTGCTTCCACTACAAGTTACATCAGTCTCAATGACAATACTGGAAGAAAATTAAATGATCCTTGTACTCCAGAAGAAAGAGTCACTAGGAGCAAGTACCAACACTCTCTGTTCCACCGCCAGAAGTGAACAGACGGGTGGCATGATGGGATCCTCAGTACAGCTGTGGTTCCTTAGAGCCACTGAAGAATAAAACTTTCCATTGAAGTCCCTCAAAAGAAACACCTTCCCTCACAAAGACAACCCACACACAACCACAAATAACCCACTTCTCAAGACCACTCTCTTCCTCACAACATAAAAGCTACAGGTTTTATTCAACCTAGCAGTATCAAGCTTGGTTCAGTGGATTGCCTATCACTAGAATCACATTACACAACAACACATGGTAAGAAAGCTTGACATGGTCTCAAATCTCCTCATCCATTAGTTTAGCCCTGTTCTGAAAATGTTCTAACAAAGATTTAAGTCCCTTACACTGAAGTAGTCACAATCAAAGAGATGTAAGAAAGAAGACGAGTTTTACCGGTCATTGTTGAAAAGATACTGACATGAAATCTCTTAAGCTCAGTTCAGGAATCTTCTCTTAGCCATAAGACCCTTAAAAGTAATCTAATGATTTCTAAACACTTCATTAATGTATGTCCTAGTGAGTCCACATCACTAAAAAACAGTTGGTACTGGCAGAACATTAAACGAACACACTAAGAACTCAATCACTGGCTTGTGCATCTCTCTCCAAGTAGCATCACCAGCATTCCATAACTGTGAGATACTAATTTGCTTCATTGCAGCTTCCTCAGACCAGGTCCTCTTTTGCACAATTATTTCACACCTTTTTACAGCAATTCCTTGAACTGCAACAGACCTTTAAGTTTCTTACAACTGGCAAGAAAATTAAAAAGTGTTTTTTTCAAGTCACACCTATCCCTGCTGTTAGCTGTAAAAACTCATCAAGCTTCTACAAGTCTTGCTCTTTATCACATTAAGAATGACCAACTAATAAAGACAACACAGTATAAGATATTGAACATAATTTAATTGAGAGATCAAACAGGAGCTTCACAAAAACAATCAGTTAAAGGATGTGGAAAAATTCTTCCACTTTAATTACTGTCTGAATTTGCATTAACAGAAGATATTTAATATCAAAAACACAGAAGAACAAAAGTACTTTCAGATGTTTTAGTTTCAATATGAAACATTTTTGTGCATTTTAAAGTACATCTTTATCTAGACTGACAGCAACAGTGAAAATTCAAACCTTTGTAGTAGCTGACACTATTTCTCATCTTTGGCTAGCAGATAACCACTTTGACCAGTGAGAAAGAGTAATTTTCACTCAGCCTTTCACTCAATCTGCTGGTCAAGTCTTTTTAACTCACAATCACTTTCCTTGAGACCTTGGAACAATTTTGTTCACTACCAAAAAGTTCCTGTGAATCTCTCCACATACTCCTAAAACCCAAAGTCTGTCCTTGCATATTACAAGTTCATCAAACAATGCTGAAAAAGTAAAACTGCCACATCTGCCCATGTATTTCTGCAGTTAGAAAAGACAAAATAGCAATAAAGCTACTTTTAACCACTAGATATATTAGCACATATCAAATTCTTGTGATAGATCTCTTTAGACAGACTAATTGACAGACATCACTATCGCCATAAGAACATGCTCATGTAAAAGCTGTAAATCTTACTCACAGAAGAGTCAATCTGGTTGTATCTTGCAATATCTTTATGAAGAGTCCTCAGAATGATCATAGCCACCATACCAGATAAGAAGAGAACAATTACGAGGGAATTCATTATACTGTAGATAAAGAAAAAGTCAAACTTTCAGTCCACTTATTCAGTTTTCGTGACATGCACTTCAATTCATACCAAGTACAGCTCAAGTCTGAAGAACAGCCTTAGATAACCACTTTATTTAAGTCATTCCCACCCAGAGCAGAAACCGTTTTAAGTTGTGAATCTTTATGATTAGTTAGGAGACAGAAGTGAGAATAATAGTGTTTCATGATGTTTTGTTCTCGAGACAGTTACTTATTGCTTTTTCTTTCTTTTACTCCTCACATAGCTCAGAAGTCACTTTCCTAGTGAAACAGTTCCAGCTCTTAAAGCAGATTTGACTGTCAAGTAGATTTTATATCTATCAACCAATGAAAACTACATCATGCCATTTATATTTTGTAGAGACATAAGATCAGCCTTTTCAAAGACTTCGTATTGCAAAATATTAACATTCCAACACAAGTTATATACTTACTTGATATCATCTGCATGGTACAGGGGGAAATAAGAGCTTTTCATATATATCTTTTATTCATTAATAAAGCCCTTCTTTTAACTGTAAGCAGTTTCTGAGTACAAAACACACAGTATGCATCTGTACCTCTCACTTGGCAGTTAGAGAAAGCCAGACAGCAAGAACACTGCAGAGCAGCAACGTCTCAAAAGTTCTACAGAATGGAAATGATCAAGTAGAATGATGGAAGCTGCTATATTTTTGGACACTAATAGTGCATTCCTTTGGCGAAATACAATACTACAGTTGCTCCCAGGAGATGGAAGACTGATAAAAGCTACTTCACATACAGAAAACAAGGAAGATTTCTTGCCTGAAAACTAACAGACTTTGCTCCACCATGGCAGAAGTTATACATCCCTAAAAGCACAAATAAGAAATCTCTGTGCTCCCCTGCAAGACTATTCACTGAATAATGCAAGTCTTACCTAAACCACTGGATGTTTGTATGTGGCATGGACTCCAAAATGTAGTCCCATCTGGATGCCCACTTAATATTATTCTTTTCCTATAAAGAAATTAAATAGCAATTAACAGATACAAGTTTGTTGCAGTCTCCAAGAAGGAATAAGCTCTTCAAATCTCTTTCACAAACCCTATTTTCCACTACGATTCCTGGCAGACAACTTTCATTTCCAGAGATCCCTGTGAAGGATTTAAGAAGACATCATGCAGCAGCTTCCACCTTTGAAGGATGCTTCCATGTTCTTTTTCCTCCTGCAAACGCTCCATATGAGAGCTGTACAAGTGATAATTCTTCCTGACCTCCAACCATTGTCCTCTACAGCCTGTCTCACGTCATGTACATCTGCTGTCCTGCTACCAAGTTCTACTTCCCAACTGGCATGAAGTTCTGCTGAATTTCACTTATTCACCAGGTGGTAAGTTTGTACAGCAAATTCTCAAAATTTAGACTATGTCTTCAGCCTAGAATTTTTAAGTTCCTATTCATGTTCTGCATAAGGAACATGCAACAGTGAAGAATTGCACTAACAGGACAAGGTGGCTGAAACTGCCATAAGTTGCTGTTTATATGCCCAATTAGTAGTTCATCATTTGATCCCAGCTAGCTGGGAGAGAGTTTCAGAAGCGTGGTTCTAAAGTTTATTACTCGAGTACCAAACTGCTCACGTGCTTACATTTTTGTATGCTTGTGTATAAAGAATTAGAGGCATGACCCTGTATTTTTCACATCCAGAGAGCCAAATGCCTTGTTCCATTTGAATTAATTAGAGACACCATAGTTTTTTCATCAGAAGTCAGCTGCCATATTAGAAAGGACCATAAAACAGTTACGCATTTTACTGGTTTATACATTCAAGATTACCAAAACTAATATTCTCGTCTTTAAAAAGTACTTTTCACTGATAAACACTCTCCTTTTACATTATTTTGAAACTACCAATAAAAAGTAAAACAAACCAGGCGTTATTACTAACCAAGGAGAAAAGAGATCAGAGAAAGTAAGCAGTTCTGCAGCACCCGGTGACTGAGGGGTGCCCGGTGCCATCTGCTGGAAGCACCTGAACCCACGGCAGTAGAGCCTTAACTGCTCTGCTCCCGGGGAAAACGGTAACGGTAGCCCAAACGCCTAACACGCTGCGTGAAAAAACAGACAAAGTTCACATTGCAATTCTAGATTGCAATTTATCATCAAGATCTCAACACAAATGTTAATAGACAGGAGGCTCATTCCTGTAGTAAAATTTGAGAGTCTAAGGAGGATGTGGCGTCTCAAGGGAAAAGTAACAAGATACAGAGCCTTGCACCTCAAGGTCACTGGTTCAAATCAAATTCAATTTGGTAGAGTGAAAGCTGTTACCATATGACAGCTGCTTGACTGCCTACACAAAATAAGCTGGTGGTCTCAAGCCAAGCTCTGAAAGATGGGTGCCTTACATCAGAAGAACCACCATGCTTTCAGGACAAACTGGAACCAAGGTACCAAGGTTTGAAGCAGCTTGAATCAAATTATTTTCACCCCCACAGGAGGCTCACTTCCATGCTGGGGTTAAGTCCCAGCGGCAAGAAAGCCTAATTTCCTCCAGTCTAAGTCAAAACAGGGCTGAATAAAGCATTAGAGTATTAGTAAACATTAGAGTATTAACTCTAAAGATAAATGGCCTCCTACTCAAAAACAGCAAGAGAATAAAACAAAAGTCATATAAAATGAGACAAACCTTGCAACTTCACTAGAAAAAACAGCTTTACAATATGCAAAAAATCAACATTCAACACAAAAGCATCTCAAGTATGCTATAAACACTTCTTCAACATGAGACTCTACGGTGACTGAACTCTGAAAACAGAGCACACTTCAAGGAAGACAATTATTGCAGTTATTCAGTCTACCGCCTTTCTGTTAGTAATAAAACAGGGCAAAAAATATCTTTATTTAAACATTTCAAGAGTCATTTAAACTACAGTGATGGAAAATTGCTTCACAAAACCATACTTACGGAATTTGCACTGCTTTAATCCAGTTATGGCTTTTAGCAAATTATTCAGTTGCTTTGATTTCATTCTTTCGGGGAATTACACATTCATGTAACAGATTCAATACTTACTTCAAATGTCACAGAGTAAGTGTAGATCAAATTCAGTTTATTGGTGAATTCTCCAGGAATCTCCATAGGTGGACCTTCACAACTTAAGTTGTTCTCATCTGTGTGTTTGTAGCTAAGGGGAAAATAAATAAATATATTTCTATATGCTCTACAAGATGAATTTTCACAAATTCTTTTCTAAGGCAATTAAAACAAGTTTTTATTTAAAACAGAACCAAATAAGGAGAGCTGTGTATATCATTTCACTGGAAAATAGCTTCTCGCTCACACATTTAGAGAAAAAATTACCCAATTTAAAGAAACAATTCTACCTTATATGCACTATTACACATCAAGAACTAAGCCAAGCCACAAGACAAACTTTCATGAAAGGTCTAGGGTGCTGCAACTACAAATACTCCTTCCTCATGAGGATAGCATCAAGGCTGAAGCAAAGCACCAAGCAAAACGTCAGATCAGAGAATGACAGAATCAAGTTTATGCGCAACCTAACGGTGCCCCCTTGTGTTCTGCATTACTGGTGAAAAAGCAAATTCTTCTCTTTCAACCACTAAGGACGCAACTGATGAAGTGTTAACTGAAAAAAGGAGAAGGTTGGCAGAATCTTCTTGCAATCACCACAGACCAGAAGTAAATGGAAGGAATAAACTTGCAAAGCAAGTATAATTCACTAAAACCACACCATTCCATTGCAACAGAAAAGAATGTAAAGTATACTTGAGTCATGTTGTACCATACACGTCTGTATGACTTAAGAAACTGAGGTAATTTAAGAACGTACTTAATCTCTGTAGAAAAGAGGGAAGAATTTAGTTAAAAAAAGCAATCTACTTTGAAATCTTATAAATGTTCTGCAGTTTTCAAACATAAGTAAGAATTAACTTGGTAACTGACAAGAGGCCAAAGTAACACCTTCAGTCTGATTCTGATCTCTGAAGTGTTTCATCTCCCCTCTTGTCAACACAGAAATGCAAAAGCTACTGCTTAAGAAAATATGTTAATTGCCTTAGAAAATCAGTCATCTCTTGATGTTCTGAATGCCAGCATTAACTATGCCTCAGTATCAAAACTAACAAAGGAAAGAGTACACTCCTACAGATACCAAATACTGCACATTTATGCAACATACATTCAGGAGGCAACGCACCAATAAAAGATGACATGGAAGACCATCACTCAATTAAACAATGTTTCTCAGTGTATCTGAAAACACATCTTTTAAAAGAAAGTAATGCACACCCATATGCAAACCAATATAATTAATTTGTGTCAGGTTCTAAGGGTCTGCATAACAAGTCTTCCAATCAGGAAGTACTTTGGGGAACATTTTCTGATCGAAGTTAAATGACACTTAGAATTGTGGAACTGCCCTTTGTAAATACAGTTTCAGCTGTGAAGAAGCACACTGGAGCTTTGTAAGAACTCTGAATAATCAGCTCCTCAGAACTCAGTGACACTAAGTATCATCTTTTAAGCTTGCAACTACTGTTAGGACTCCCCAGTACTAGAACCTGCTCCTTTAATGCACAATTACCTTTGCGGTCTCAGTCTCGCCATCACCAGTCTTGCACCGGGCCAGTTTTCATCCTTCCCACTATGGTACATGATCGTTATGTCAACGTGGTTGAAGAGGTAGAAAGTGTTCTTCTTGTTAAATTCTGACTACAAAAAATATCATCAAGAGATTGAGAAATTTCAACAGGAGAGGGCGCAAGCAGTCAAGAACTTTTAAAAATGAGACTGCTGACTTTCCTACAGTTTTCTGTGTACCAGACAGCTTCCAACACACCAGTATTAATTTAACATAAAAACAACCTCACATACAAAGTAATAGAGCTGAACACCTAACTAGAATAGGTTATTCCATTCACAGACGATTTTCAATAGTCTAGGGAGCCTAATGGAGTTGGAAGGTGACTGCAGACAGTAAACTGAACACGCATGGTAAATGCTTCGCCTCCGAGAAGCATCAGACCTGCTGAATACAAATAAATTGACTGCACTGCATAGAAGCAGTAAGCCATGTGGCAGAGCAGAGTCATAGCAGAGCTCTCTCCTCACTGTCAGAGCAGTGTGGTCCCTCACCCCAGGAGGGATAGAACTGTATCACTATTATCTGTAACTGCACTAGTTCACCATAGAACTCCCAGGATGACTGATACACTTCAAATTGTTGTCAATATAATTCCTTCCCTGTCACAGCTGTGTGTTATCTTCCAGCCACCTGGAAAACTCCTGACATGTTTAACTTCCAAATTGTGCTAGACATAACTTTTGCAAGGAGAATACTGTACTCATTTCTAGGTCTTCACTAGAAGACTGCTATCTGAAATTGATAGAAAAAGGTCTTGCAGGCAAATACAGCATGGACAAAGAATGAATAGGTACAAGGAAGGATACACACGAAATTTCAAAACCAAAACATCATTTTCTAAGGCTTTTAGACACCAATACAGTTGTTCTACAGCTTTACCTGTATTGTTCAAAAGAACTATATAAACTTTTTTTGCACAATTGTATCAGCGAGACATCGTATACAGAGGCAGCACTGAGCTTTGTCCATGCCCACATTCTGAACATTAACCACGTTTACAAGGGTAGCTGTTCTTTTTCAGGAAAAGAAAGCTTAAAAATAAAACTGCAAATGAAATTACACCTGCTATAGTAATGAAAAAAGTTCCACCACTTACATTTATAACACAAGCATCTTTAACTCTACCATCTGGAGTAACAAAACACCCTATGGGAAATCCTGGATTGCAGTATTTTTGTCCATCTTCCACATCATAGCACCACGTTACTGGCATGTTATCAATAATCCTAGAGTGAAGTCAAACAACATGTCCTCAGAAAGGGATGCACCTTAGTTCACACTGACATTTAACATTCATGTAATGCATACAATTTTCAATAGTGCCGACAAGACACACAGTACAGGACAACTTTCAGGCAGAAGGAAGAAAGCAACCACTTAGAACACAGATAACAATGAAAAAAAGCAGCAAAAGGAAAACCAAACCCAACCTCAAGCACACAGCTCACCAGTGATGCTGATAATTCAGCTGCATTCCTTTCTTCAAAAAAGCCAATTTGGTTTTATCAGCACTGTTTCCTGGGTCATATGATCTTGTACAAACCTTCTTGCACGTTTCTTGCTTTTTAAAAGTGAACTGTTAAGAAAGAACGCAAAAAGAGTAATTTCAGTTTTGCTTCAAAAATCCTTTAGAGCCTTTTTCTCATGTAAAGAGGTCTTTGAGATACTTCATCTTCTTGCTATACGAGTTTCTAAAACCAGAATTTCCTATACAACACCTTTAACTTAAATTGCAGGATTATTTATATCCAGCAGCAGTAATCCCCATTTCTATTGCTAAAAATCTCTTCAATAGCCCAAATAAACTACCTCCAGATAAAATTTGAGGACTGGAATCTGAAAAATAGTAGAAAGGGCAACTCTTTGTCCTTTTACCATTTTGTTTGGTTTGGTAAGTTCATCATTTGCTAAACCAGACTAAACTACAGCCTTTTTGAAAGTTCCGTACCACTTCCAGCTACATTTGCCCCACAATTAAGTCACTAGACAAGGTTTCCAAAAATGCAACAAGCTGCACAGCATCTATACTTCAAGTGCAGACACAACCTAAGAGAGACATGCGCACGTTTATCAAGCTTGTCTTCCAACCCAGCTAGGATTTACCTGTTAGTGAGCTAACATTCTTATAACATGACTGAAAACTCTAACATTATCAAGGCCTAAGTGCTAACCAATAACATGGCATTTTCTAATTACTGTAGTGTACAGCCATTTCAAACAAGCAATTGTTATAATACCTCATCTACTAAATGGGTATCCAGCCCAAATGACCCATTATGCTACGTGTTTAAAAGCTTCTTGTGGCCAGTAGTCCTAA
This sequence comes from Phaenicophaeus curvirostris, assembly GCF_032191515.1. NCBI lineage: Eukaryota > Metazoa > Chordata > Aves > Cuculiformes > Cuculidae > Phaenicophaeus > Phaenicophaeus curvirostris. The sequence continues at coordinate 14,966,124 of NC_091404.1, read as the reverse complement.
GATTTACATTAACTCAGAGATTCAAAACCAAAAAATACTTCTAGGTGCATCTTACACCTAGAAGGAAGCATCACCTCCCCAACAGTCCTATACAAAGATGCAACCAAGTCCCTAATGACTGAGCAGCAGTAGATTTGGAAACTCTGCTGCCTTTTTCTCACAGGGATTTGTATTATCTAGCAACCCTCCCACACAAACATAGTCCAGTTTTCAATTTTACCGACAAATCCAATTCTAGAAGCTACACTTGAACAACATACAGCTTTCAAGCGTTAAGTGCAGTGCTTGATCATATCTCTTTTACTGCTAATATTTTTCCCAAGTTGACTGGACAGGTTTTTAGAGATGCTACATTTGGTCATTGCTAATGCAGGGCATGATACAGAAAAATACCACACATCTAAACCACAAAATACTTCCATATGTTTATTTTGTAGATGACTTCAAGTGGCATGCATTCACAATGAAAAACTTGGGTTTAGACAACAGATGTTAAGTGTGTACAAGCAGGGAAAAGCTGGAAATGAGCCCTAACTTGACCTTCCCTTCCCACTCTGGAAGCTGCCTATCAGTATGACCACGTATATGAAACAGTTTGTGGACCACCAGTTTAAGGCCTACAACATTACACTTAAATAACCTAATGATTTCAGATTTCCTAACACATTACACATCCAGTTGCTAAAGAACTACTTAAGACAGTTTCTGGATGTCTTTATCAAAGGAACAGAAAAGAAGAATAATTACAAGTTTATCTTCCTAATTTTAATTAACCACCCTAAAACGCCTTTGGAGGTGGGGGGCATAAGGGTTTTGGCTTTATTACATAAATATTATAAAGCTTATATTTAGAAAAACAAATAAAAATAATCAACAAATCTTCAGCTATGTCTATGGATTACAGCCATCAGAATGACTGCTAGCAAACAGGATCAACTTCAAGGGATAAATTAACCTTATACGGAGACGATGCTATTCTCTCCCCAAACAGCACTTGTCCAAGATTTTCTGAGGGTCTTTTCTCTTCCTTATCTTGACAGAAGTCAAACCTGGAAAAAAGTGGAAAAGATTACCTTTAATTTTTAATTGACATATAACTGTAAATACCAGCCTAAATCGATTTCTTAAGTTATGCCCTTAATATGGCAGTTTTCATGCCTCTTTTGCAAGTCAATCACCGCTAGTAAACATTTGAAAGCCTCTGCAAAGAAATTTGGCATTTATTTAGAAATATTTTTATTTCGGTATCAATTTCAACCAAGATTTATCACAGTTGAAGTATCTTTAACCAAATGCATGATGCTTAGTTCAAGCACCCTTTTCAAATAGCAATTTGATACCACTGCACTATACAAGACAAGACCTACAACACTGGTAAGTTTCTCTTTTCTCTGTGCCCAACAGCAAGACTGCAAATCATACTGTGTATCATTCCTTAGTAAGCCTAGAAATATCTGCCAAAGCAGATAATAGTTTCCACAGATGAGAATCAAAATAAAAAAAATAAATAAATCACGAACTAGATACAAAGGTGGAAACAGGTAAAATAATGACTCTTCCTGCAATTTCTTTTATTTGCCAAGAACAAGGAACACAAAGCTCCTGCCTTCCTAGATTTTACTACCAGGAAGAACTTTCAATCATATCAGAGTTTCAACACTAAATCTAGTACACAGCTCAAAAAAATGCACCAATTAGAAACCCAGCAGCCTTGCCTTTCAACAATAAAAGAGGATGATCCAGAGGCACAGGTGTGGCCTTCATCCTTCCCAACCTCTCGTACCTCATTCCAGCTACTGAACGCTCCATTTACTTTTCCACCCCTCCATCCACAACACTGCTCAACAGAAAAAGACATACTCTATCGGGAGTTGCATCATTGCACTGAGGATAGAAACCAGCCTTTCCAAAGGTTCAGAGAAGCCTGTTGCAATGTACTTACGCATCATATTCATATGGGAGAACTGATTCAACCGAGTCCAGTCTGTTCACAAAGAGCTCGATCAGTGACTGAAATAGGCAAGTAAAAGAAAGAAAATACAGACTTGTAAAAACAAAGGTGCGGCCCACACGGAACATGTGGCTGGCAGGCAAGAGCCGTGGCACGTTTGGGAGCTCACCGTGCCACGGTGGAGTCACTACAGCCTCCAACAGCCCTGAGGGCTGCTGCCACAGAGGGCTGTATGGGAGCTGCATCAAAAGAAGCGTAGGGCAAGGAAAGGGATTCTGTCCCGCTGCTCCGCTCTGCTGGGACCCCACCTGGAGTTCTACGTCCAGCTCTGGAATCCTCAACATAAGGCGGCTATGGGACTGTTGGAACGGGTCCATAGGAGGCTACAAAGATGATCCGAGGGCTGGGGGACCTCTGCTATGAGGACAGGCTGAGAGAGTTGGGGTTGTTCAGCCTGGAGAAGGCTCTCAGGAGACCTTAGAACAGCTTCTAGTGCCTGAAGGGGCTGCAGGAAAGCTGGGGAGGGACTGTTTACAAGGGCATGGAGTGATAGGGCAAGAGGGAATGGCTTGAAATTGGAGAGGGAGAGATTTGGATTAGACATTAGGAAGAAATTCCTCACAGTGAGAGTGGTGAGGCCCTGGCACAGGTTACCAGGGAAGCTGCGGCTGCCCCGTCCCGGGAGGTGTCCAAGGCTGGATGGGGCTGGGAGCAGCCTGGTCTGTGGGAGGTGTCCCTGCCCGCGGCAGGGGTGGCACTGGATGGGCTTTGGGGTCCCTTCTACCTCGCACCATTCCACGATTCTACGACCCTCCCGGCGCGGCCGAACACCTCAGGGCGCAGCGGGCGGGTTCCAGCAGACCCTGCCCGGGCCTCACCTTGCAGCCCTCGCTCTTCTCGCTCTCCTCGCAGAAGCTGACGGGCGCCAAGCCGGGCAGGTAGAAGGCGGCGCAGAGAGGTGCCACCAGCACGAAGCCGGCCGCCAGCAGCCTCATCTTCCCGCGCGAAGGAGCGAAGGCACCATCGGCCGAGGCGGCGGCCGCGACTGCCCCGGCAGCGCCTGGCGGAGGCGGCGTCACGCGCGGCCGCGCCTGCGCGGGGAGGGGCTGAGGCGCCGCGCGCCATCTTGGGCCAGGGCGGAGAGGGAGGGGGACTCAGCCCTGCCCGCTGCGTCAGGGATGTGTTTCACCGTGAGAGCAGCTGGAGCTAAACTACTCTATGATTCTGTGAACGTTGGAATAGTGATAGAATGGTTTGGGTTGGAAGGGACCCCAAAGCCCATCCACTGACAGCTCCCACAGACCAGGCTGCTCAGAGCCCCATCCAGCCTTGGACACCTCCAGGGACGGGGCAGCCGCAGCTTCCCTGGTAACCTGTGCCAGGGCCTCACCGCTCACATAGCGAAGAATTTCTTCCTAATGTCCAATCTAAATCTTCCCCTTCCAATCTGAAGCCATTCCCTCTTGCCCTATCACTCCATGCCCTTGTAAACAGTCCCTCCCCAGCTTTCCTGCAGCCCCTTCAGGCACTAGAGAAGAGGAGATATGGAGAAGAGGAGGCTGAGGGGAGACCTCATTGCTCTCTACAACTACCTGAAAGGAGGTTGTGGAGAGGAGGGAGCTGGGCTCTTCTCCCAAGTGACAGGGGACAGGACAAGAGGGAATGGCCTCAAGCTCCGCCGGGGAGGTTTAGGCTGGACATTAGGAAAAAATTCTTTACAGAAAGGGTCATTGGGCACTGGAACAGGCTGCCCAGGGAGGTGGTTGAGTCACCTTCCCTGGAGGTGTTTAAGGCACGGGTGGATGAGGTGCTGAGGGATATGGTTTAGTGTTTGATGGGAACGGTTGGACTCGATGATCCGGTGGGTCTCTTCCAACCTGGTTATTCTGTGATTCTGTGATTCTGTGAAAGCTATCACAAAAAAATCATAAAATGTTACCCTTCTGGCATGTTGTTCACATCTTCTGTCTAGTGGGCTCACTTTTATAGTTATCAATGAAAAGGCACAAAGGGATCAGTTTATACGTATGTGGAATTGTAAGTAACATACTTAATGACTTTTCTTCTACTCTTAAAAATGTAAGGAATATTTTCTAAGCTGTGATAATGCAAGGACAAGTGTATCTATGCTAGTTAGACAGCGACTGCCTTCTGTGTAAAGGTTGGTGGAGTTTTCCTGGTCTCTTTGCCCAGTTCAGAATCACTAAGTTGGAAAAGACCTCCAGGATCATTGAGTAATCCCATCTAGGTCTGTTTCCTATTCTGTAGGAGCCAGTATTGGGACCTCTTATTACTATCTTAATTTCCTATCAGAAAATTCAAAGTTGAAAGATCATTTGCAAAAGAAACTGTCATGGCTCTTTAGCTTTGAACTTTTTACTCAATGAAGCATAAGAGGGATTTGTTTCCATACAGACTGCAATTTGTTCCCTATAGTTTTTCTACACAAATTCAAACTTTAAAAAAAAAAAAAAAGGAAAAAAAGAAAAAGAATTATATGTCCTTTAATCCTCTAGGAAAAAGATCTGTCTCGCTGAATGTGAAACAAGACCACACATGAACTATATAGAGTAATACAGTAAAATACTGTTCCAGCTTGTGGTGTAGATGGAACCAAGGTTTTATCAGAAGCCTGATGAAGATATTTTTTTAGGACAAAGGATAGAAGAGTTTGGCCCTATTACGGTACACCAGTTATGTTCAAATGCTGTTTCAAATGCAATTAAGTTTAGGCTAACCCCATTTAGCTACATGTATAGCACATGTTAACAGAATGTTAATAAAATGAAGCCTGGAGCTACCAATGGAATATTTTACTCTTTTAATCAGAAGAAGAAAAAGAGATTTCAGTTTGCATTTGCTTATCTCTCCAATTATTTGGGAGGCAGCCAGCAAACACACTACTGTAGGTCACGGAAGCACACAGAGGTTTCACACATAGGTGGAGACTATTTTTAGCATGTTTCTTACAGGACTAACAATTCACTTTATTGTTCACTCTCCGTTCCAGGGAGGCTCTGAGGTTTAAAATCTTCTGTATTGAAACTAGAAGTTGAATGTTTTTTTCATATGATAATTGGATGAGTATGTAGCTATGCTGTTCTTTGGCAGCTGCATTGTTATCTCAAGCAGTGCCCTCCCACTTTGTTACCGAAGGTCATCTTTCCCTTTTCCCACACACAGTAACAGCACCCGGAAACTCTGAGCATCTGTGCAGGAAAGGTGATCATCTTTAAATATGTACTACAGTCTAGAGCACTGTTTGAGAGCTACCTTCTTCTTTTCTATTCTCAACAGATCTATGAGGTCGTCTGAAGCAATGTTGCCTTCTGCTTTCCCTAACACAAAGAGCAGTTGAATATCAGTGTTTGAACAGAGGAGACTGAAAACATGAAGATAAGAATAGAGGTCTGATGTTCTTTTATCAGGATGTAACAGTTGCGTAGCTCTGCAACAGTAATGGCACTGGGCAGTACCGGTAGTCTATGGACTCTGTGGCACCTCCCAGAAATGATGTTCTGCAGGGTTCCACCAGGGAGAATGGAAGTCAAGAGAGGATCTGGGCAATGTCCAGCCCATGCATTAAGAATATGCATAAGGTAACATGCTGGTGGATGATATCCGTTGTCTCCTGTGACTCTAACACTGCCTAGGAAACCACATCACTGTTTCTAATTGCTTCAACCCCACCTATCCCCTTCTACCCCTCCATAACGCTGGTATGAGTAATGGTATGGGAAGGAGTCAGAAAGGCAGTAGATATAGCTAGGAAAAGTATCGGGCTTTGCCTTTTAACTCCCAGCAGATTCAGTGTAGGTACTACTCAAGGAAGGGATGCTATGGTGTCTGCAAGAAAAGGACCAGTATGTACAAGCAAGAGCCTAGGTACCAGCCCACCCTGCCTACTAAGCAGCATGGATGCCCTTTGAAAAGCCCTAGGAAAAACCACCCGGGAACCCGGTGCAGTACAGGAACATGGAGCAGGTCTGGAGACCAGCTCCAAAGACCTGGCAGACATCCCTCAGCACTGCAAATCCCCAGGAACAGGCAAGGACTGGCTGTTGGCATCCAGTTACTCAAACCAGGGATGAGGGGATTCCCTTGAGGTTCTGTTTTACGTCCTCTGGTTAATCCTAGTGAGATTTCAGCATGGGAACCAGGTGTATTAAATAATTTACTTGTGATACAACTTGGCAGTTCCTTCACTCACAAGGATGAGTCAGGAGCTACATGAAATCCTGAAATATTCAAGGAACCTGCAGTTCCTTAGCTTTTGCATCTTGTAGAAATCAACTCTAAGGGGGCCTTCTTAAGGAGTCAGAATGGGTATCATTTACAGGTCCTGGCTGCCAGTTTTCAGATGCCAAACTCACTGTGCTGCTGGAAAAAGAGGTAATCAATGGACACAGACTTGCAAAATAGCTACCCTGTCCAAAACCACACAGAATCCATGGTCAGGCAGCTTCCTTTCTGGTTTTGTCACTTAGGTTTTAAGAAAGGAACAGAGAAATCCAGTTTTGGTTTTGTATCAGACGACTTGAGTGGTGATTTGACTGGTTGACTCTAAGAAAATAGGCCTTGTCAACTGATTAATTCCCATTTAGATAATCTACAAATTCTAATTATGAAAACTTAGCCGATTTGGTATGCACAGACTTTGTCCTTGCTTTCTAGCTATAAGATTTTGTCAGCAAAAGGAAATACCTGCAGCTGAACTTCAGATATAATTAACAGTTAAGTTGAACAAACACAAAAGTTTGTTACCAACAAAAAAGTGGTAACACTTTGTGTTACCGACATATTTCATTTTAAATGACACTTTTATTGGGCACTGGAACAGGCTGCCCAGGGAGGGGGTTGAGTCACCTTCCCTGGAGGTGTTTAAAAGACGGGTGGATGAGGCGCTGAGGAACATGGTTTAGTGATTGATGGGAATGGTTGGACTCGATGATCCAGTGGGTCCTTTCCAACCTGGTGATTCTATGATTCTTTCAGCTGAAGCCTCTGAGGAAGGGGTACAGTCAGGGCCTCATTAATTAAACTACAACCGCCTGAAGACAGTTGTGTCCGAGCAGGGCTGACCCTGGTTTAGTGGCAGATAGGAATGGTTGGACTCGATGCTCTAAGAGGTCTTTCCCGACCTGGTGAGTCTATGATTCTATGATCCCCGCACAGACACTATAACCGCGTTTCTCCCGCGGCGGCGGACCGAGGGCCCGGCCCTCCCGCAGGGCAGCGCCGCCCGCCCCCCGCCGCGCTCGCCTGCATCCGGGTCCCCGGCCGGCGGTGACGTCACGCTATAAAGGCCCGCAGCGCCTTTGTTCCCTCCATTGCGCAGTTGCGTTTCGGGCCGAGTGGAGGTGAGCGCGGCCGGGCGGCTCGGGGAGGGGGCGCGGGGCCCTGCGGGACGGGCTGCGCTGCCGAGGGGGGCGGCGCGCCGAAAGGGCGGCCCGGGGCGAGGGGGCCGCGGGCCGGCGGAGCCCAGCCGGGCTTCCCACGCGCCTGGGGCCGCGGAGGGCGCCGCGTGGCCGCGACGGGGCGAGCGGGGGGTCCCGACCGCGTGAGGCGCGGCGGCCGCCATTTTAGGCGCGGGGGGCTGCGTTCGGGGTCCCGCCGCTCGGGGCTCCGCGTCCCCGGCGTGGACGAAGGGCGGGCGGCCGCGGACGGGACGGGCCGGGCGGGTAGGTCGGAGCCAGGTTGAGAGAGGTGCGCGGCCGCTGCGCGCCGGGAGAGGGGCCCCTGCCGAAGGCGGCCGCCGCCATTTTGTGGCGGTGGCCGGCGAGCGCGGGGAGGCTGAGTCTCCCCCACCCCCGTCCTCGCCCCGGGGGCCGCTTTGTCCCCGCGCTCCGGGCGGGCGGGGGGAGGCACGTCCCGCCCCGTGTTCTCGCCATGCGGCCGCAGGCGCGCCGCCAGTACCGCGCGGCTTGGCTTTGTCTTTGTGCTTGGCGCTTCCCCCCTCCCTCCCCCCTCCGCGCCTTGGCCGCGGCCTTGCTGTGCGGAGCTGCTGGGGTGGTCTGGGATCTATTAGGCTGACGAGGGGTGTAGGACAGGGCTTTGGCGTAGTGGCGTTGCGGTTTGAGTGCTTTGAAGAACGAGCTTAATTTGGAATACTGGCCCAAGCTGACTTTTAGTTTAATATTTTGGTATTATTTTGACCTAATGAGTAAGCCGCTCGAAACACGCGGCAGAATTTCGAGGGAGGGAGTACTAGGGTTACCATAGAGGGCAAAAAGACTAATCCTGAAGGACTTTGCGTTCACTGATACTGCTTGATCCTAAGAGAGTTCTCATCAGTGCTTTGTTACTCCTCTTAAAGTTAACTTGTTTGAAATAATCTGAAGAAGTAACTGAAGGCAGTACTAGTTGTGTCAGTTTGAAAATTTACGTCCATCATGTATGAGTATATATGCCTATATTTGTGTGTCTCTTAATTGACTCTTGTTCAAGAGTGTTCACTTGTACTTTTGAGGAAATAAGTCATTTATAGCCTGTGGGATGGAACAGGATTCATGGCTGCAGTCTGATCTTTTGTCGGTAACAATCTCATGCTTTTAATAGGTCATTTACAGAATCAAAATGGTTGAAGCAGATCGTCCCGGGAAGCTGTTCATTGGAGGCCTGAACACAGAGACTAATGAAAAAGCCCTTGAGGCTGTATTCGGCAAATACGGACGCATTGTGGAAGGTAAAAAGAAAACTAAAAAATAAAAAGGAACAATATAGCTGTGATGACTTTTTTGGCATTGATCATCTGAAATGATGGTGCTTTCATGTCCTCTAAGAAGTCCTGAGCTTAAAAGGTTAAATAAAGGTTCAGTGTTACCGCTCCATTACAGGAAGGGGTAACATGTTTGGTTTTTTTCTTGCAGTCCTTTTGATGAAAGATCGTGAAACCAACAAGTCCAGAGGATTTGCATTTGTTACATTTGAGAGCCCAGCAGATGCAAAAGATGCTGCCAGAGATATGAATGGAAAGGTAGGAATGAAGACTAATTCTATGTCACTGTTGTTACTGACCAGCAATATTGATCTTCAGGGTAAATGAGCTAGTAATAAAAATTGGAAAGGCAGCAGGTTAGAGGATCCTGGAGGCAAATTATAATTTGGCTGAATGTCTCCATGTCCCTGACAGATGTCTGGCTGTCAGTTGCTATCCCTTTCTAGTTCTCTTTAAATTGGTGGAGAGCTTTCTAGTAGTCAGCTCTTCATTCTTGCATGTCTCCTATAATGTTTTTGTTACAGCATTTTTATGCAGTACTGTGTAAATTACACTTCAGGGAAGTGACTTAACCTGTAAAGGATTAATGTTTCCCTTAACATGGGTTTAATGCGACTTCCCTGCTCTGTTGGAGCATTGACTGTGTTGATGCTCTCTGGTAATCTCTAGGTATCCTCATACATTGGTGAGTTGCACCATCAGTCTGCTTGGCATGTGAGGAGCATCTTGTCAGTTAATGTGGAATAGATTTGCAGTTAGCCAGCAAGTGGATTTGTTTGTTTACACCATACGAGGCACTGATATGACTTCAAGGGGAAGTAAAAATTGAATGCATATATAATGTCTTCAAAAAGAAAAACCTGAGAATTTGGAGCAAAAATTCTGAGATAAATACCAGAATGGTTTGTCAAAGGATTGTAGGCTCTTGTCACCTGTGTCTGTTCCAGCACATGCGTGAAAAGCTAGATTCAGGTTTGCAACTTAATGGTCAGCAGCCGCTTGTCTTCATAGTGGTGCTGTCTCCTTGGGCAGTGAAAGCTGTCTTCTCAGTTAACTTGGATTTCAGACTTATCTTTCATGTGTAATCTGAATGGTTGTGTTAAGGTCACAGTGCATCGGTCTCTTTGAGTGGTGTCTGAGATGCCATATGGGTAAGGTGAAGAAGCCTCCATTGATTGTGATTGATGCTTGGGAACTTGATAGCTGTATGTCTTATTGGTATAAGATGTGGGCATGAAGGAAAAATGTCAGTCATTGCTGTCAGTAAGTAAAACATGATGAATGTTTGCACTTCAGAAATAAGAAAATGAGCTCATAGTGTTCTCAGTGAACACATAGCGAAATGTCCTTGATTTGTGCAGTAGGCTTTCTTCTGTTTGCCTGGTTTCTGGGTGCTTCAGGACAACCTCATGCAGTTAGTGTTTCTCTGGAGACCTGCTTCCTTCTTGAACAAGTGAGTAGTATCTGTCAAGGCAGAGAGTGACAAATCAGATAATGTCTGTTCTGTACCAGCCTGAACATCCTTAAAGGTGCTCTTTTCATTTAATCGGTTTCTCTGTTGTGTAGTTTGCTGCAGTTCTGAAGACTTGTTTACCACAGTTCTTAAACGCTTAATTTCCTCTCAAGTACTTATGCGCTGAACCTTCTAAGGTAACTTTGCACAAACAGCTAATTATCAGACAAAGGAGTTTGGTCACTGATCGTAAGTGTTTGTGGAGTGCAACGTGCAGATGAAAATCCCTCTGAAAATAATCACCAGCTGTTCTAAATCTCGAATGTTGTGGCATGTGTTTGGTCACGTTGGAAACATTTAGGAAAGTATTGCTTAGTGTGGTAGCTAAATGAGATTGAATGTTTGTGGCTGAGGTAATGTCTACATGTTATGGAATGCACCATCTGCATCATAGTCGAGAAGTGCTAGAAAATACTGCTTCATCATTCTCTTGGTTTGTCTTCAACGCTACAAATCTAAAAATGTCATCATCTGCTTTGAAATTTGAACAACAAATAGTGTATGAAAAGGACATTCTCACTTGGGATTTGGCCTAGAATGCTACCTTAACGTAGACCATTTGGTGCTGCTGCTGTGTACAGTTTTCGTTCTGTACTGGCCTAGCTTGGTTCAGTGATGGATGTGGATGATGTTCATGAGGTGTGCTCTTGTCCTCATCTTCAAAAAGTTCTGGACAAGTAGTACTGCTCTTACCTCAAAGGCTCCTCTAGTCTAGAGAAACGATGCTTGAGCCGTGCTGTGAGAAGAGATCACTGTAACACATCAGAACTCCCAAATTTTTCTTTTCATTTGGAAATGATGGATCAGAGCGCTCATGAGAATTACAGGCACTTAAGAAGCAGCGGAAGCTCTGTGCAGACAATAGTTCAAGGAGTCTGTAAGGAGTTTGACCTATCTAGCCAGGGGGAAGACTTCTGCATCACCTATGTGTTGCTCATTCTGTCATTCCAGAAGAATTCAAAGTTGCAGCCAGTAGAAGAGGCTGACTTGGATTCTGCAAGAGTAAACTTGGACTTGTTTTTTTTTGCTTTGCAAACGTTTATAAAAAATGTATATCCCTCCTTTCTAGGTGGGAGGAAGAGGGTAAATTACACTTCTAAAATGGGACAAGCATGGACTAGTCTAGGCTTGCTCGTTGAAGATTAATTTCAATTCTGCAGAAGGAGGTCAGGAGATAATAAATTTGGAACAGGGGTGGAGATTTTTCACTTAAATTACTTGATCTGCAGAATCTTCCTGTTTGTGAATCTGAGCATCACTGAAGAAATGTTACAAGTGCTTTATTGTAAGAAATAATTAACCTTCTTAAAGAAGAACCTTAATTGCATGGTGGCCAAGTCTACATCGTGATATCATGAAATGCATGTGCTTACCTGGATGCGGCTGCGATTGTTCCCAAGTCTGTAGTGGTCATTCTGTGCAGTAGGCTGTTTTCATCATCTTTTGGCTCTAACTCATGATGACAAAATGGATAACTAAAGAGAGAATGTGGCATTAAAGGAAACATCTGGGACAAGCCAAAGATTGAATTGCAATGTAGACCTGCCCAGACATCTGGACTGTCTTATGAAGTTGGAAGCAAATATTACAATCTGGACAGCAGTCTTAAACTGTACTCAGCGCTACAGAAGACTGTCTTCCTTTAATCAACAGAAAGAGTTTTTAGTTCTTCTGGTGAAGAAGTGACACAATACATAGGATCTCAGCGTGATAAGAAATGACCTTCAGTTCCTGAATATGGAAGCCCACTTGATATGCCATCAGGGAAGAAGCAGGAATGGTGGAGTCACTGCAATATCAACAGTAAAATGATCCGTGTGAGAGGAAAGCCCTCTGTGATCTTAGGTTGCAGTTCCATTCAAGTTTCTGTAAGTGTCCTTGAAATACTTTATGGCTGCCCCGCACCAAGAACTTCCAAAGAACTTAATTTATCTATTCTGTTGGAATGTGGAACAGTGTGCAGGATGGTTGTGTAATTCCCTTTGGTTAAGGTTCCCTGGCTCATTCCACGTACAAGAGTTTTTGATTGCCAGTCTATTATCCTTAAATGACTTTGCTACTTTTTAGCACCAAGGTGACTCCACTTTATGGTGCCCATATAATAGTAAAAGTGCTACTGTTTACACTCTGAATCAAGGTTATAAACACCAACTGATGAGTGTATTGACAACTGGTGCTTCGGGCTCGTTTACAAAAATCCTTATTCTGGGATGGCTTGTGTGAATTTTATCTGTTCAGTGAGATGAGACACTTCTTTGACTTAAGATTCTATAAAATTGTCCCCTCTGCTTTAAAATATGACAAACTTTGACAAATATCTTCTGGTTAACAAAAAAGAATCTTCTTTGACTTCATGAAACATCTTTTTTTGACCTTGGGCGTAGCTATTTAAGACCACTTGTATAAAGCCCTTTCTATTGAAACCTGTCTTTTGCCTAGGTAAAACGCCTATAGTGTGAGGCAGAAGGAAATAGTTTGCCTTATTTCTCCTCCTACCTCCTACATAAAAAAGAAAGAGCTTGGACCTAGCATGCAAGTGTTCAGAACCCATGCTAGCAGGATGGTGTGTGGTTTCTAAACTTGAAATAAGCTGTTGGGAATCTGCCATGAAACTGACAGCAGTGGTCATGATGGCAAAGCTAAAGGCTTCAAGCTCACTGTTCCTGTTTTGAGAAGGATGGCTGAGACAGGGCAATGGTGATGATGGCAAAATAATGATGCAAACTGAGAAGTTTCAGTAATGAGAGGTACTAATGCTCAAACTTGGAATGTTTTGGCTAGTCCTGCTAAAAGGCTTTTTGAAGAACCTTCCGTAAGTAAAATGTTTTCATGAAGTCAAAGCCAAGATCAAAATGGTTCTGCTAGTATTTCTTTTTTCCTCACAATGGATCAAGTTGAACCTGTGGATATAAACATTGTTTTTTCGAACAGTAGCTGCTACTACATATGGTGACAGAGTACATGAGCTACTGTGGTGGATAAATTAAGAGAAGGCTAGATTTCAGTGGAGAACGAAAAGACTCAGTACCTCAATAAACAGCATATCACCAGTTCAGAGTTGGTAGTCACTAAGTCACGTTCATGCTCATTTTTTGCAGTGGAGTGGTGCAATAAACAACGCTTCCTGCCTGTATAATTCATGAGTTGTCATAGCAGAGTTTAACACTAAACTGCTATAAAAGGCACGTAAACCATGTTTGCCAGGATAAATGCACAGTAACCTGACTTCAGTGGAGCTTGAGATCTTGGCTCTGCTGTAACTACCAAATGTGTGATGTCTGAAAGATTACACAGAAATTTGATTAATTAGGTTGAGGTACTCTATATGTCTTAACCACCTGCTCATGTTTGAGGTACAGTAGTTGGCTGTAGAGTTTCTGTTACTGCAGGCCTATATTCCAGAAAAAGCTTCCACTTTTTTCCACAAATAAAACCCCACATCACAAAGCACCTCACCTCTGGAAAAGCAAGTAATGAGAGTAAATTGTGACACTCACCTTTGTTGAAAACCCGTCTTGAAACAGTAGAAAGGAGGGGTGAATTATCATACTCGTTCTGCTTTGTAGATGCTGAAATTACTTCTAAATACTTCAGTGATCACCGTTTTATCAGGACATCAAGAAAATGTACTAAACGGCCTCCCCATTGCCAGAAACCCCAACTGAAGCTAAGATATCTTCAGCTTAACCCTGTAACTCCTGGTGCGGTCCTAGTTTTGTACAAAAGTCCATGGCAATTGAAAGTAAATTGGAGACCATAAATCATATTTCATTTACAGAATAAATGACATGGGGCTGCCGTAATCATTGGACACTTGTATTTTCACTGAAAGTCTTTTCTGATGCTGCTCTGTTTTTTTTCATCAATACCACAAGAATGAAGTGCTGTAGAAGTTAGGCCCAACATGCTGCTGAGTACATGGGGACTAATACTGAAGACTGAAATCAGTTCTAGAGTTGCTCTAACTTTATAAAATGGAAGCCCCGTATTAGTGAAGCAAGAGGGGCTTAATTTAAGAAATACAAACATGACTGAGCAGTAAGTAAAGCAGCTTCTTCTTTAGTCATTAGATGGGAAGGCAATTAAAGTGGAACAAGCAACCAAGCCATCCTTTGAAAGTGGTGGCAGGCGTGGGCCGCCACCCCCTCCACGAAGCAGAGGTCCTCCCAGGGGCCTTAGAGGTGGAAGAGGCGGAAGTGGCGTGAGAGGACCACCTTCAAGAGGGAGTCACTTGGGTATGTATTTACCTCTCTCATTATATACTCGGACAACATACAAGACAATGCCATTGGAAGATGACAGTAATCCTACTGGAAAAAAGTCAAACAGCCGAATAGTGCACTCCTTGTTCCTTATTAAAATGATGAAATATGATCTCTGCAGTTTAGTCAATTTTTTATTAGGCAAGTACGCCTTAAGAGAAGGCTTTCCAATGTGAAGATTCCCTTCTACAACTAACACTCCACTTGACTTTTGGCTGTGAAAGAAAAGCAAAACTCCTGTCTTCCATGTGAGAAAGGAAGCTTTCTGATATTGAAGTTGAAAAAGCGATTCTCTTCCACCAGGGAAAGGGAACTGCCTTTCATTCTTACTATCAAGAGATCTAAACTTAATAAATTCTAGGAATGATCCTTGCAGATTGTAGAGAGAGTTAGAGAGGCTAAGACTTGTTTGTTGTTATAAAATAGTGTGTTGAGTTGAAGCTTTCTGAAGTGGAAGGATGGCACATTACTTGATACTGGATGTTCTTTAGTTTTAGATACAGCTATTTAGTCAGCCTTTTCAGTATCAAAACTGTTACCTGAAAGAAAAAGCAAGTAGCGCCTGAGGTAGAACAGTAAAAGCTGCAATGCAGAAAAAAGATGGAAGTGGTGAAAACTCCTGTCTTCAAGAGTCTGTTGTAGTAGGTTCTACAGACTGCAGTGTCTCTGTTGCCTCTCTGTAGGATCTTCTCCAGTATATCCTCCTAGATGGCTCTTGTCTTTGGAGAACAGTAACTTGTTGAGCATTTAAGCTGTGACTGAATACATATATCAGATTTCTCCCTTGTGTCACATTGTGGCTTTTGGATAAGTTCTAGAATACAGTTCTTGACAGCAATTTAGGCTGTGAAAGTTAACTTGCTGGGTTCTCAGTTCTGCCAGTATCATCTAGTCATGGCCAAAACACAAGAGAAGGCTTTGAGGTGTAGTTTTAAAGGTTTACGGTTGATCACATAGTAGTAATAGTGCCTAGGTTATAGTAGTTAGGCTGTAGGGGCATACAGGTGAATATCACAGAAATAACAGGCTGTTTCATGTCTTATCCTTCTAGGGTCTTCACGAGGTCCACTTCCCATGAAAAGAGGTCCACCTCCACGAAGTGGGGGCCCTCCACCAAAAAGATCCGCACCTTCAGGACCAGTGCGCAGCAGTAGTATGGGAGGAAGAGGTAAGGACTTCATGAATTATTTTGTTGCTTAGTCAACTGAAGCACCTTAGCCTTTCTTCAGGAACTGTTGCAAGTCATTGTTCCTAACTTAAGTCTGTGGTGGAATAGTATATTGGGGTTTTTTTTCTAATCTCGCCATTTGAATATGTTGCTTCCAGTGCTGCTTTAAAACTGTAAAAGTAGAAGTTTGAAGTATTAGGAAAATTCCCTCTTATTTGTTTTCACTGTTCAATCTTTTCTATTTTACACTGTCATATAAAAGAAGAAAAGAGTGAATTTGAGCAGTGTTGTTTTCCGAGTTCAAAAGGGGATATAAAGCAGCAGAAACTGCTAGCAGGAACAACCCAGCGTTTGGCCAGCTTGACATTGGTTCCAAATTTTTTTCATAATGGAAACAAGAGCCTTGAAGATGAGGGTTGCAGAAGTCCTTCTGCAATAGGTAACAACCATATGAGGGCCAGTATTGAAGTGGACCCACCCAAAACAGCTCGGAAGGTTCTAGAACTGAATGTTGTCAATTCAGCAGTTTACATCAATTTGGAAAATTAAAAAGCTTGACAAATGGGTACTGCATGAGCTGAATGAAAACAAGTCGATACTAGATTCTGCTCTGCTACTCTTTTGCACCACATAAATGATCCATTTCTTGATCACATTGTGACATTGACAAAAAATTAATTCTATGTAGTCAGTGTCAGTTCTGCAGTGGCTGGGCTGAGGCAAAGCACCAAAGCAGTTCCTCAAACCAAAGCTGCATCAGAAGGCGGCTGTGGTCACTATTGGCTGGCAAGCAGAATCATCCATTACAACTTGCTGGATCCTGGTGGAACCATCACAGCAGAGAAATACTGCTGGGAAATGGAAAAAATGCACCAAGAACTGTAGTGTCGATAACATTGGCCATTTGAAAAGGTTCAACTCTTGTCTATGACAATGCACAACTGCGTGTCTCTCAAATGACTGTGCAGAAGCTGCACACTGGGCTACAAAACTACTTCACCCAGCTGATTTGGCAGACCTCTCTCCCACTGATAGCATTTTCAAACATCTCTGCTTTCTGCAAGAGATGTTTTTCCACAACCAAGCAGCAGCTCAGAGCGCCTTCAAAGAGGTAATCTGTTCCAGGGCTCTAGAACTCTATGCTGACAGAATAAATAGACTTGTTTCTTGTTGGCAAACATGCATTGTTATTATTTTGCTTCATAAATTTTACTGAGATACACTGCTTTAAAGTTGATTCTTAAAACCAGCTATTTTTGCACCTACCTAATACTATAAATACAGGCTACAGAGATGTTTAAATAGGTATCAACAGTGTGCTGATACTTGCCTTGAGGAGTCTTCTGTGTGACTAAAGTTAAAAAAATTTAACTGTTTCTCTTAAGCTCCTGTGTCACGTGGAAGAGACAGTTACGGTGGTCCCCCCCGCAGAGAACCAATGCCATCAAGAAGAGATGTCTACATGTCACCAAGAGATGATGGCTATAGCACTAAAGATGGGTAAATTCTTTTACTATTTTAGTTTTTTCTTTTTTGTGTGTGTGTTTGGAGTAAGATTTTGATCTGTGTTTTTTCGAAGCGTGTCAAAGAGCTAATATCTGAATTCTTCTTCTTTATAGGTACTCAAGCAGAGATTATCCCAGTTCCAGGGATACGCGGGACTATGCACCACCTCCACGAGACTACGCATATCGTGATTATGGTCATTCCAGTTCACGTGATGAATACCCCTCTAGGGGATACAGGTACCTACTGTTGGATTTTTCTGCTGTCATTTTATCCTTGCTGTGATCTTACTGATTTGTACTAAGTCTTAGTAGTCTTTCCTCCTATAGTGATCGTGATGGATACGGTGGTGGGCGGGACAGAGACTACTCAGATCATCCCAGTGGTGGAGGCTCCTACAGAGATTCGTATGAGAGTTACGGTAAGACTCCATTTTGAGGATTATCTAATAATTTTTACAGTCAGTAAAACCTGACTTTTACTAGGTTGTTCAAGTTTTAGGGGGAAATGGCACACTTCCCCCCACCCCTTACAGTGAACGTACAGTTGTTTGGTTATCATTTGATCATCTTGTTAAATAAGGTATAACCTAAAGAAGCAAAGTCTCC
Source organism: Phaenicophaeus curvirostris (assembly GCF_032191515.1). Lineage (NCBI taxonomy): Eukaryota > Metazoa > Chordata > Aves > Cuculiformes > Cuculidae > Phaenicophaeus > Phaenicophaeus curvirostris. The sequence goes on along the minus strand of NC_091404.1, from coordinate 14,948,398 downwards.
AGAATTGCAGCTGTCTGGAAAATATGGCTGAGTTTCTTCTCTAAAATAACAAGCTGTTCTGGAATACCCAGTAGAGCGCCTTCCTGAATAAACACCGTCTTCATTCCTTCAGAGTCTTTAAATCCACTCACTGCCTGATATGCAATTCCCATTTTAAATACCATTAGGGTGGCAGATTATATTAAGAACATCTCAGTGCATACAAAAGAGTAGCAGTAAACATTTAATACAGCAATTCTATAAATTCAGAATGACATTGTTATATATAACTTATGGTGTTGCCATATTACCTGACCATTGACCCTGCAGGTAACTCACGTAGTGCTCCACCTGCACGAGGGCCCCCGCCATCTTATGGTGGAAGCAGTCGGTATGATGATTACGGCAGCACACGAGATGGATATGGAAGCCGAGAAAGTTACTCAAGCAGCAGAAGTGATGTCTACTCAAGTGGCCGTGATCGTGTTGGAAGACAAGACAGGGGTCTTCCCCCATCCATGGAAAGGGGCTATCCACCTCCTCGTGATTCTTACAGTAGTTCAAGCCGCGGAGCGCCCAGAGGTGGTGGCCGTGGCGGAAGCAGATCCGATAGAGGTGGAGGCAGAAGCAGATACTAAAAACACTCTTAAACTTTTGGACCAAGACAGATTACTTTTCAAAAAAAAAAAAAAAAAAGAGAAGTGGAAGTTGTTCTATCTTTACTACCAGAGGACTACTAAAAGAAAAAGTTGTTTTCACCTTTTTTTTTATTGTTGCCTGTTTAGTTTTCCCCTCCATGACTTTTATGCTTTTGTGAGGAAAAGTTAAACCAATGTTTAATTTCATTTCAAAATTGTTAACATTTCTTTCAAAAAGCAGATGTTAAATGTATAAAACTTGAGCTGTGTACTAGTGTTGTAATTTTCAAAGTAAAGTTTCCCTGAAATGCCACACTTCCATCTGATTTTCCTCATGAATGGAACAAGCGGTTCTTAAGATCTTCCACACGACATCCAACCATCTGTCAGGGAGGTGGATTGTTCTACATGTTCAGCATTTCATTCTTGAACGAAGTGTTGCTTGTGATTTGGAGGGTGGTGGGGATATTCCACACGAAGTTCAGTTTTGCGTAGAATCTGAAGTCACGGTGTTGCCAGTACAAAATGCCTTCAGATAATTGTGTAAAGAAAAAGAGGATATCATTCACTTAACCTGAAAAAAGCAAGTGGATATTACTATTTTCTGCCTTCCTACTGTTTTATGGGGAGTTTGAAAAAAAAATCTCCCTTCCAAATAGGTCATGTACGTGTAAGTCAGCTACAAGAATACCTTTTGTAAATTAAAAACAAAAAATGACCAATTCCATCAAAGAAGCTGCAAAAGGATGCTTACTCACACTGTTTCAAATTTTTGCAACTCTGTAGTGTTTCACTTTTAAAGGAACATCTTTGATTCCAAAGGAGAAAATAAGATAAGCAAAGAAGTCTTTCTCTCCAACTTCTCAAAGGCTTATGGCTTCATAAAAACAAGTGAATCTTTCAGCATTCCACAGCTGCTTTAAAGCATCAAATGCCTGTGAAACAGCAAAGATGGTAAGCAAAGCAAACTAGTTTTTCAGTCTAAGTGAAAATTGAACCAAGTTATCTTCTTCTAGTACCATAAGACAAGCTGCACACTATGGCAATGGAAGTGCTGTCTAAATTTAAAAAAAAAAAAGAAAATAAATACTTCAGTGTATTAGAAGTTCTCCAAATTCAACATTTCTTCTTGGATAAGAGCATTTACGGTACCAATTTTGGAACTAAGGACCTAATGCCAGCTCACTGTAGAGAGAATGTTGCCAAGTAAGGTTGGGAGGGGGTTATTTTGTACCCAGTGTCTTTCAGTGAAGATGCTTAACAAGGCTGCTTATACTATATTAAACAACATTAAAGCCTTGTGAAATCAGGAATTGCTTTAGATTGACAAATACCAGCTCGGCAATTGGGACTTTGAAGCAAGCCATTGCAAACATGCTGTTTAGTTGGATGCCTGACTCTATTTAGTTTTATGCTGCATTAGAGGGATGTCTAGCATGTGTGGCAGAACCTGTGGCAAACTGTTATGACTCAGGTAAAGCCATGAAGTTCAAAATGATGCTCTTGAATATAGAAGACCTCCAACTAAAAAAACCAAAACACAAGCACAAACCCAAAAACTTTATACTACTGTTAGTCTGCAGTAAGTTGTGTCGTTCAACTTAACGGATTTAACGTGGCAGTGCACCATTGAAAAGGAATGAGCGTCCATAAGCCATGCAACCTATCACTAAGCCATTCCAGTCCATTCCAAGCCAGTGAATACTCCACCACTTAAAGAGAAGTAGTAAAACTTGCAACAGAATAATCTGCAAACCCAAGCTTCTGACTTGAAATGGGAGGGAAGCACTGTAGATTGACTTGTGCTGTAAAATCTACTTTTCTCAATTTGTTTTATCTTTCAGTTGCAGGATGATAACTTCTGGAAGACAATATTGAAGTAATGGTGGTTCATCTGTGTTGATGTCAGAGATGAGTGCCGTGCTGTGTGACCTGCCCAATAGATAAGGTAAATATTGTACTAGTGTAATAGCTGGAAGGAAGCTTTCTGGTAGTTCTGTGTTTCTAGATTTGGATGGACTTTTTCACTGGCTAAATTGTATTTTCAACTTCCTATTTAAATTTTGGAGGAGGAGGTTTAAGTAGGCTTCTTAAGTCTAGACAGAAAGAGATTTCTCATCTGCAGAAATTGGTCCAGTTTGGGTATGGCTAAACATAAGCTGCAATTATAAATGCACTTTGAATCATACTGCAGAATACTTGGCCTAGGAATCTTTGTAAGACCAGAATGCAGAAATCTGAATAGGAATAATTTGTGTCAGTACAGACACTTACTCAGTCTTGTTAGATGTGCAGAACATGGGATTTAATGATTATGCTGAGTATGTTTTTTGATTAGGAATTAATCTCTTCAGAGGCCATTGGATTAAATTGCAGACTCCCAGGCATCCCCACAGTGGTTGAAAGCTTTGTATGTCAGTTGTTTTTCATGACTTTGAAGCCTACCCTATTGAAATTATTTTTCAAATAGATGTAGTAGCATCTTTTCTGACTTGATGGGGAAGAGTGACCTACTCTTCTGTTTCTCTGATAACTCTGTCAGGGGGAAGTGGTAGTGGCTATCATGCTAATACAGCTTTTTGGAAAACTTTTTTATTAAATAATTGCTATTTAAAAACTTTAGGAAACTTCTGATACGTGCACCATGTGTTAAAATATACTGCAGAGTGAAGGATAAGGATGAATCCCTTTTCTAAGGGAAATATTTATGTAAGAAGTCTGTGTACTTTTTATGTAATGTTTTAACTGGTTTTCAAAGTAGTCTGTAAGGTATTGTGCTGTTTCAAATACTGCTTTTGAGAGCTAGCTTCCAAATAGCGAGAAGAGAAAGCTGCAGGTGGTAGTGTTCATCTGACACCTGGTCACTGATTTCAAGAAGTTCCATTTTGCGTGAAGAATAGCTTCTGTTGCCTATTGTGTGATGTTGGTAATCTCAGTTGGTTTAAAGTTAATTTTTTTTAGAGTCTGAAAATATCTGTAATGCTTTTGTCAGAATATGACAGTAATATTTTGTAAATACCCCTGATAAATTGCTACTGTAACCTCGGTGGTGGTGGGCCGTGTTGTAATTAATAAAGCTATTAAAGGTAAAAGCACTCCTTCTCAGCCCACTCTGCAGCTTATAAACATTTCCAAATACTTAATAGATATGGTGCCAGTGTTAATCTAGAGAGCAGTAAATAGAACTAAACTGACTGTATGCCAGGAAAGGTAACTTCGTTAAAAATAAGGAATGTAATTGTGCAGATTCAGCAAGCTGTTCTCCTTCTCTTGATCACGAGATCTCTTTACTTAATTTATAGCACGTCATTATTTACAGAGTTGTACCAGTGTATACACCAGTTTATTACAGGATTCCTCAGTATCATGCTGAGATGATCAAGAGCTGGTGGGGTTTTGTGGTAGGCAAGAGATTGGAGGGGCACGTGCACAGGAATTACAGAGGCTTTATTTAGTACTTGCTCTGGAGACACTGTTCTAGAAGTGCGCATTAATGCAAGTAGTCCTTAGATTATTGTAGTTTAGCTATTGATGTATTTTTATACTGTTGGGACAAATTGAATATAGTCCAAATCTATGCATCATATATATTAAAAAAAAACCAGTTCAAGGATAATTTAGCTGTTTTGTCTGTCTCTTGGTTTTTGAGACTGTACTAACTTGTATTTCCTTTTTTCCAGTCCTGGTGGCTACAAGGTGGCAGTGCAGCAGTGGATATGCATTGGAAAATTGAAGGATAACAAATTGCAACTGATAAAGCTTGGCTTTTGAGTGTGGTGTTACACACAGTGTTTGTTTTAGAGGGTTGTGTTATGATTCAGGAATTGCCTTTGAAAGTAGCACTACTGATCTCTTGGATATAAAAAATACTCTCTGGTGAAAGTCAGTTGCTGTCTGCCGTAGCAAACATCTTCCAAGAGCAAAGAGTGAGCCTTTTTTTGGTCAGTGTGTATGCATCAGCAGATTCTGCAGCAGGAAAATACTCCGAGGTTGCCCTTCACATGGGGTGCTTTCTGTTTAAGCTGAAAAAAGAGCAAGTTTTGTATAAAAGTGAGTTTTAACCTCTGAAATACAGAGAACTAAATTGTTATAGACGCTGGTTGTTTGATGAAAGGTAGTAAATGCTGATGTACTGAGACAATATTGGTAATAAATCCCTAGAATAATTAGTGTTTTCTCTACAAGCTTCTTGCAAAACTGCAGACAGCAATGCGTTTCTTGCAACAAGATGCTTTCTCAAAACTTTGCCATGGTTTTGATACATTTTTATGTTAACATATATTGATGTGCCAACCTGTGAGAGAGGACTTCTCAGGCACCAGTATTTCCTGTAGAAAACTAGCTTCAGATTGACAGAAATACTTAAGCAATTACAGCTAATAAAGTTTATGTTGACTTCTGTGGGAGACATAAACTGATGTAATTTAAACAACTAACAGTTTATAATGAGTAGCTGAAGAAGAAAAAGCATGCATACTTTGTGTAGGGGTTTAAAATGATGTTTGGGCTTTGGGATAAGAATATCAATTGAGTAACGGAGAGCAGATTGAAGGTGTAAGTCTGCCTGTAGGTAGCAGATGGGTAGCATTGCAGTATTTCCCCAAGCTAATAAACTTACTGTTAAAAAAATCATTGAGTTTTGTTTTGTTTTTTTTTAAAGTTAAAATAAAACACTGGTTACTTAGCAGCTATTGGATGGTGGAAAGGATAACTAGAGTTATGTATTGATGGAGGTTTATTGTTAGAAAGTGGTCTCTGAGAGTGCATCTTCTACAAGAAAGAACATGCTGTAATATTAGGAGATTGCTTTTTCAGCAGCAGCTTATAGTGTAGGTACTGCTGTTCAGGCTAGACCAGATCATCCTTAACTAAAATCTAATGCCAGCATATGACCTACCATATGAAAGACGTATACCTGCCTAAAATGCTAAATAATGAGAATGTACCGCTAGTGTAAATTGGCTTGTGTTGACTCAAAGCATCAGTAGATTCTGCATCAGAAAAATACTCCATTGGTGTGTGATGCTGAGGAGAATCTAGAGTGTTATCTGAACATGTGAAGGCTGTTTGCAGTATGCGCTGTTGCCGTGGTGCGACTGATGCATGTGCCACCCCAGTCCTTTGGTAATTGTGTATGGACTGCCCCCACCTCCCTTTTGTTACTTTTAAAATAATACTGTGCTATACAACCTGGTGATTCTATGATTCTATATAGTCACCACCAGTGTAAATCAATTGGCAAATTAAGGTGTGTTTGTAACTTGGGGATGGAGGTTGACTGTCAACAGATGATTGACAATTCATTTGATTGATCCCTGTCAACAAATAACCAAAGTTGAAGTGTTTTCCAAAGACCAGACGAGAAACTTCCTCGCCTGATGGCTCTACCTTCAAACTCTGGGTTAATGTAGGTAGGTGAACAAGCTGGAATATATTTAGCTGTGTCATTTCTGCAAAGTGTAAGATTGGCCTTCAGGTGGCTAATTAGAAATGCCTTAAATTTTTGGCTTTCTGAATTCTCCATGTCTCCAGGTCAGTCTTTCAAGCTTTTCCCAAGTGTTCAAAAAGGGGAGGGAGGTGGTTTAGTTGTTGCAACCATTACCATCTACTTGGGTGCACGAGCCGCAAGTGAAAGTCATGAAACAACCTGGCCACCTGCCCAAAAAAGGTTTGCTTTAGAGGAGGAAAAGGATGAAATGCTCTTGTGTTAGGGTTTGTAACACTGAGTTTAGTGAAGCAGATGTGTTATTTTGCTTGTGCTGAAATATTTCTCTTTATGTCAGAAATCAATGTGCTCTGATTAGATGATTGAAGTGGACTTCCATACACAAATGGCTGTCCCCAGTAGGTGAATGAGCATTGCCAGTTGCCTTCCCTAATACAGGTTTGGGAAAAGAAAAAGCAAGGTATAAATAGGCAGATTGCAAGTACTCACACAAAATAGTAGCGCTCATGAGATGTAGAAAAAGAATAAAACTCCACCAAAGTTCTTGTAATCAGTCATAAATTTGAAATGTTTTGCACACATATGGGTAGTTGTAGGTGTACTTCAACAGATGGCAGTGATGAGTTTTGTGATATAGCTTCAGCCAGCTTCATCATTCACACTGGCTGCAGCTCTCTATTTCCACACAACAGGGAACTGGAACTCATCCCTGTGTCCTTCTAAAGGTCAAAAGTCTGTCTAACCCTAAAAAGGCAATGATTCTTACCGAAGTCTCAGAACCAATCATAAAACCAGGGAAGTGGAGACCCAAACCCATGCATATTTATTGTGTGCTATTTATCTTTTCGCTATTCTCCCTACTCTTTAAGTTACTAGCCTAAGCAGTTCGAGAGTGCTGACGTCTTGAAAACGGTTGCTTCAGGTGCCAGGGTTAGGAATTGGCTCAGAATGTTGTCGCTGAGAAATTCTGGTCTTGGGTAATTGTTCCTGTTTTATTGCTACAATCCATGATGCTCTAGCTAACTTTGGCATCATCAACTGAGAAAATTGCTTTGTTTTCCATCTGTTGTGGTGAAAGAACAATTAGAAATGATAAGAAAACTGTAAGATGACTGGACTTTTCTAAATTAGTATGACTAATAGCAATGGTTAATGCTGTCCCAGAGTAGGGTGAGAAGTTCCTGATACTATTCTGTTTTCATACTATGGATCCTGAAGAGCTGGTAGAAAGGGAGATTTTAATAGGACAAGTAAAGTAGTTAGAAAGTTTCAGTCTCAATTACAGATGACTTAAATTCTTTAACTTCTCTCCAGGATGTTTGTTTTCAGAGATTATCAAATACTTTGTAAAAGACCACATGTAATCCAAAATGGATTTTTGGAAAATTATAAAGTCTTTTTTTTCTACGTTAAGCACAGGAACAATTTATTTTCAAAAACCAGATCTTCAAAGTAGAAAGCTACTATGAAAGATAATTTGGTAACTATGTTTGCCACATAAAGTTGAAAAATGTTTATTTAAAGTTAGTGTGATGTTCCATTTTTTAGGGTGAAGCTTAATACTGTAAAGACCTCATTACACTGTTAAAGACAAATTTGCTTTTACTTGTTTGGGCAATAGCTGCAGGTGAAAGCCAACTTTACTAGATGGTAGGATGTCAGCTGCCACAAGGAGGAAGGCTTTTTGCTGGAGTAAATATCCACATAACATACTTCTATTCTCGTTTATGTTGAAAATGTGTAGTTAAAGGTCTGCTTTCACAGTCAGCCTTTAAAGGAACAGCACTAGAAACTTTTATTTAAAAAAAAAAAGGCTTACCTTAGGTTAACAGTACTTCTGCTTCTTCAGATTTGCTGAGTTTCTGTGCAGAGTGAAAAAAAAAAAGTAGTTTCACACATGAGCTGTGCGAGCAGCAGCAGAGGCAGGAAGATGTAATCACGGATGTGGGTTCCAGCAAGCTGCTGCACAGGAGAACTGCGCTGGCAGGACAACCCTTCGCGATGAATCCAGAAGAACAAACCGTAACGTGGCTTATTTCATTAGGAGTTCTAAATTCCCCGAAGAAAATAGTAGATGATCCAGAGGAGTTCCTGAAAACTTCTCTGAAAGATGGAACTGTGCTTTGTAAACTCATTAATCGACTTCTTCCGGGAGCTGTAGAAAAGGTAACTCTCCTAAGATGTATTTTGGTAGCTTGAAACTTTTGGTAGTGCTGCTCTGTGAAATCCTGCCCTGGGCATTTTGAGGTCTGGGTTTCTGTGGGAAGATAAATGAGTGAGTACCATCAGATGAATGTTTTACATTTTGGTTACTTGTCATATCTAATGGTGGGCAAAGTACAGTTGTAGGTTTAGTTATTTGATTTTGTCTCTACATCCATAAAAGAACCCCGAAAGGTTGCAGCTGGCTGAGTTACACGTGTTCATCAGCGGCAGGAAATACTGGCCCTACCAGAGATCAAAATATCTTGGGTTTTAATAGAAGGATATGCAATTTGTCTGTATGTAATTATTATCAATTACAACTGTGAATATATTTACTCTTTCCGAACTCTTACTGTAATGTACTTTGTTACTTGGGAAATACGCTAGAGAAGCAGATTAGGTTAGGAATAAATAATAAACCTTGCATTCATGCCATTTCAAACTGTCCCATAGCTGCAAATCCGTTGGTTTTGAAGCCATTTAAGCTATGTGAGTAGCTCCTGTTGCAGATTTATGAGGCGTGTATTCAGGCAGTCCAAAACTGTTAAGTAGCTGCAAGAGAAAAAAGGGAAGGAGTCCAATGAGAGATACAAAATGGCATCACAGAAGAGAAGCTGTTCAATTTAAAAAAAAAAACCCAAACAAAACAGGTTCTCCATCCTGTAGTACAGGAACCTTTACTTATTATGCATAAATCAGTTTTTCTAGCTTCTTATCTTTTGCTTGTTGAGGGCAGTGTGTTCTTAAAGGTCATTGATTTCCCACTGTCACTGTCATATGTTGACATTCAAAACAAGATGCCGACCATTTCGATGTGTGCATCACTTCCTCCAGTGGCTCTTTCTTCCTGCCTCAACAGCTTGCCTGCCACCCCCATCCGCCCCCTCAAGAAGCTTCCCTAATTCAGTATAAAACGCACATGTCAATATTCTTGCAGGCCTTCTGAACAGAGGCTACACGGAAGGTAGTGCAATGATCTCAGTGGATTTTCTTTCTTTAGTATTGCCTGGAGCCTAAAAATGAAGCTGATTGCATCAGTAACATTCAAGAGTTCCTGAAAGGCTGTGCTCTCCTGAAAGTGGAGGTAAGTCAGCTTGGATCCTTTCTTTTATTGTCATAACATGCTTGTTTAATCAGCCTTCTGAAAGGAAGCCAGATACCAGAGGGACAATATCAGTAGTCATTCCTCATCTTTTGTATTAATAACATAAATCAGAGCATGAGTAATTTCTTATTCTCTCTGGAGAATTTGGAGACAGAGTGTAGTACTGTGAACTGAACAGATTCCTTCTCATCTTCTGAGACAAACCAAAGTGGTCAGGTGGAACTATGTGGAGAAATAACAAGTCTGTCTAAACAGAGTGAAGCAGTGTGGATCTGTTTAGATTTTTTTCATTATTGGAGAGAAAGAGAGTTGCAGGTTTGAGCCTTGCTTTAATATGAAGGTGAAATCTTAATATTGTGGTAATTTTTCATCCTCTTGCAACAGTTGTGTGAGATTCTGACAAACACATGATATTAAATAGATCCTTACACATAAAAATAATCCTAATGAAAACAAAAATACACCTTTTCAGTGGCTATTCCTGATCCTGTCTATATGCTGGTTCTTAAGCATAGCTCATACTTGCATAATCAGAGTCTAAACGAATCAAGAGTCTGTCTAGTTTGGTCATCCAATTTTTTATTAAGTGCCTGCGGATTTAAAATGTGAAGACTTTTGTATCACACTTAAACTTCTACAGTAAAAAAAGAAACCTGTAACTAAGAGTCATCACTATCTCATTTGAAATAAGCTTAACATTGTGGGAAAAAAAAACATACTCTGAAGAAAAATTCTGCCTGAAGCAGGGACAGCATCCTTGGGCATTACACGGAATATTCATTCACCACAGTGAGAGAAGTTGAGTCCGTGGTAGCTCAGTTCCACACTCTTCCTTTGAAGGTCTAGACAAGCAAAAAGCCTTTCTTGTCTTTAGAGCTTTTCCGCTAACCAGCATGAAAATTCACTTGTTCCAGACTGGTTTCACTAACCTGTTGTTTCCCAGTAATGCATTTCTCGGAGCCTGCTGCAGCAGCCCAGTTTTGAGAGCAGATATATATATATAGAACCACTGAAGGCCTATCACATCAGAAATCAGTTGTTGCCTGTCTCCTGGTACTGACCATGTGATTTTCTCCATTTTTCAGAAGGTTTATTTTTCTATTTGAAAACTAATCATAATGGTTGTGGTGCAAAATATTTTAAAATAACAGTCTTAAACAGCTAAAACATAGGACAAGGGAAGAGCCCTCAGCTGTTGTGCTGTAACATCTCATAGCTCTGGCAGTTCTGTAGTGCTGCAGGCATGCTCCGCGATTTTCAGATACTAGGAACTAGCAATATCGTGTGCCCTGCTCTGGATGTTGCTCTGATCCTCCCTGTGCCTTTTCTTCTTTGGTTTTAATTTAAGGAAAGGTTTCTGGCTGCTGATTTATGGCCTCCTTGATCTTTGAAATATTCTGACTCTTCAGTAAGTTCCCTAATGTTCATGTGGTTGCCCTTGTCTTTGCTGCTGTGAAAGTTGACCTCAAAAGCTGAATAAAAGCTCAAATCTCTCACCTTTGTGTTTAAATTTGGCAGTGAAATGAAAATTATTCTTTCTTATTTTTTTTTGCAAAATATGGAGTCATATTAGAACATCAAGACAGGAATTTTGCTTCTTTCTGGTTCATCTTCGTAGCCTCGGGTAGAGGAACGCTCTCGATCTAGGACAGCTGAGATGGTGGGCAAGACATGACACAAGTCAGAGTGCTTATCCTTCCCTCTGGCTCTTCTTCACCCATATTGCCAGCTTTTCTGTGTGCTCTGAAGGCAAAGCCAGAGGACACATGAAAACCCTCTGCCATCTGTTCCTTCTATATGCTGCCCTGTTTGGATCTTCTTGGCAAAGTTACTCTTAAGAAGCATACGTGTAGGTGGTCCTTACTCATGCCTGATGCTTAGTTTGCCTTGGGAAGGGCAAGGCACCTCAGAGGGGGTCTCTGCAGCACATTTATTCTGAAAGCACGTTTGAAGCATCAGAAGAGGCTTCTGCTTCCAAGATCTGTCAGCAAAGAAGTTGCAGTGATATGGTGTTATGTTTATGGAAGAGGAGCATAGGATAGAAAATCTGTTCTGCTCCAGTAACCTAATTGGAGAAAAGAATAACATCAGTAAAGCTTCTGGCTTAATAAGTTTGAATTCCCTGACTGCTGCTTACCCAGACTTGGGATTTGACAGTAAAACCCTAACAATTCTGTCAAATTCTGCCCTTCTCCAAATGCCACAGAGATATGAAGAAGTCGCTTGGGACTGGATCTGTCTTGAGACTGACAAAGTGCACGTTGAGGTCAGAGATTCTGTTCCTGTTGCAGATGTGAGCAAAAGAGGATGTTCTGGGGAAATTCAGATCTCACAATTTCTACTCTGGACACTGACTTGTACAAAAGGGCCTCATTCTGGGGAATATTAAGCATGAAAATCTTCATACATGGTATTAGTATCCCATGCTCGCATCCCATAGTGTCATTGTACTTTGCCAAAGCAGCAGCTGCCTTCATACAGTGCCTGGAATTTGGTTTTGTCATAGACATTTGTACAGCTGCCATCTGGAGCTGAACATACCCCTTCACTTGGGCATTGCTAGTACGCAGGGGGCAGGTGATCAGGGTGGAAGGCAGAGTTTCCAACAGCATTCAGTTGAAACCCAAGTCCCACCTTCCACTGAATGGATACTGCTTGCCAATCTCTTCCAGTGGGAGGACATGCGAAGAGGTTACTCCTGCAGAGTTACATATGTGCGCTTCCCTCCTACCCTTCCTCTTTGTCGTCCTGGTAACTCAGTCTTGGGAAATGGAGGAAAGACGCAGCAAGGCAAAAAGCACCTTCTCCCATTTTACAGGAACTGTGAAAGACTTAGATATAACGGAAGGGAGGGAGAAGGACACTCTGTGACCTTCCTGCTTTGAGGTGGCTCTGTTAAGCTGCAACAGCTCTACAGGCTGCTGATGTGAGCTGGAAGAGTTCATCTCATTGCAGGGTATAAACTACCAAACTCTTGCTTAGCTTCAGTCCAGGACCGAAGCCTGCAAAGATCTGCCACTTCAAATGTTTTAGTCCTAAAAAAGAAGGGGAATCAACACCTTCTCCTAACTATACAAGTGGCGTAATTAGGTGAAACAAATGAGACTGTGTGTAAAATTTCCTGACTGCTTTTCAGCACTAGAATTTGATCCAAGTCATAAGAATGTCGTAAGTCTGCTGCAACAAAAGACTGGGTAGAGGACGTGGTCACCCCTTTGGAACTTAATTTTCCTTAGAGGATTCTTTGGTGGTTTGGAATGAGGAACAGTGCAGATAACCTGGTTGTGCTTTATTTACTCTGAGTCTTACACATACGAGCTGTGTACGCAACCCAATACCCGGCCCAGTTGAGTGAGTAGTGCTAGGGCAGTGACAGCTGGGCGCAAGCATGTTGTGGTGGAAAGTGGAAGGCAAGAGGCTCAGGCCCGGTGGCCAAGTGGAGTCTAGTTCAGAACATACAAGAAAAAGGTCATGGGGAGAGATAATTCAGATAGGAAGCTCCTGGCCTGGCTTGTTATAAAGGGCACAAATGGGAACTGTTAGCCTATGCTTTTGCTGTTAACACCACTGTGCATATTGGCAAGGCTGCTCAATAGCTGACCATCACTTAGTGCTGAAGAAGTGCAAGATCTTCATTCAGCAGCATTTTATTGCTAATAAAACCACAAAACTTCTGGCAAGGAGCTGAATTTTGTGAACTAAGAATGGTATCTGCAAGACAAATCAATAGTTGGATTAAACCTGACTGTACAGAATGATCATAGAGTGTGCAGTGCGTTGTTGCCACCGCAGCCAGAACTGAAGCTGTTTCTGCAGTTGGAGGCGCCTGCAACCTTCACCAATCTGTTCATACTTGGATGGAGGTCTTGGGAAGGCAAACGAAAAATCATGAACTCATTCACGTGCTCTCCAAGCCTGTTCTGCTTTGGCTTCCCTCTTGGTTTCCTGGCTGGGTGATGTCAAAAGTGAAAGCTCCAGACCAGAGCAGTGCAATCACTGGGCAGTGAGTATGTCTGAATTCAGAGTGACCAAGTGTCCCAGAGACACTGCAGGGCATCCCTGCATGGGGTTTGAGTCCTACAGCTGGGCTGCACCCTGGATGACGGTACAGTGCTTTGTTCCCTCTCCATGCTCCAGGCTGCTGTTGCGTTGAAGCGTCCGGGGATTTGCACACTCGCTGTAGGAGTGTTCCCTCAACAGATGGAGGCACACGGCAGAGGGACATGCTGTCTCTGAGAATTCACTGCCTCCACGGAACTGTGCCTTATCTGCAGGCCCTTCTGCAGCGTTTCGCTTTTCAGCAGTGCAAAACCACTACAATTACCATTTCAACAGCCTGAATTTTCCTTTCTTTTCCTATCCTTTCCCTCCCATTCTCCCGGTCCTTTTTCCATCTTTCCCTTTTCCATCTTTCCCTCTTTCCCTCTTTCCTTTTCTCCTTCCCTCTCCCTTTCCCATTTCCCTTGTCCTTTACCCTTCCCTTCTCCCTCTTCCCTTCTCCCTCTTCCCTTCTCCCTCTTCCCTTCTCCCTCTTCCCTTCTCCCTCTTCCCTTCTCCCTCTTCCCTTCTCCCTCTTCCCTTCTCCCTCTTCCCTTCTCCCTCTTCCCTTCTCCCTCTTCCCTTCTCCCTCTTCCCTTCTCCCTCTTCCCTTCTCCCTCTTCCCTTCTCCCTCTTCCCTTTCCCTCTTCCCTTTCCCTTTCCCTTTCCCTTTCCCTTTCCCTTTCCCTTTCCCTTTCCCTTTCCCTTTCCTTCTCCCTTTTTCCCTTTCCTTTTTCCTTTCCTTTTTCCTTTCCCTTTGCCGTTTTTCTTTTCCCTTTCCCTTTGCCGTTTTTCTTTTCCCTTTCCCTTCCCCTTTTCTCCTTTCTCTTCCCTTTCCCCTCCTCTCTCCTTTTCTCCCTTTCCTTTTTCCTCTTTCCCTTTCCTTTTTCCTTTTTCCTTTCCTTTTCCCTTTGCCCTTTTTCTTTTCCCTTTCCCTTCCCCTTTCCTCCTTTCTCTTCCCTTTCCCCTCCTCTCTCCTTTTCTCCCTTTCCTTTTTCCTTTTTCCCTTTCCTTCTCCCTTTTTCCCTTTCCTTTTTCCTTTCCTTTTTCCTTTCCCTTTGCCCTTTTTCTTTTCCCTTTCCCTTCCCCTTTTCTCCTTTCTCTCCCCTTTCCCCTCCTCTCTCCTTTTCTCCCTTTCCTTTTTCCTTTTTCCCTTTCCTTTTTCCTTTTTCCCTTTCCTTTTTCCTTTTTCCTTTCCTTTTTCCTTTTTCCTTTGCCCTTTTTCTTTTCCCTTTCCCTTCCCCTTTTCTCCTTTCTCTTCCCTTTCCCCTCCTCTCTCCTTTTCTCCCTCCCCGTTCCCCGGGCCTCCGCCGGGGGGCGCTGTTCCCTCAGGGCCTGCGGGGCGGGGCGGGCCCGGGCTCCTCCTGTCACTTCCCGTTCCCCTCCCTCCTCCCTCCGTCCGTCCCCGCTCCGCGATCGGCTCCGGGTCAGCGCTGCCGCCGCCGCCGTGAGTACGGGGGGTGCCGGCCGGGGCGCGGGGCTCGGGCTGCGCTGCCCGGGGTTGGTTTTCCGTCCTTCCCGGCCCGCCGGGGGCTCCGGGAGCGGCTGCTCGGCGCGGGTTCGTCCTCGCCCGCTCGGAGCCCGGCGGAGCCGCCGCCGCCCGCGGTCCCGGTTGTGGGAAAAGCCTCTTAACGGCGGCAGCCGTGGCTTTAAGCGGGGTTTTATTTACCTCCTGCGTGCTGAGGGTGAAAGAGCCTTTTTCTCCCTCTTTTTCTTCTAGCCTGGCAGCTTGTCTTTTAGGAAGGAACAGAATTATGCATGGATTGTGCTGGGAAAAGTAACTTTTAGATGAAATGAGGACTTCGTGTTTGATTAATTTGTTCTGGCACAAGCTGTACAGTCTATTTACGTTGCGGTAGCTCATCCAGAAGAGTGTTCCACATCACCGTTGTTTCACAGTAGCTTTTCCAGGCAATTTCTCCGTGAAGAAAAGTGCTAGAAGTTATTGCTTGCTTTTGTGCTCGTGGTTTTTTGCGTATCCCTCCCACCACTGTTTTCCTCTGGACTTTGTCAGTGTGGTAACTCCGAACTTACAGCATCGTTCTGTGCATTGAAGGATCAGGGATCATAGAATCATAGAATAACCAGGTTGGAAGAGACCCACCGGATCATCGAGTCCAACCATTCCTATCAAACACTAAACCATGTCCCTCAGCACCTCATCCACCCGTCCCTTAAACACCTCCAGGGAAGGTGACTCAACCCCCTCCCTGGGCAGCCTCTGCCAGTGCCCAATGACCCTTTCTGTGAAAAATTTTTTCCTAATGTCCAGCCTAAACCTCCCCTGGTGGCGCTTGAGGCCATTCCCTCTCATCCTGTCCCCTGTCACTTGGGAGAAGAGCCCAGCTCCCTCCTCTCCACAACCTCCTTTCAGGTAGTTGTAGAGAGCAATGAGGTCTCCCCTCAGCCTCCTCTTCTCCAGGCTAAACAACCACTTCAGTTGTTTGGAAAAAAAAAAAAAAGCTGTTCATTCAAGGCAGGACTTGTTTTTCTGGACTTACTGAAGTGGAAGAAAAAGGGTATGACTGAGAAAATGACACACCAGAGAGACGCACGCAAGCATCCCAGCCTCGCTGTTTCCTTTCCTCTGGTGCTTGGCAGGAGGGTGAAGGCATGTTCCTGTCATGTTGTGTCCTCCAGGGCTGCCAGCAGGGTCAGCGCACACCCAGGCTCTCTGTTACCATCTCCATTTCCACCGAGACGCTGCCGTCGCTGCGTAGGGCTGCAGGCAATGCTCAGATAGCGCTGCCTGCAACTGCGAGGCAGCAAAAACTAGTTCACGCCCCAGTTGGCAGAGGGGATGGGGATCTGTGTGGTCCAAAGGATGGGACCCAAGCGAGCCTGGGCGGTAGATCAGCCCAAGGTAGGTGTCGTTTGTCCCCGAAATGTGCAGAGCCATAGATGCAAGTGGAGCTGCTGATGTTAATATTTGTAACAATGGCAAGCTGTTCCCTTTCTGAGCATAGATTATATTTCTTTAGGGTAAAGCCTTTCTCCCAGTATTGAGTAGCTGAGTCAATTTTGAAATATATTCTCAACAAAGAGCAGCCTTTGTACTGCCCGTGTTGGACTTTGTTGCTGCATTGATGTGTCTGTTGAGAGGAAGAGATGCCGTGGTGAGCTTCCAGGCCAGTCCCAGTCTCCTTCCTATTTGAAATATGCCAAACATAATCAAGAAGCTGTATGTGGGAAGCAAGAAGGGGCCACGTTAAAGGTCAGGACTACCCTAAAAGTGGTTAAGGCTTGTGTACTTATTTAGCAGATACACTTTTTAGTCCATTGGAAGTGTTTGTAAGTAGATGGTGCCTGCAAGGAAACCTTGAAAATTATCTTTCTCGTTCGTTGGGTTTATGGGCTATCGTCTCCATCTGCATCACAACGTGTGTTTGGGGGTTAGCAGATGGTGCCTTGGTGGTACCACTAACGGGGACTTTTTGTATCATTCATGTTTGCCTCATTAATGGTAGGATTTGTACAGTCTGTATGAACTCGAGGGCATTTCTCAAGCTTTAGAAGGGACTGCAGTGTTTTGATAACTTGCATTGCCCCTTGTTGTGCTCAGGGTGGTTTCTGAAGGGCTGCATGTTCAGGGTCCAGGTTACCAGTCATGGAAAATAAACCCTTGCAAACTGTTTTGCCGTTGAGTCTTAGAAACACAAAATTCTTCAGAGTGGAATTTTTGCACATAAAATAATGGGGCTTGGCTTCCTGTAAAAAATAATAATAATTTTTAAAAAAAGTATTATGTATGCCATATTGCCATAGCAGAAAATTCTGTATATTTGTTTTTTCTGCTGTGGCAAATATGTGCATGTTTATACACAGATCTATGTACAGCCTCAATCTCTTCAGCATTCGGTAGCAAAAATAGCAGCAAAATCTTTCCTTCCCCCAAGGCAAGCAGTAACCTTCCCCATAATTTTCACAGTCCCTTCTCTACAGACAGCACTGATTTCTCCCTTCCCTGTCCCCACCGTTCCGCTCTGACTGCTGCTGGGTCCCCCTGCCCTTCCCATGCCACCTGCCACCGATGCCCCAGGAATTCAGTCGCTGTAAAGGAAATAGGACTTGGCAGCCCTGAATAAACACCCTTCCCCTACAGAAACACATGGACTGCTTAATCCTCACTGTCAGCCTCTACGTGGGCTGCCCAGGCAGCTGGAGTGAGAGATTTCAGGCTCAACTAGGTTCCTTTTTTTTGCAGGTGTTTGATCCACATGATTTGTACACCGGAGAACAGTTCTCCAAGGTCCTGAGTACATTAACAGCTGTAAATAGAGCTACTGAAGGTAAGAAAAAGGTTTTTTTTTCTTTCATCTTTTCAAATTCTGTCTCATATGTGCACTGGGATGTGGTTTGGGTTTTTTTGATGATTCCTAGTTTATGATGATTTCTGCCAGCTCTGATGCTTGATGCTGGACGGTGGGATTGACATTTTGTGCTTCTACCAACTCCGAGTTTAAGTGTGGCATTTCAGAGTTGTGCGTGCACTCTGCAGAGCTTGATTATCGGTTCACACTAAGGGACCTCTGATCAATTTTGATAGTATTAAGGGACCTCAAAGTAGGTCATTATAAAGGAGCCTTGATGTAAATGAGCGTGCGCCTCCCCAAATACAAATTCTCAAGATTTTAAAGAGCATGTTTTAAAGCTGAAGAGAAAACCAGATCCATCTGCGTAGTATCTTTACTGAATGTCAAACCAACCACCCTTGCCAAATGCTCAGTCAATTGTTATTGATGTTTATCCTCTTGCTGGGTCTGTGGAGAAGGCTCCTGGATTTGCCAATCAAGCTGATGTCTTGTCCTGCCTCCTTGGGTGCAGTAGGGGGCTGCTGAAGTGAAGCAAATCAGCTCCACTTGTTTTGGTCCCAAATATGTAGCTGTTCCTCCCAGGCTGCTTTAGACTGGTGCTCAGTCACATGGGCTGTGAAAGGAGAAGTTCAACAGGCGGACGATGACAGCTTGGTGCTCTAGGGAGGGCTGAAGGACCAGTGTCTCTTTTCAGAGGGGATTGGAGAGCAGGTCTGCAAGGAGCTTGGAAGAGTTTGTGGGGTGGAAAGCCCTTATGGCTCCCTTTCATGCAAGCACTTTAGCACAGGGAGTCCTGCACAACCACTGAAGTCCAGCACCAGGAGCAGAGTTCAATTTCCCTGTTGCAGATCATCTTTTAGGTGGTTAAAAGAAGAAAAATTAACACCCCAAGCCCAAGATTTTCCTTTCATAGGAAGGTTTTTCTGTTGGCCTACTCCATTTTTCATAGGTTTGATTTGCATTGGTTTTCTCAGTTGTTTTGCTTTGCTTTCAACTGAGATTTTGCTTTTGGGTTCCCTTCTGCTAGTACAGAAGCTGTTCAGGTCTTCAATGAAGCGATCTCTTGGCTGAGACTGGACCCGCTCCTCCCTTTTTCCTCTTTTTTTGTTCTGTTCTGATGCAAGGGTTTATAAAATCATATATATACATATAAATGTATATACTAAATTTATATATTATATAAAGTGTTATATAAATTATCATGTATATATTATATAAGCCACAAGATGTCTATATACACACAATAATGTAATAGTATATAATGTATAATAGTATATAACAATAGTATGTACGTGTACGCATGTATAATGCTATTCTGAAGAAATTCAGGTTCTTAGACTGCCTCTCTGCAGCCAACATTCAGCTCTGCTGCTAGCTTGCTCCCTAGAAGTGAGGGAACGGTAACTCAGCCTCAGCATGTCTCCTTACAGCCTCTTACCGCTCCATTAAATGTCAGCACTCGCTGACCCCATGTAGAAAGCTCTTGTGGTTCAATGTGATCAGGGATATAAAATGCAGGTTTCCTCAGCCAGGAGCAACCTTTGCTAAATGCTGTCATTATGATTGATGTTAGCTTCATTATTCTAAAAGTAAAACGAGTGAGAAGCTTTCCTGCCTCTGTGCTTGCCAGTTGCTGGACCAGAGGGTTGAGGTGGGGTGTGTGTGGAAGGGCTGACGAGGACACAGAGCTGTTGCCTCTGCAGTCCCCTTATTTACAGGCCCAACTTAGTTCTTGCAGCCACCCATGTCCCAGCTCAGCTGTGCAGTCGCTGGGTGAGGCTCTGGATGTGGCTTTGCTGGGGAATAGTTTCTATTACACATCACCACAGGGCTGTAGGGAAGCTGAGATCCTCTTGGTTTCATGGCCAGCGTCTGTTTGAACATATGCTTTTTCTGTTTAAATGTTAAAAAGCGCAATGCCTGCGATATAATTAGCCGTTCAGGCAGAGAGCACCCTTGGGAAAAATACAGGGTAAAATAAATACATGTCTAAAATGTTTGCTTTTTGGCGGCTTGGCCAAGTTCCTGAGAAGCAAGAGCCTGTGTCCTACAAACCGCCGCTGCAGATGGTCCGGTTTGTTTGTCTTGCCAGAGGCCAAGGGCTGAAAGGAACATCAGGCCAAGCCTGGTACCAGCTACGGCAACTCCTGCTATGGTCAGGGCTCTGGCTTGCCTGCGCATCCCGACACCCACAGAGTTGCTGCATCCTCACACCCCTGTCAGAGGCAGAGGGAAGGAGGTGACGGCTAAGGAAACACTGTGAGAAGGTGTTTCTGAACATCCATTTGATGTCCAAATCCTTGTGTCTTTGTGGATCTTTGTTATGCAAATAACTTGATGCATCATTTGTAGTGGATAAATTCAGAGTTCAGCAGTTGTCCATCAAATAACAGCAATACAGAGCTTGATGCTTTTATCTGAAAGACAGGGCAGGGGAGGAAAACCAGCTGCGCTGGATCAGATGAGGCTCCTCTGCCAAAAATAGTGTAGGAATGTGAGCAGAAAACCCAGCTATTTTAACCGTAGTTTAAGCAACATATGGCAGCAGTGTTCCATGCTGGACCAGGCATAAAATGAGATGCTGTCATGATGCAATATAAATGATACACTTTCCTGCCAAACTGTCAAAGTCAGTTTTACATTTGTTTCTGGGTTGCTGCAGATATTTATAAAAGCTTTGGAAGATTGGGAGGGGCAGGGAGAAGCATAAAATCTACAGTAACCGAGTCATTTCCATGAGGTTGTTGCTGATGGTTTGAACAGGCAGAGAAGACTGAACTCGCGGTTTACACCCTCCCTTTTTAGAAGGAGTCAGGGGAAGAACATCCCATGCTGGCAGCCAGCCACCCCTCCTGGCCTGTGAGTTGCTGGGGGCAGCCGAAACTGCTCCTGCTCGAATACCATAATGCTTCGGAGGAAAAAAAACCACAACAAAAAACCACTCTGTGTTTGCAAAGTGGGTTTCCTTGCAGAGGGGTTTTGCTGTTGCTGCAGCCCAGGGAGCTGGGAATTCACTGTGTGGTCATCAGGCAGTTGTGTAACGAGCAGGGCAAGAGAGAAAACAGACTCACTGACAGCACACAAGATTCACTGTGAATGTTGTCCATCGCTGGGGCATGGATTGGGTGAACTGGTGCATGTGTATGGTCTGGTTGGGGTTTTGTAAGGCCGTGGCGCCTCGAAATTGTAGGCATGGACCCGGTCCCCATTGTGCAAGGCACTGGAGAAAGACAAAGCAAGTCCGTTCTCCAAGAGCTTACAGTATGTGTTGCTCCAAGTCCAAGCTAAGGATGAGGTGTTTTCCTATTAAAAAAAAAATCCTCTGGGGAGAGTAAAAGCCCAGCTGAGTTCCTGTAGCTCCCACCAAACTTCCCCTTCCGAATTATTTTTTCCATGTTGACATTCAGACTGGAGAAGAATGGGGAAACAGCAGCCTTGGAGTTTGTGTGTTCCGATTCCTGCACACACTCGGTGGCTTGATCACCTTCTCGCAGTGTTTTCGAAGAAGAACTCCAAACATTGTCCAGGGAACTTACACACCCAGGAAAGCGACGCCTGCAGACTGCTCTTCTCTGTCCTTCTTTTGAGATCCATGGACATGCTAGGTCCACACCACAGGTGGAAAACAGTTCTGAGATACAGAAGTGTTCTTCAATCTGAAAAGAAGCTGCAAGGCAAATCTCAAAAGTACTCCACAGTTTACTGAAATGGCAATGTCTGCTGTTACTTCATTTGAGCATCATGGCACATAGAAAGGAGGTGATCTGAGTGTTCTCCCGTGGTGTGGTATGTGGTACAGTAGCAGAGAAGTACTGGAAATTACTGGATGGCTTGAATCGTTAGTTTTACTGCTCTACAGCATCCAGGCAGGATTCTGGGGCTGAGCACTTCCAGGTCCTGCAGGAGCAAGAACTGCTCTTGGTGATGAGGCCACTGACTCAATCTGAGCACAGGGCAGTTGTGACCAGGAAACTTTTACCCTCTGGCAAGTTTTTTGCTGTCAATGTAGAAGCAAATCACTAATTGTGAAAAACAGGTCTCTGAGCAGCAGCATTATTTCCAGCAACAGATAGATGGTGGCAGGAATAAGCCCAGAGACAAGTTTGCAAAATGATGAGCTTTGAGCATGTGAAGGAGGCAACTCCAAGAGCTGCTGGGATGGTCTGAGCCTTTCCTAGAGGTGACTTCTGTCCTTCCTCCGTGTGGACCGAATCCCCCTCACATGGCTAATGGCAGCAGTCCACGAACAGTAATCAAAATAGTGCCTAGCCTCTTTCAGCTGTATAATGAACCCAGAAGGACTTCTCTAAATAGGGGTGCAATTGTGTTGACCAGCTGTTCAGCATTCTTCCCCACTCAGCGGGAAAGCCCACGCTGCAGCTGCGGAGGTGATGTAAGAGCACTCACTTGAGAGCAAAACTTTGAAACACCTTCAACAGTGTTTACTTGGATCCCAGAAGCGTTCCCAGCTGGGCAGCATCGGGCTGAGTATTATCC
Source organism: Phaenicophaeus curvirostris (assembly GCF_032191515.1). Classification (NCBI taxonomy): domain Eukaryota; kingdom Metazoa; phylum Chordata; class Aves; order Cuculiformes; family Cuculidae; genus Phaenicophaeus; species Phaenicophaeus curvirostris. The sequence goes on along the minus strand of NC_091404.1, from coordinate 14,926,177 downwards.
TATTTTTCAACAATTCTAGGGGAGATTTAAAAAAAAAATACTGTGATTGGATGTATGGCTGCAGAGCTGGCACAACCTAGGAGGGCCTTGGGGTGTAATTCAACTTCTTCCATCTTGGAAGGGTTAACCCAGCCCAGCAAAAGCATCCTCACTGTTGACTAGAAGTACCCACACAGGAGATGCAGTGCACTTGTTCTTCTGCTCTGATAGATGCTCCTTCAGCTGTTGTTCTATGTTCTTATTTTCTTTATAGGCTTTACTCTTTGCTTTGTTGTGATGCAGAGGGATGGTGGGCAGCTGGGTAAAATTCAGATGTTGCTTTTGTCTCACCAGATCAGCCATCAAAAGGGCCATGCTCGCATCTGTCGTCTCTTAGCTCTGTGGCTGGAGGTCCCCACACTGACTCCAACGGCACAGCTTCGCAGCCAGCAAGGGTGCTAAGGAGGCAGTCCAAGCCTGTGGTACGTTTATTTAACGTCACTTCAAGGGTTTGATTGCTCTAGGAGTAGAGGATATGAGTGGTAGCTCTGGGTTGAGCACACCATAGGGGCTTGTTCTCCCCTGGTCTCCAGCAGGGCTTTGCTGCCCTGGCTGGTGAACGTCTTGTGGCTTCTTCAAACCATGATGCTCCTCCCTGTGACATGAGAAGAATGATTCTTATCTGCCCTCCATTGCACTGTGAGACTAAATTAATGCTTGGAAGGGATCTTGTGGTCCTTCTGCAGGAGTGCTCACACAAAAGCAAGACATGATTGCTGTTATAAAGAGCAATACTGAAAAAACAGCTGTTGCAACAAAGAACAATAGACTTGTCCCAGTGGCTTTGCTTTTTTGGACTATTTACTGATGTTTTTCCATGTTTCTTTCCTTAGGAGATGACCGAGAATGGCAGTCATCAGCTGGTGGTAAAGGCCAAGTTCAATTTTAAGCAGACCAATGAGGATGAACTCTCTGTTAACAAAGGAGACATTATTTATGTCACTCGGGTTGAAGAAGGGGGCTGGTGGGAAGGGACCTTGAATGGAAAAACAGGCTGGTTCCCAAGCAACTACGTCAGAGAAATCAAATCCACCGGTAAGCAAATTGCTTTCAAAGGCTGATCGGATGACAGCGGTATAATGCACTGTAGATCCTTGTGCCTTTGGGAGATTGCAGCTATTTATTAAGGACCGTTTGTGTTGTTAAAGCAGCAGGGCTAATGGAAGGATGAGCGAGGCCAGAAGGGTAAAGCCTAGTCTTTCACATGACTTGTTTGAGAGCTGCTTCTCCCTCTTCCCCAGTGCATTGTGCCTTTCTATTGCTCCCCCAAGCCCCAGCAGCGCAGAAGTGGGGATGTCGCCGGAGGGTGAGGACAGAGATGGCTGCGTGGGTCCTCTTTGTCCTGGGGAGCTGCCAGGTTGTTCCAGTGTCTGAGCACAAGATTAGCTTTTTGTTAGTGACCTCGGTGATATATTTGTGTATGATCCTGGCGGTGGTGGATGCTCATGATCTCAGTCCGGAAACCAACAAAACCTGTATGGCCACAGGGAACAGTCCCTCGTTTTTGTCTGTAGCGATGGCTGATTTCACACAGCACATTTCCTCCAAGATGCATCTTCTGCTGTGAAGCTACAGGCAATATTGAGTAAGGAAGAGGACGATCCATCTCATGACATCTGCCTTTATTGAGCTTTGTCTTGAGTGTCCTTAACATTTTCTGTGGTGGGATTTTAACCAGATGTGGGGTGGTGATGACATGAAGCACGGCCCTGGCTACCTGCCCTGTAGTGCTATATACCCATCCAAGCAGCTCATTCCTTTGTGCTTCCAAGGCCAGTGTGAGACAGTAGACTTGTTTTTTTACAAAATCCAACTTTAATTCCTTAATGTGCCTAGAGGACTTACCTTAGAGAGAGCCCTCTTGTGTGCTCAGTGCTGATTTTAGGGCTTAGGATCAGCCCTGGCCTTAAATGCTGTGAGACATCCAGGATGGTCTGCAAAGTGGCTGCAAAGTGTACAACTCCCGTTAGACTTGCAAGCAGAAAAGCAAAGGAGGGGAGAATAAAATTAATGAGCGAGTGTTCAGAATCAGGCCAATTTTTATTTAATTTTAAAAGAAAACCTCATTGTTCGGATGTCTCATTTCCCTCTGGGAAATGATGTCTGAGGTGGAGTAGGACACAGTAGCAGGGATTGTAGGCTTGTCTGTCACAACCCAGGAGTCACTAATTAAGTCAGTGAGTGGAGAAGAGAAATGTTTTTTTAAAAAAGGAGAGCAAACTTCAGTTCTGTGGGGAAAACGAGATGGGAGCTGCATAAAGTAATAGCTCCTTATTGAAATGAAGGGAAAGAGAGTCTCCTATTGATTCTGATGTAGGAGCCCATCCGATTTTTTTATCTGTAGAGCTTTTCCCTCCAAATCCTCCCTTCAGAACCTATTTCAGTGGGAGGGTGGGTTCATCCCTCTGGTCTCTGTTTGCTCAGGACACATGGCTAGATGCAAATGGATGGGTGCAGGGACCACTGGGTAGCCCTCTCCTGCCCCAGAAACATTGTCTGGAGGCTGCTCGCCAAGCAGCAGGAGCTGTTTTCCTCACTCCCAAAGTGCAAGACTTGTCATTCTCAATGGAGTTACTTGTTTCTCAGCAGTGTCTGTACTTCCACTGTGTCCTAAGTGTATCCTTTGGGTGGAAGTAACTAGCTGTGTGAAGTAATGCTCCTCCAAGCCTTTAAATGAGGTTCAGAGCTCCTGGCTGGAAGTGACAAGGAACTCTACAAGGGCAATAATTAGACAATTCATCAAGCCGCGGTTTCCAGGAGCTAAATTTATCAATTTCAAGTATCTCCCCTGCTATTAGTGTGGAAGTAATTGCCTTCTGTGAGTGACTGCAGGGAGATAACAGAGATGGGCTGCTCTTCACAGCACAGAGGCATTTCAGTATGAGGTGTGTGGAGTGGGCAGCACTGCTGACCTGTCCCGGTGTGGAGGGGTGAAAATCCTGCTGTGGTGCCGGGAGAGCTGGCAAAGCCGTGTTGCTGGCGGGGAGTGGGCTTCTCTGGGCAAGGAAGAATGGAGCAGACACTTATGCGTGTGTGTATACATTCACCATGCTGGAGGCATCCACAGGGATTTAGCAAACTCAGAAGATGATGAAAATTGACTTCCAGGTTTGTGTGAGCTTTTTATGCAAATCTACCTTCATTTAGGGAAGGGTTTTACATTCCGGATAGCTGTGAGGGTTGAGGTTCAGCATATTGATTGACGTTGGCTTCAAGTGCCTTGTGAATCACCTGGAAAAAATCGCTGTATCCAGCATTTCTGGTAGACACTGAGTTTTAAAACCCAAATTTTGTGAGCTGGGTGGAGCCACACTGTAGCTCCAAACAGTGCCAAACACTGGGCTGCTGCCAGGGATTTCAGAGCAAGCCTCTAAGTTAGTTGGCAGAGGTTGTGTGGTGCTTCTGGTGCAACTTGCTCAGCTGCCTTCGGTGTCGTGCACGCCTTCAGTTTGCTCCTGTATTTTTCTGAAGCAGGCAAACAAACCCTACAATTGAAATTTTGTGTTCACAAGGGTGAAGTTAGGTTTACTGGACATGATGCTGTAATGACTTTTCCTGCTGGAATAATGAGAGCTGTGCACTGTAATTTATTCATGTATTTTTTTGTACAGATAAACCACTCTCTCCCAAAGCATTAAAAGGACTTGAAAGCACTCAGCTGACAAAGAATTATTACCCTGTGGTAAGTTTTAAAGTGCTGATCATACATTTTAATAACTAGCATGTTATTAATCTTCTGAACTGGCTCATTCCCTTAGAAATCATTGAAGCAATTTGTAACAATTGGGGATGTGACTCTGTATTTAAATGCAGCTGTTGCCGTTTCCTTAATTCAGGGCTGTTGAGACACTAAACCACAAATGGGAGTTGCTGGAAGATGTCAAAAGGAGACACTCAAAGTAGGCAACCGAGATACCATAGCAAAGGTGGCAGCTTTGAGATCAGTGTTGGGAATAAGGCATGATGTCTGTGTCCAGTCCTTGCCATTGACTGCCAGTTCTCTCTCTTTGACAAAGATGGGATGATAATGTCATGCTGTGAAGCAAGACAAATTAGGATCCGTGATCCCTTCCTTGGGTTTGGCTAGAGGTGCTGCACCCTGAGTTGCCTGCTGTATGCCCTTGTCAGCAGCTGTAACCCTCAGAGAAGAGGAAGCCACTGCAGCTCACAGCCTGACGTGTTAATTTGGCTTGGCTTTGGAGCAGGTCAGCCTGCCAGGCTATGAACTGTGGCTGCAGGAGGGGTGGAGAAACATCACCTCCTCTACCATCTTGCTACGAGAGTGGTGATGTCTGGTGAAGAGGGGCAAGTACCTTCCTGCTGTGTCCAGGCCAGAGTGAGCCCTGAGATGTAAGATAGTTAAAATGCCTGCATGTGAACGTCACTGGCTCTTGGTGCCAGAGGTGAAATGCGCTCATCAGCATGTGTAAATATATTTCAAGCAAAGCAAAACAGAAATAATATGTCCAGGGAGCTGGGAACCACTTCCACTGTCTCCAAAGCTCTTCTACACAAAGAAACTTGAATGCTAACTGGGACTGCGCAGGCAGTGGCTTTGCCTACCCTGCTGCTGGAGACAAATTGGCTACTCAAGTGGATTAGCAGGACCAAACCCAACTTGGCACATCCTCAAAATGGCAAGTGAGCTCTGCCCTGGCTTGAGCTGCTGCAGGAGCCGTTCTTGATCCGGCCACTGTTGCATTTAAATTGTTGCCTGCCTTCGTGCAAACAGTGCTCCCAGGATGCATGCACAAATAATTTGTTTGCATACCTTGGCAGCCAGTTATGCATGCAGGGTTAGACATGAGCCTCTCAGGGGTCGAATATTAAACTCGGGTCTGAACTGACATTGTCTTCATGCTTTGCCAGAGAAGAAGAAGCAGCCCTTAACACCTGCTCTCCAGGCCTCCCTCAGTTTGCAAAGTAAAATCTCAAAATTGGACCCCCCCAGGCTTTCTTGAGCGTTCTGCATTAGCAAATGTAATTTATGGACTTAAAATACACTTCCATGCTTTTCAACATTTGGAAGCTGATGTCATGTTCCTTTGACTAGTCACTAGTACTAAGATCTACTCAGTGCTCTGTCTCTTACCCTAGGTGTTGCAAAATATTCTGGAAACAGAACGAGATTATGCGAAGGAACTACAGTCACTTCTGGGAACTTACTTAAGACCCCTCCAGTCTTATGATAAGTAAGATATAAGGGCATCAGAGGTGGAGAGAACCCTGTAAAATTGACCATAGTTCATTACTTTCCTGCTTTTGAATGTTTAGGGACTGGTACTGCTCTTCTTGTAAAGCCTCACAGCTTCTGTGAACCAGAAAAAACATCCTATTTTGTACAGGTTTCTGCTCTTTCCTATTCCTCAGTGATTATGCAGGCACTGGGCTGTGTTAGAGATGGGCATTTCCATCTGGTAGAGGGCTGGCTGTTACAACCCATCTGCAAGCTCTTGTGTGGCTGTCCTGGCATGCATGTTTCCCAGCGGAATGCCTTGCATGGCTTCTTCCTTTGCAATTTGCTTTGTTGTGACTTCTAAGCCTCAAGCGGCATCTCCTTGTCATCTCTTCATTTCACATGACACGTATTCTCTGCGGTTAAATTGCCTCTTGCTAAATCCAAACTACTGCTGAGCAAGAAATGACTGCCCTAGACATCTCCCCGTCCCTGCGACCATCGGCACTGAGTGCCTCCATGCTCAGGAAGAGCGTGCTGCCATCCCTTACAGCCCGAGCAACACCAGGGAGACTGGGGTGTGTTGCCAGGTCTTACCTGTGGAAATAAGCTGATGTGTTTCTCATCTGTACTGGTCTGTGTGGTGCAAAGGCATCACATGCCATCCTGTCCTTATCCAGGCAGTGGCTGGCAGGGTGCTGGTGCCTATCAGCAGATTCCTATTGATAGTTTCACCCTGCATAAAAGACCCAGTGCAGTTCACTTTGCCTTCTGCTTATTGCTTCAGCTTTTCAGTTACCTCTTTCAAACAGTGCTAGTTCGGTGACTCCATCTGTGTGGCAGCATTAGGGGCCAAGGTCCCTCTGGCTGAGAACGCTGCGGGAGGATTGGGCAGCTGCCGGGCATCAGAGGCAGAGGGCAGATATTTAGGCATTGAGCAGTCTGGAGAGATGGGAGAGCTATGTTTTAAGGTCCTTGTATTTTAATTCTTTCCTTCCTTCCCTCTATCTTCCCATCGCATGTATTCAGCTGTGAAAATTTCTCATGCTCTCAGCCTTGAGGGTGGAAAATGGCTTAAATGAGGGTGGTACAAAAATGACTCTGAGGATCACAGAAGCAGACGTGTTAGTTTTGGCTAGTTTTGGAAAATTCAACTGTGCTCAAGGGGCCGCTCTGTAGGACCTTCCTCCCATAGGAGAACCCACAGCATGAATCCCTGAGGACAAAGCTGTCTCTGTGCCTGAGCACGCACCTTCCTCCCCACTCCTGGCTGAAATCCCATCTGTCTGTGTCTATTAGACAGCTAAAGATTGGAGAAGATTAGTATGATTAAGTGATTAAAATCCAATTAAGATAATCCTTGACAGCAGACATCTCCATGAGGCTGTGGCGTGTAGCTCACAGATCATGGATTTTGTGTTTTCCCTTGTCTGGATGTTGCACCTGGTGAAAGAGAAATTCTTGGGCCTTTTTGGAAGGACCAACAGAGATCAACATTTCTTTGATGTTAAATGATAATTTGACTCTTCTAGGCTCAGCGCTGTGGACATCGCATCCTTGCTGGGAAATGTGGAAGAAATCTCTGCGTTTCAGCAAACACTGAACCAAGCCCTGGAAGAAGTTGCAAAGTAAGCTCGTGTCATAGCATTGAGGATGTTAAGCGATTAAACTGCAGCTAAAAATAAGAGAAAGACACATTCATTAATGCTCCTCCTGGCTGCTGTCTTAGACTGGTTAAATATAGAAGAAAATAACAGGATTGGAGGAAGGCAGCAGGTAGTGCTTTGGTAGGAGGGGAGGTGGAAGAAACTCTGACATTTCTACTGCTAAGGCATCTGCTGAATGAGTGTGTCACTATACCTGACATAAAAGTCTCACTAGACCAAAGATGTAGACACATGTAGGGTAGGAGGTCTGGCAGACATTAACATGTGGATTGCCAGGGAGCAAACAGCAGATTATTAGAGGTAATCATTTCCCACAGGGAGGCTGGCACTCATTTTCAGCCTTAGCCCAGCCTCTCCTTTGGAAGGCTGAAAAGAGATGGTAAGAAGACTGGATACTGGAAATGTATTCAGGCTGTGGCTTCCCTTTCTCCCTTTGTCTCTTGACTCATATTCATGGGCAGCCCAGACAGCGATACCACCCCTCCGTTGCTCCCAATGCTTTCTGACACGTCCTCATCAGCTGCAGTGGGATACGGCGTCCCAACTGCAGCTCCACTGGTGGGACAGGACATGATGGGTCACACCTTATTCCAGGCTGATAACAGGTTGTGATACTGACTGTATGCACCACGGAAACCCAGTCCCATCTGAGAACATCCTTCTTTCTCCTCCCCAAGTGGTAGGCGTGGGTATTTTGTTTGGTGCTGCAGTTATGCAGTGTCCTGGGAATGTCCCCGTGCAGCAGGTGGTTCCTGGGTAGATGCTTGAGAGAGCCGTAGCTGCAGATGCAGATTGAGGGGTTTAACATTGTGGCTGATGTGTTGGCATTCATAGGCTCCCCGAGAACCAGCAGCGCGTGGGAGGCTGTTTCATGAACCTGATGCCCCAGTTCAGGTCCCTGTACCTGATGTACTGTGCTAACCACCCATCTGCAGTCAACGTCCTCACGCAACACAGGTGAGTGATGGAGAAGGAGATTGAGACTAAAATCCCTCCTTTAAAAAGTTATTTTTATTATTAATATTATTAATTTTATTATTAATATCTGGTTTAGCGTGGCTTTTGACATGTTTTTTTTACAATAGAGCAAGGAGATAACATAGGATTCTGCTGTTGTTAAAACTGCTGGGGCCTTGGGCTCTTCAACGTAGCCTCTCAGCTCCAGCATGAAGACAAATCATGCTGCTTGCCTTCAGAGCTGGTCTCACAGGTCCTGTCTCACAGGACTCTTCCCTTGGGTAAAACAGAGGCATCTCAGCAGTAGCATCTCCTATGATTGTTATTTGCTGAAGGACCCACATGCTGGTTCAGACCCGCTTTCAAAATGCTCACACAATGGCAGATAGGAGTGGGTTCCCCTGAGGCACTGCAGTGTGGGGCACATCGTTGCAAGAGGGTGGTTGTCAAGTCACCTGGAGTTACCTAATTTAATAATTGAGCTGCCATTCAACCAAATGGTGGATGTGCAGGGCTGCTGGTAGGTCACAATAATAACATCTTCCTTTTACATGTTCTGCTTGAGTAGACATCTGAATCTGTGTAAGGTCATGCTAAAGAGCATGCCAAGCCAAAAGGCTACAACTGTGTCATTCCCAGTGCAGTTCAGGTGTCCTCCTTGCAGTGATGGGAAAGCCAGGACCCTGGCCATACTCTTTAGATCTTCCCATTCTGTAGTAGGAACTCACAATATATTTACTTACCTGCTGAAATCCAGCTTTAATTCAGGCTAACAAAAAGCCTGGCTCCTGTAAACGACTCATTCATGTGGTTCTTCAGTCTGACCCCTTTTCTTAAATCAAGCAAAGAATCGGCTTTGGCAAATGTGCTGACACACACAAACCGTGTTTTCTGGAGTGATGTACTCACTCACACCTGCGTCGCAGCTCCCAGCAAGGTCCTGCTGTGTTGCTGCAGCATCCTCCAACACAGCACCAGCCTCTGCAGCCCACGTTGTCCACTAGACACCTGGCCCTGTGCCACCTGCTTGTGCGGGGGGACTAGCTGCTGGCACCAGTGGCACCTGCTGTGCTCTCCAGAGGCTGCGCACACCAACACCCACCACCACGCAGCAGCTTCCCCTGCATCACCAGGGGAGCGGGGTCTGGATCAGCTGGAAGCTCACAGCTCCCTGCCTGCCTTGCTGGATTCGCAGCAGCGGGTGCTGGGAGGGGAGGCTGAGCTGCCTTAAAAGCAGCATGGCTTGGAGCAGCCGTCAGGAGAGCGTGGGAGGCATCAAAACACAGCCCTCAGCGGTGGCGAGCCCTTGTTGTTGTTGTTGTCTCTATTTATAGTGATGAGCTGGAGAAGTTCATGGAGAGCCAGGGTGCGGCAAACCCAGGCATCCTCATCTTAACCACGAGCCTTAGCAAACCCTTCCTGAGGCTGGATAAATATGTGACGCTGCTGCAAGAGCTGGAGCGGCACATGGAGGTAGGTGGGATGCGAGACTGCTGGGCAGGCTGTGCCCCTTGGTGCTGCAAGAGCTGCCCCCCTGAGCTGCAAGAGGTACCTCTGCCCCTTGGTATTTGAGCACCACATTGCTAAAAGTACTTGCCACCGATCCAAGGAGGTGTTCGCTTCCATGGGACATTATCAGCTTTTCAGATAAAGTGTGGGAAAGCGGTGGAATCTGGAGGATGTTGTGGGAAGGCTTTGCCTGCTCTTTACCACAGCCCTTCCTCGAAGACGGGCCAGTTTCAGCACAAGCTTTATAAAAGCTGAGTTCGGGGTCTGACTACAAGCAGTATTTATTTGCACAGCAAGTATTTTTAAAATCAGTATTTTTATTATTACTTTGTGAGATTCCCATCCCTTGCTGCTCACTCCTGCAGTTTGCAGGCCCATCCCCACCCCTCACACACAGCTTATGCTCCTGGGTGGAGGCAGAGCCACACAGGCAGACCTCGATCTGGCAGCCAGCAGACATGGGGGCAGAGGAGCAAGTGCTTGTGAGCAGGGAGAGTGGTGAAAGGGGATAGAGATTTCCTTGGTGAGTGGCAGATCTGCTTTAGGACATTTCTCCACCTGGGGACTCTAAAGAGCTCTGCTGCTGGAGCTCTGCTACTCACTTGCTGGTGCACTCCAGCCACGGGGATGCGGACCTCGGGGGTGATGCAAGAAGGTGAAGAAAACAGAAGTAAAGGTCTATTTTTAAGCAGGTTTGCTTTTCCCTTCTTCCAGTATTGATTACCAGTTAATTACTCAGCATGCTTAGCCATGAGCATTCAAATCCGCATCCCAGCCAGAGGATTAAAACCTCTGTGCTTGAGCCAGGGTTTTTTTCTGCGTAGGAGAGGGTGTAAGAGCCTGCCCTCTAGGTGCACTGCAGACCTGAGGTGCCCCTGTCCTGCTGTCACCTGGCGTAGCTGAGCTGCAGGGACTGAGCTGAGCTTGGCTGCAGCCACCATGCCCGTACTGAGACAGCGTGCTCTTTGCTGGATGCTGTATGTGGTCTGCAGTGGATCTGGGAACACACACATCAGCTGTTTCTTCTAGTTTGTAAGCTGAGTGGGGGGGTTTTGTTGCATGAAACAGAAGGGCTGAGGTTTAAGTTGCGATGCCGTGGGAAGAGTATGGATGTATGCAAGGTAGATTGATGCAGTGTGGGTGTATACCAGAGCATTCCCTGCACTGCTGTATGGCTGGTGATGGGACAGGTGTGTTTAGGGCAGCCCTTGTCCTAGATTCAGAGGTGAGCGATCCCAGACAGCCGCAGGGACAGCTCCATCACAACCTGGGCACCTTAGGATTTGTTTGACACGGGGTCTGGATGATGAAGATCTTATGATGCAGGGCCTTAGATGCCCAGAAGGAGGTGCTGGGAGAGCAGCAGAAAGCAGCTACAGTCAGAGATAAGGGGCAGCATCCTGTTTCCACTCCCGGGCCTAAGAGCTCTGTGGTCAGCCGTGCCCTCCCTTAAACTCAGAGCTGAATCTCCCATTGATGCTCATGGAAACTGCACCCTAAATGGGACAGTAGTTGGAATACTTTGCATGCCAATGCCATCTCCTTCACCTTCCTGAAGGTGAAACCAGAAATCCACCCCGCACCTCTGCCTGTTTTGATTTATTTCCTTTGCAAGCTGAATTTTTCAAAGTAAAATCATATCTGCTTTCGCTGTGGCCCCTTTACACTCGTTAAATTGGTATCGAAGAATTGTGTCGCTGCTTTAAACCATGTCACACTGAACAGGGTGGTGGGCAAGATACCTGGGGGGTTTGTCCCTCTCCTGCAGCCCATGCTGCCTGAGCCCAATATCCCCCAGCACCCTGCCAGCTCTGCAGCCCTGGGTGCGATGGGACAGTGGGTGCTGCCCAGTGCTGCTGCTGGCTGAAGGATTTTTCTCTCCCTTCACTAGGAGGCGCATGCGGATCACGAAGAGGTTTTGAAAGCCATCACATCCTTCAAGTCCCTTGTGGTAGGTGGCAGTTCTTAAAATAGAGCACTCCATTTCAGAGCTGCATTTCTTGAAGAATGAGTCAAGCCTGACATTTTTCTCCTCATTAGAAAAAAAAAAAAAAAGAAAGGCCTTTTGGAATGGAAAAGATGGGTTATAGAGAATCTTATTTTCAAGTTTCAAGGCTAGAGCTGTCCCACTGGCTGCGTGTTTCAGCCGTTACGTGCTGGCTTTGTGGTCTCAGCAGCAGAAACAGAGTACCTGGCTTTCTTCTCCACTGTAAAAACCACATGTGGGTAGTGGTGGTGTCAGAATTCCTTTTATCTCCTTTTGCCTCCATACCCTAATCATTTGCCACCTGAGTCGGGACCACCCCTTACTCATTCACATGATCTGTGAAAGTTTAACCTAGGCATCTTGCCTCAACCCCACTGATCCTGTTGAGCAGCTCTTGATTTTGTTGAGATTTTCTCCTCGGGCATCAGGAGGCTTTGACTGCATTGCAGATAATTTGTGGCACCGGGTGCCACAGCCATCGGTGGGGAACGGAGCAAGAGGCAGTGAAGGGATGAGTCAGAGGTAACAAACCTATTTCTGTGAGCTCCGTTACCTACGCCCTTTAAAGTCCTCCTGCAGTGAGATTAAAATGAAGGGGGAAAAGCCATCCACATGTGCAGAGGTTTTACCCAGAAAAACTTTTTTCAGTTATTCAAAAAGCTATAGTCTTTCTCGCTTTGTAGCCACTGAATACCTTTCACTAAAACCACTCCAGATGTGGTCCAGCTTCCTTCCTTAGCACAGCAGATGCAAGTTTTCGGTGCTTAGCAGTGAAGATAAAAGATGAGGAGGAGAAAGTTCATAGAAAACAGGAAGGGGCGATCATGTTACATTTACTTAGAAACTCAGCTCCCTTTCCATTTATTCTGGTAGATAATAGGGGAATGATTCAGTTAAATTACAGGGTGTCATTTATCTTTAGGAATGCTCGTAAGTGATGAATGGTTTCACTTGGAATGTGTACTTGGGTGCTGAGCAATTTGATGTCATCACGATGTAAGGTTTGGTGCCGATTTGAGGTTAGGTGGGCAGAGATGCCCCTTGCAATGGATTTGTGGCCCCATGGTGGGATCAGGGAGGCTCCCGAGTGGCAGCAGGGCAGGAAGTATGGAGCTGCTGTCATTTGCAGTGGCGCCTCTGCACAGGTTTTGATGGATTGCAGTGGATTTTATATGGATTTACATCCTGGGAACATTGAATTTGGACACCCAGGGAGCCATCAAATCACACAATAGTTGCAAAACCAAAGGAAGCTTACACAGTCTTGTTCAAAATTATGTGTTTTCAGATTAGACCCAGTGCAGCCTCTCGCTTTGAAGACAGGGATAGTCAAAGAGCTGGAAAGGAGGAAATTTTCTGTCAGAAACAGGGGTCTGGATAAAACAAACAGCTGGTGAAAACTGAGTTCTTGCTGGTCCCTTGATGTGACCAGCCCTGAGCCTACGTGGCTGTGGGAGCATTAATGGTGAAACCATCTTCATTGGGGCAGTTTGAGTTTGCGCCTGCTCTTCAGCTCTTGATCTTTGTTGTAATTCCCAGTCGCAATGCCAGGAGCTGAGGAAGAGGAAACAACTCGAACTGCAGATCCTTTCTGAATCCATCCAGCGCTGGGAAGGAGAGGATATAAAAACTATGGGAAACATCATCTACATGTCCCAGGTTATGGTACAGTTTGGGGGAAGTGAGGTAAGTGTGATGGTCCCTCTCCTGGCAGAGGCTTAGTGTCCAAATACCTCCTTCCTTATGGAATCAGTGATGCAAGGCAGCAGCTACTCTCACCGCAAATAATGCTGATAAATAATTTTACCCGGAGATGAGCTGAGCACTGTGCACATGCAATGTGGTGTTAAAGCCATGGTTGGTGTTTGCCATGCAGGAAAATGCCTGCTACCACTGACCTGCTTGCTAGATGTAGCAGCTTTTCTGGGGAGAGGGAAGACCTGTAAAACAAAGCCCTATAGAGTCTATTCCTCAAGTCTTGTTTGGGATGTGAACCGCTGGGGCATGCAAGGTCTTAGTCTTCTGAGACATTCCGAAGTGATCGGAAGAGGAAGTAAGTAATGTTAGGATTAGCAGGATGCAGACGTAAATGTGTGCAGGAAAAACTAGTACAGAAATTAGATGCAGTAAAGAAAAAAAAAGCCAAAATAATAGGTTTGCAGGTGTTCTCTTGCAAGCTGTGATTCCAGCTGCACCAGGTTAAATTTGCTGGAGAAAAGTTCTTGTGACGCATTGCAAACTGGACTGACCTAAATTCTTATCCCCACAGGAGAAAGAAGAACGATATTTCTTGTTGTTTTCAAATGTTTTGCTGATGCTGTCTGCAAGCCCACGGATGAGTGGGTTCATCTATCAGGTAGGCATCCTTAATTTGAAGTTGCAAAGGTTAGGTGTGAGAAAGGAAATCAGATAACGCTTACCAAATTCAAATCCTCTATGCTCTTACACCTGTTATGATGCAAATGCCCTAGGCTGGCAGCCAGGCCTTGGTTTTACCATGGATGCCAGAATACTTGGCGTCTTTATCCCTGCCACCTCACTAAGCAGCATTTGGTAAGTATGAATGCTGTGGAAAAAAACAAACCAGCCCTCAGAACATGTTGTCCGCAAGACTTTTGTGTGTATGTGTAAGGTGTCCTGACCCAGCTGTAGGGTTTTGCCCCACACAACCAACCAGCTGGCTCTCGGGGTTGGGCCATCTCGGGAAAATATTTCACTTTTATAAAGCCCACTGTAAAGAGGCCAAAATTTCCGCTCCATGAGGCCCCCCAAAACACTGCATTTCTTGTGTTTTACCATTTGAATGGTTGTAATCAGACTGTTCAGAGCTTGGCTTTTTTCCAGTTGTCTGAAACTGTAAGTACTGTCCAGGAAAAGATGCTCTCGTACTAATGTGTCATTTGTAGTAGACAAGGGTGATGAGGGAGACAGGAAAGATTTGGAAGGATTTGGCTGGGTTTTTAGATTTTACCCAGTCAGCAGGAGTGAGGTGAGCATGCAACATGGAGGGATGGGGAAAGCTCTCAGAAAAAAACAGAGGAAGTTCATTCTCCTGACTTGATTGTAAAAAGAGTTTGCACCTAGTGAAGGAAAGGGCAGAATATGAGCCAGGGATGACTCAGTTGTCACAGGAGCCTCTTCTCAGAGAGGCTTCTCTCCCTAGTTGTGCGGGGAAATCTAGACCCATACATTAAAGGAGACTCTTCCTGCAGTCTGAAGCCTTCATAAATTAGTTTTTAATGGCAATTCCCAAAGAGAAAGGGATCAGCAGAAACAAGCAGAACAATGCCTGCTGGGAAGCAGATGCAGACACTGACTCCTCATCAATTCTCCTAGGGAAAGCTGCCTTTAACAGGAATGACACTGACAAAGCTGGAAGATGCTGAAGGGAATGAGCACGTGTTTGAAATCGCAGGTTAGTGTGGTCCTTGCCTGAAGCCATCCACCAAGTCCAAACAGCAGCTGCTACTGGAGGTACTGGTCCTCCTTTCTCCCAACTACTGCACCACACTTTTCTTTTTAATTTTACTGTGTGTGGTTGGAGTTCCTGAGCATCTCCTTCGTGGTTGAGGCAACCTCCTCCCAGCTCCTTTGAGCTCTGTTTCTGGTGCTGGGCTGCTTTTGGGAGGCTGGAGTGTTCTATATGGGACAAATCTCCTGCCAGGGATGGTTGTGGTCCCAGTAGCACCACTGTGTGCCGTGTATGCCCTGGTTCTGTCAGGTGCAGTTGTGAGCACCCTCCTTTATTGACAGATTATTGGCTCTGGTCATCAGGTAGTTTTCCTAATGTTCCTTCCAGTTTTGCACTTCAGTTTGTCTCGTTACTTGTAGCTATACACACTCAGTTCATGCTCAGTGCTCTTTGGCTGCAGTGCAGCTATTTGTGTGAGGTGGTATTTTGTGTCCTGTTAATCATGGAAATGTTGCATTTGCTTACTTCCAACGTTAAAGAATTCCTCACACATTCATCTCACCTGTCCCCTGGCCTTTTCAGAGCCACTGGACTGTGCAAACTGAGGAGCCACTTGCTGCTGTGCTGAGTTGAGCTCACTTGATCCTCCACCTGTGTCTCTGCTGCTTGCTAAAGATGGTTCTTTACCCCTCTGCCACAGGGAACATGATGGAGCGGATCACAGTGTCCTGCAGCACCAGCCAGGACTTGCACGAATGGCTTGACCACTTGCAAAGGCTGACCAAAGGGACGTGCAACACTGTTTCCAAAACACAGTCCTGGAGTGCTCATTCAGTAAGTGTCTCACCTCCTCAGCCTCTCTGCTGCCCAGGGTTCCTCAGCACTCTCTAATATCTCTGTTTCAGCAATGCACCTTGCTATTGAGCTGATCTGTGCAGCTGTAGGACCATCCTGCAGTTTTGCTTTTGACCATGTCATGGTTGTACCATTTTACTTGTTTCCTGCCTTATTTTTGATGCAACCTAGAAATCTCAAAGGATTTCACAGTGAACCCTTGTCCATCCCCCTCTGCTTCTCTACATTTTTTAGTGGCTAACTGTCTTCATTTGCATCTCGTTTACTTTCTCAGACGTTTAGTTCAGCTGGACAGATACGTGGGCCTCTGGAACCTCCCAAAATCCTCAAGCCTTGGAGCTTGAGCTGCCTCCGTCCTGCTCCTCCGCTCAGACCATCAGCAGCACTGAGTTACAAAGAGGTAATCATCCTGCCTGCCTGCAGAGAACTGTGGTTTCATGGCAATCCCTAGTGCTCGTGTCTGGGGTTATTATCCCATCGTGAGGGCACGGAAGCTTAGGTTAGTGGGGGTGTTGAGAGAACTGACTCTGTCTCGATTCTACAATGGGTGCTTGTTGCTGCGTTTGGCTTTGTGCTGCAAGTGAAGCACAAGCATGTGTATTGGCAGGCTCAACGTTTGCTCTTGGCTGCTGTAGCCGGTGCCCGTGGCTGCTGGATGTCACTGGTCCTGCAGTGGGGTGTCCCACAGCCTTGCGTATCCCATTGGTGCAGCGGTGAAGCTGCCTCCCCTTCTCCTCCTCCTCCTCCTACTGCTTTAGTCTGACCTGTGGGTGGGAGCTGGGCTTGTGTCTCCCACCCTGTGTTTTGGTGGCTGGAGCAGGGCTCCCTGCAGCAGGTGTGGGACTCAACCTTCCTTTGCCACCTGCCTGAGTGTTTGACATACCTGCACCCTGATGGGAGGCACAAGCCCCAAGAATTGCTCTCCCTGCAGAAACCCCAAGCCTGGGAGGTAGCAAGCAGCGTGGGGAAACCCAAAATACAACCCAGCTCCGATTCTCACCCCTTGCTGTAACTGCAGTGTTCTCCTTCCCTATCTCACATTAAGCTTTTGGGATTACTCACCGGTAACACGGGTAACTTTCCTTTTACTGAACGAGCACTCCGGTTCTGAGTCAGCTGCCCTTCTTGGTACAGCAGCTCTGGGAGTGTCATTGCCGCCCGGGAGGGATGGGGATGAGGAGGGGGCTTGCACCCTCCCAGCCCTCAGGGATGGAAAGCCTAGCCGCTGTAGGGGCTGTGGGTCCGCTACTCCAGGCAGAGATTTTAGGTAGCCTCATGGCATTTTCTTAACATTTATTTCTTAAAATTTGTAAAACAACACATTTTGGTTTGGGAATTAAATCATTGAACCAACAAAGCAGACTGGAAATGACCCTTAATCTTTGCATGATCCAGATCCTTAATGTAGATTAAACCATTTCTTGCTTGCATGGTGAATTAAAATACAGGAAAAGATTAGAATTAGAGGACAAATTTTTCTGTGTGATAGTGCAAAGCTGATATTTGTTCATAAGGTAGACCAAAACCACAGATGGAGCGATATCATTAATACCACGGTCCAACTGGAAGAGAGGTTTTCGCCCTAGAGGCCGAGCAGGCAGGGAGCCCCAAGGGGCGGGATGATGCTGCAGGCGGGACGGTAGCGTGCAAGGTGTTAAAGGGCCAAAAATGTGGTTTTCCCAGGAACAGTGGAAACACAGGGCCACTAAAAGCACTGAAAGAAGCCTTCATTCAAAGGCACTGCGGAGGCTAGAAAGTCCTCAGACAGTGAAAAACTTATCAGGCCATGTCCCTGTGTTAGGTGTGGAAGTGTGGTTGCTTTGATACAGAGGCAGCTGGTAGGACCAGACCTGGGACAATTGCAGAGAAGCTTAGTGTCACCTCAGGGCTTGGCCATGGCAAACCCCTCGCAGCTGAAAGTGTGATGGATGAGGAGGCTCACTGGGACCAGCCGCTACTTGATGGGGCTGTGCTGGCCATGTCGATGGAAACCTAAGGGCCAATGGGTTCACCAGAGCTGGAGCAGAATCAAGCAGGCACAGCCTGGTACCCAGTCAGTCCAGCCTGTGCTAGGGGGCAGCTCCCCTCTCAGGGGATGGACTCATGGACATGAGCCTGCAATGGCAAATATGAAGTAAATTTGCTTGTTGGCCCAAACAAATCTGCATCTGCCTTGTCCCTCCCTCCAGGGCGCACAGCCACTAAGCAGAACTCCTATTTCACTGTATTCTTTTTTTTTTTTTAATTAAAAGTAGGGCATAAAATAACCTACGCTGAGAGTGCAGTGCAAATCATCTCTTTATAATGAAGATATAATGAAGGAATACAAATTTCAAAGGTTATTTGCAGGGAAGGGAATGGGGGAGTTTGATTAAAAGATTAGAGATTTTCAGACATCCAATGTTACTTTAATTGGCTTCTAGTAGTGTAGGAAGGGATGGCACAGTCTTGTGTGTTTCCTCATACCTAGCTGTGCTCAGGAAACCCCAGAACCTGCTTGCGTACTGCACAGCACTCTTGTTATTTCCATTTAAATTGGGTCATTTTCCTTGTTCTGTTTCCAGTAATCATTTCAAATGACAGAGCAGGTGCTGTGGGTAAAGTGCTATGTCCGGATCCAGATTAGCAAAGTGATTTACGGATGATTTCTTCTACCTTTTTTTTTTCTTTTTTTTAAGCTACCTGCTTTGCCTTAGGTGAAGGGTTTTATAGCATCAGGATTCAGGACTTTTGCCAGACCCCGAGCTGCTACCTGGGGCTTAGACAGCCAGGCGCACGGGGTGGCTGCAGCTTTGTCTAGCACCAAGGGATGCTGCGTTTTTAAGCACTGTTCTCTTAGACAAGCAACATCTACAGAAACCTGCTACTAACAAAGGAGGCATGTTCTCTATTCTGATGTGTTCAGAGTGTATTAATGCCCACTTACCATGCATTTCACAAGTAATTTTTTCAATGTTGCATGACACCATGCTCCTTTGCATGTTGATAGTGCTCTAAAATCAGTACAGAGGGTGTGCCACATTAATCACAAGACTAACATTTAAATGTGGTTTAGAATTGTGAATTTAATGGACTTGGTCAATAAAATCATCAATCTCTTACACTCATCTTCTCTTTCTTTGCATATTCATTGTAGAGGATGTCTTATATCTTAAAGGTAAGGGTAGATACATCTCTTTGGCTTATCGTGGCAGAGAATGCTTGTTCCTGTTCGTGCTTCTCGTGCTTGCATGACCCCAATTTCGCCTGGCTGTGTCAGTAACTTATCGTGAGAGTCAACAGCAACTGGCAAATATGTTTTGAGATAACTCTTGAGAAGGATTTAGTGTTATGGTACTTAAACTTCCTGGCACACCTCTTCTCCTGCTTAAAATCCATATTGCATGTAACCTACTAATACACTAATTCTCTCCAAATCAGCAAGACTTGTAACTCTTTGAAGAAGATAAAAGCTTGTGTTTCTTACTTTTGAAGTCATAGCAAACACTAACTTTGTGTGTATTTGTTTGTTCTCAGGGTGGGGGGGAAAGAGGGGATTTATACTTTCGAAATATTTGAAAACCATGTCATTTGCCAACTGTTTCATATTAGAAATCAAATTAAGTCAAGGAAATAAAAAACATTATAGGGTTTTCTAACAAAGACCCTAGAGCTGGTAAGCAGACTAAAGTGCTGTGAGTGTGTTTGAATTCTTTGGCTGAAGGATCTTTGCCAAGCGTTGAATTTGCTAGAGGAGCTTGTCCTGGCCCAGACCTACATGTGCCATTCCCAGTGCTGTTTCAGGGAGCAGCGGAGTAGCGTGTGGGAAGGCAAAATGCATCATTTTCCCCAACTTTGTCGTTGTCTGCTTTGTAGTTCTCTCTTGTGTTGTGCATAACACAGCTGCATTCAGCTGCGCTGTTCTGCTGTTTGTGCTGCTTTTGGTTCTGGTTAAACACAAGAGTCTGTTTCTCTGTAGGATTCCAGCAAAAGTCCAAAAACAATGAAGAAATTTCTTCCAAAAAGAAAAACTGAGAGAAAACCATCTGATGAAGAGTTTGTTATTCGGAAAAGTAAGTGCTGTATTTTTCTCTTATTTTTGGAGGTTTCTGTGTACTCGGTGATCTCCACGGGACTTTGAGAACAGCCTTTCTTACAATGCAGACTGGAAAAGGATGCTCACATTGTGAGCAAGGCTATGTGCTGCTGAGCACAGGAGGCTTCTGGAAGTGTGCCAGTCCTCAGCCTCCAACAGATCCCTTCCCACTTATGACTGCCAGACATGCTGCCACCTTCCTCGTGATTGCTAGCACAAGGTCACAGGTTGTGGGTGGTCTTGTTCTGCGTATGAAGCCAAGGAACTACTTCCAAGTAGTTAAAGCTGCAGTAAAACCGCACATCAACAGTCACCAAAATATGTCTGAGCTGGCACGTACCCCTTACCTGGTCAGCAGGTCCTGGAACTGTTTCCATGGGGTATCAGGGAACAAAAAAAGGCCCTATCCCTGCAGCAGTGTTCACCTGCCAAGAGGAATGTACTGACAGCTCCGTGAAGTCCACTTGGGGCACTCCTCAGGGCTGCTTTCACAGGAAAGGCCACGGTCACCCATTGGTGGTGACCGGCTTGAAGGTCAGTTGTCTCCCTCTAGAAGACAACACTGAGCTAAGGCTGGAAATGAAAACTTTATGTTTCTGAGTCGTGCTCTGATGCAGCTGTACCAAACCGCTCCTAGAAGGGCTGCTCTGCCTGCCCATCTCCTGGTGTTGCCCATACCTGAAGTCAGGCATCATGCCCTGAGTTTTGCTGAGCTGAGCAGTTAGAAGTGCTTTTTTTTGCCATTTAGTCATGGTACTCAATGCCACAGGACATTGTAAAGGACCTCAAAAGGGAATTAGGCAAAGTTCCAGAGCCCATATCAGTCAAGGAAAGAGCACACCCTTCTCTGAAGGGATTTGGGGCAAAGGCTGTGAGAGGTGAAGCCAAAGCGCTTTGCTTGATAGCTGTTGTCTGCAATGTTTACAGGTACCGCTGCGCTGGAAGAAGATGCCCAGATCCTGAAGGTGATCGAGGCATACTGTACCGGGGCAGGCTTCCAGCAAGCTCTCAGCTCAGGTGGGCACGTAACCAGATTATTTAATTCTTATTCTGCCTGCAACACTGATAACCTCTCTGGGAAACAACAGATGGTTGCATCATATAGCAACGAGACTCATGCTAGGAAACTGTGTGGTGTTCAATCTTCAAGATAAGGGAGCTTCATCTGCCTAGTGGTTTAGTTGTCATTGTTTTTCTTCTAAACACAGAGAATGCAGCAGGTAGGAGGGCAGATGAGACACAGCTACTTCACCAGCACTTGTTAGGAATTAAGCAACCTTAGTCAGTGCCTGTGGCTGTCAGTACTGAAAACCTGATGGTAATCTCAGGTTGCGTATAGCTTTAGAAAGGAAGCATGAATATTATCTCTCAATCAGCTGCCTGTTTAAGAACAAGCTGCTTCGTAAGAACCTATTTAACATCTTCAACTCTGGAAATATAACTATTTATCGTTATTGGTGACATGAATTCAATAATTGAATTATCAAATAATGGTGCATTTAAATAAGGGAGGCCACGTTTCTTCTGAGAGCTCTTGACCCTAATCAAATTATTTCATTTATAAGTCATGATGTAGCTTTAGGTGCAATGAGCACTCTTGAAAACTTTCCACTTGCTGCCTTAGCTCCGGGTTAGCCCGTATTGAACTGTGGCAGGTAGTCAGTGGCTGCTCAAGGCCCCGTGACCCCAGCCAGTCCCAGGCTTGCGTAAGAGCAGGGAAAAGAAGGGCTGTTATCTCCAGAGTGATGTGAGAATCGGAGGTCTCCCTTTTTCCTCCTGATGAGTAATTCTTGTGCACAGGCTCCCGTAAAGACTCCATCCCCCAAGTCCTTCTTCCCGAGGAAGAGAAAATCATCGTAGAGGAAACACGAAGCAACGGCCAGACTGTCACGGAGGAAAAGTAAGCACAGCTGCTCTCCACTTAGATTCCTTTGTTGCTTTTTGGAAGGACACTAAAAACTAAAGCACTTCCCTTCTGCATCTCTGGAGAGGAGCACGGCTCAGGTCACCAACTGCTGCCTTAGTCCTGGCAAGAACCCTGGGCTATTTCAGTTGCTATTTTGTCTCTTTTTAAGAACAGAGTCACTTTCCCAGCTGCTCTGTTGTGGCTCTAGTCCTCTGGGAGTCTGTGTGCTGTGTCTGCGAGCCGGCAGATCGAGTCCCAGAGTTTATCCGGATGTAGTTAATGGGGTCAGGGAGGACAGAACCAAATAAGTGGTGCTTTTGGGCTTTTTAACTACCAACATACTGGGCAGCTGCTACCCCTCGGGAGCCTGTCTGGCACCCTGTCTGTGAGTGCTCCCAGCCTGTTACATAGCTTCAATGTCTGGATGACTGTGTTGTTCCCCTCCTTTTCTAACCCAGACAGTGCATTCCTTTCCTGTTTGTTTTTCTTCAGCATAACTTCAAGGAATCAAGGCCAATTTACAAAAGATGCTTAGGCATTTCCAGTTTTAAAATCATCGTTATTTATTGCAGTAGCATAAACAAGGAAACCAAAGCCACAGACCTTTGTTGATAACATAAAGATTGCAGAACAAGGTATTTTTCTTGAGTTTTGAGAAACGAGCCCTGAATTTTGGACTGATGGCCTCTAAATGCTCCTGGGCTGTGTTTCCAGGGTCCCTTCCCAGGCGAGCAGCAACAGCTGCAGCCTGATACTTGCAGTGGGCAGCAGAGCAAAGCAGAAACTGGAAGAAACTTCCCCACCAGTGCCTCCCTCCCAAAAGCTCCCATGCTGTTGCTGTTTTGCTGCTCTCCAGCTCTTTTTATTACATTATGTTTTTCAGGAGCCTTGTTGACACGGTATACGCACTGAAAGATGAAGTCAAAGAACTGAAGCAGGTAATTTGAGAAAAGAGCCCTCCAGCTTTGGCTAAAGTTAGATTCCCAGGTGGATGCTTCTGCCTGCTCAAAGTCACTTGGACTTTCATGGAGATTTGTAAGGTAGTAGGGGTCTGCTTGAGCAGATCAAACCACGAGTAACCCATGTTATTTGTCCTCACAAGCTGACACATTACATGTCCCTGGTATTTCATCATTTCTGAGCCATCAGGCAGCCAGGCCTGTGGAAACACCTCATTGCATAAAGTGCCTGGGCATTAACTGCATCTTTATTCCTGTATTTTTCACTTCACAGGAGAACAAAAGGATGAAACAGTGTTTGGAGGAAGAGCTTAAATCCAGGAAGGACTTGGAGAAGCTGGTTAGAAGGCTGCTAAAGCAAACGGACGAGTGTGGTCGGGAGGACACGGGGCGCAAGTCGTCCTTGATTGCCTGAATATGGGCAGAAGCTGCTGGCAGTTGTGTGTGAACTCAGGTGTTTTTGGGGAAGCGGAACTGGATCCTTTGCCTCTTCTTGCTCCTTATTTTGTTGGTTTGGGGAATTTTGTTACCAAAAACAATAAGTCATAGAGAAAAAAAAATAGTTTTTCTTCCATCCAGTAAGGAAATAAACCAGAAACAATCAATCACAAAAACCAGTAAGCGAGCGGTCCACGATTCACAATTCATCTGCAGCAACTAATACCTCATCGTACCTGCTACTGGGAGCAAATACAAACTCTGCTAGTGATTGCTGCTCACAAAGGGTCTGGCAGCAGTTTCCTAGAGGAAGCTTAAGCACTTTTTAATGCTTTCATTCTTTTCAAAAGCACCGGTACCTATTTATTGAATGAAAACATTATTGAGGTGGCATTGAGCAGAAACCAAAAAGCACCATGCTCCTCTCTTCAGATAATCACAACTGGGGAAGCTTTTCCATCCACCTGCTTTTTCCCCTTTAATTGACTGTAGCGAACTAGAGCCCAGCAATACTGTGGTTCCCGTGTGGCCTTGATACTGATTAAAATGTGCAATTAACATGAAGACATTTGAACTCCTTGGGGAAGTCAGATCTGGAGCACCTGTCAGAGCGCATGGGAAGGTATGTTGCACAGTACTGCCTCCTGACAGCTCATGATCAGCACAACAGGTAACTGCTGTTCTGCCCCCATCCCTTTTCTTATGCATGACTCCTACCACCTGCTTTGTTTTCACATTGAGCGTCCAGGTATCGTATAAGTTTATAGTTTTGCTGTGCTTCCCCTTGCAGGACATGCTCTTCTCTGTATGAAATGTAAGCACTGCTTGACAACAAGAACAACCCCCAAGTGTGCTGGTTCCCTGCTCCCTTTTGCCCACGTTAGACTCTCTGTCGCTCCTTCCCAAGGACTAGGAACGTAACCAATGGCCAGTTCTCCCTCCATTGCCCCGAAGGGGCTTTCAGATAGGAGAAAGGAACTTTCTCTTGGGATAGGAAATGTATTTATGTTTATAAGCATAGACATTTGACAAGAGCTAGAACGCTTCTGGGGCAAGGACATGCAACACCCTTGCAGATCCCTGCACAGCTCCTCGAACACAGCACGCAGGCAACATGCATATGTATCAGCTATCTTCATCTTATTTGGTGTTATATCCTAGTTTAGAACTGATGTTTTCCTTCCTTAGTAGCATTATAAAAGTAAACTTCTGTTAAAGGTAATGATAAGTCTCACATATCTCACAGGGCAGCGTGGTCCCAGGGTGTGCGGACACACTGCAGCTCGGTACAGCTGTTATGTTGGTCATGAAGGACATCACAAAGGCAATACTTAAAACTCCGTCCTTGCAACTGAAGTTTAGCCAGAACGTAGCAAATGGTGTATGGGGAGAGCTAGACTCAAAAACGTCAAAAAGAGTGTAAAAAGAAAAAGAAACTTTAAGTTCTTTACAGGACAAAATAGAGGTCTTTTTTGTACTGGCTACATTTGCCATCTGCAGCGCATCCCAGCTGGGTGGCAGCTCTCCCCATCCCTGCCCAGGTGAGCAGCTGAGCGCTGTGGTCGGCAGTCAGGCCCTGCTGTGCAGGTTAGTTGTTTTCCAGGATAACAACCTTTGCTGCACGCTGAGCAGCTCATGCCGCTGTTCTGGAAGGCCGTGCCCAGACACCCCAGCACTGTCCGGGCCAGCTGCCGGCCCAAAGATGGGCTGGGGAGTGAGCTTGTGAAGTGCAGCCAGTGCAAGGAAGCAAACCAAGAGCCATTTACACTCTGAGAAGAGGGTAGAATTGTTTCCCTGATGCCCTTCGATTTAGTTGAAACCTGTGCTGTGTACATATGCATGTTTGTAAGAAGTAATGTGATGAGGGGGCACACTGGGACGTTTTGGATTAAGCATTTGTCAAGAGCTAGACGCCAAAAAAGACAAGAAAATAAAATAAAAAGGAAAAGAAGCCATGCCGGATGGACAGCAATGTTTCCATATTTACTTTGTTTACAGTGCTTTGTAAATAGGTTCCAGTGAGTCTGTCTTTAGATGGATGTTGTGTCAGCTGCCTTCCAGTTTATCTTTGTCATGTAAGTTTATTTACTGTAACTACTTATGCAAGTTCCACTTTTCTAACATGTTTTTATTTTGAACAGTTTTTTAACATTTTCAACAAATAAAGGAGGATAAAAATTGCTTCTTAGCTCTTGGTGCTGCTTCCTTAGTTTCCACTGCGAAAGCGAAGCCAGTCCTTGCTCTGGGCATCCCTGATTTGCTCAAAATGCCCCTGGCTGCATCATCCACCCTCTGATTTATAGAACGCTGGTGGGGATACTGGTTTAAATAGTGGTGCTGGCACTTGGGCTGTTGCTCCCATCATCAGCTGGCCCTGTGACAGGGAGGGCACTTGGTCCTAGGGGAAGGAGATGCATTTCCATCCCTCAAGCTGTGTTTGCACTCCATTAACAAGGATACTTTATGGAGAACTAGCTGTTCTCTGCTGCATTATCAGGTTGCTGTAGATAAATGACTTCCTGCCTGTTTGAGATTTTTTTTTTTGTTGGTGCATGTTTGGTTTTTGTTGGGTTTTTTTTCCTGGAGATTAGGTGTGGTGACAGGATTTCCTTTGGTCTACCGCTTGGACAAGACCTCTCCTGCACACTTGGTATTTTTAACTCTTTGGTAGAGACGTGCTGCGCTCAATGTGCAGCCCAAGCTGGAGGATCGAGGGCAGGAGGGCTGGACCCTGACTCCCCGTCCCCAAACACAGCAGTTGGAATGGGGAAAAAAAAACAAATGAAAAAGAAATAGTGGTCTTTGGCACATTGTGGAAAACCACTGAAGTTTGCAAGGGAGCTTCCTTGAACCCAGGTGGTGCTTTGAGAAGTCATGGACAGATATCCTCCAGCTCCTGCTGCCTGGCAGCTCTGAGCTCAGGCACGAGCTTACGAGACCCCACTTGGGGACTGGTATCCAAACATTTTTTCAGGGAAAAAAAACCCCAAAACACAAAATCTCATTTCTTATAGTAAGCAAATACAAAAATATAGTCTCCGATGAACTCAGTGTGTCTAGAGCCATGCAAGCCCCTCTCCCAGCAGGTGACCGTGCTGCTCCTTCCCTCTGCTGCTGCTCATCCGTGGCCCCCTGCGCCAGTCCTGCTGATGTGCCCCATGTACTCATTACCCTCTCTTCCCCTCTTCCCTCCTTTACTCAGAAAGAAGAACAAAAATCAGTTCAAAAAACGTAAGATCCACAGCCCAAGGAGTGACAGAGAGGTCCCACGTGAAGGGAAAAATCAATGTATTGATGACCTTCAAACTTTCCACACAGAAAAGAAACCTGCGCGCGTTGCGGGACCAGGCAGGGGCCAGGCAGGAGAACAAAGGCGCCCAGGAGAAGGCCACAGCTGGATGGCAGCAATCACATCTCCTCCCTTCCCACGCACAACCTCACGTCTGAATCCTACAGGCTATTTTTGGCACGTGAAGAAACAGAGGCAAGAAACAAAAGCCCCGCAAAAGACAGCAACGCAGGCAGGGGGCTGGGACCGAGCAGGCAGCCTGTGGGCAGGGAAGGCGGTTGTTGGCATCGGCTGCTTTTGCTGCAGAATTTATTGAGTTGTTTCACGCCTATTTTTTCCTCCCCTCTTTATTTGCTTCCCCAGCCATGCATGAAGATCTATTTCTTCATGCATCTTTCAGCTCGTGGATCCCCTCTTGGTGATTTGGGCTGGGAATTGCAGCCAAGCCCAAACCCTCAAGCTGGTGGTCCTGGCCACTTGAACTGGGAGGCTGTGAGGGGTTTCAGGGCTGAGCACCAATTATGATTTCACCTCACCTGTGAGACAGTGTTTCTTCCCCTGAAAGTTTTGGGCACCTGAGAAAAGCCATGCGCTTCCTCTTGCACCTCTCCCCATCCACCTGCTCCCAGACAGCTTTTTCCTTCCTCAGACCAGTTTGCAGGTGCAGAATTGATGCTGGTGGCTCGTTCCACAGGGAAGGGAAACAGTCCACAGGCACATGGGCCCCTACCTGCAGAGGTGGGAGGAGGAGCACGGCCAGTGGATTCGAGTCACTGAGAGCAGAGCACTGCTGGCTTGAATCAGCAGTGCCCCCCGGCCGCTGATCGAGGGGCCAACTCTGATGCAGGGTGATTGTCACCAAGTGTGAACCCAGCCAAGGCTGCTTGAGGGTGATAGAGAGGAATAGGTGGAATAAAAAGGGGTTCTCAAGATAAAACGAACAGTTAGGGTGGCAAGGATGCATCACCACCTGCTAGCACATAAGGAGAGCGCTTGGCTGATTGATTCCTTTAGATGAGATGTTCCTAAGCCTTTTAATGTTTTTTTTCCACTGATGTTTTGTGAGCAGATTGGTACAGGAGATACGTATGGAGTGCCCTCAGCCAGCCTACGTTGTTAGGAAAGAAACGTTGATGGTAGAGTTTGCTAAACAAAAGTTTTGTGACATAATGGGGACAAGAACCCTGGCAGCGCAGGGCAAGGTGGATCCAGACACACAAGAGCAGCACATGCCAAACCATTGGCAACCAAAGAAAAAAAACCAAACTGAAACAGACAACAGCTTCAAACTTAGTTCCATTTGTGTTCTCAGGACCCTTTGGCCCTCATCAATAAATAACAAAATATACAAATTAAGAAACAAGAAAACCGAAGAGGCAGAGGAACATAAATAGGGGAAACAGGGAAAGCCACTTTGCTCAACAAAGGTGGGCTGGATCCCCAGCTTGGGGTGGCCCCCTCCTCACTACAGCTTGAAGATGCCGAAGTAGGTGCTGCCGGGGTTGTAGTTCACTCGTGTAGAGTCTGTCACGTTAACAAAGACCATGTCACCCTCCCGGAGCTTGAAGACACCTCCCTCCCGGATGGACTGGAGGTCACAGTGAGACGTGGACGTGCTGTGTGTGTCTAGTCCCTTCAGCAAGAGTCGGTCCTCTTCCATGGGGAGATACAAATAAATATAGAGGGTGAAGGGTGCCGAATTTGCTGCCTTGGTGCAGAAGCTGACTTGGGAGTAGATGTAGTAGAGCCCTGCTTCCTTCACCTTCAGTTTCCCCTCATGGTAGGATATCCAGCTGTTGTTCATGGGGCCGTACATTGTTGTCTTCCACTCTAGCACTGTAGGGGAAAGCACGGCAGGTGAGCTGCGAGGAGGACGCGTCCAGTTTGTCAGCCTGATTTTGGGCATTGCAGCCTCTGTCTGATGTGGGATTCGGGGGTGGATCCTGCCCACCCAAGACAACATCCTCAGCCCAGGGGAACAGGGTCATCAGGTCCACGCATCCCACGGGAACATTTCCTCTGTTCCCCACTGCTGGGGTGCAGAGCCAAGCTCCAGGCAGCTGCTCCTCTCTGGGCAATTTCAACCTGCTTTATAAACTCAACAAATGCTTAAGCAGGGAGTTTTAAAATGCAGTGATCTTCTCACTTCTTTGATCTTATCTAACACTAAGCTTTCCATAGGTAGACTGAGCTCTGGGTGAAATGCTGCGTCAGAGATGGAAAGAGCAGTTGCCGATTACTGGCAGTGGCTCCAGAATTAAATCAAACGTTCTCAGATTATGAAATCCTTGAGAGACCAACCTTGCAGGTTCTTCCTTGCTCTTGCAGGATGTCCCTTAGCTCGAGCTACACTGGGGGACGCAACCATGAGAGCAATCACGGGATGCACAAATGCAAATAGAATAGGTCACGTACGTTCCTCAGGCCTAACAGAGCCATGGCTGTGAATAAGTATGACATCTTGAAAACAGTTTGCACCCATCTACGTTGTGACTGTAAGGCTGTCACCCCGCATTGCTAGCAGTAACGCTGCTGTTGAGATGATTATTGTGTCAGCAGACACAACATGCCAGCACAGCCTTCCTGCAGAAGCCATCCCAGCAAGGCATGGCCAGGAGAGCAAAAGCATCGTGTTTTGAGTGCAAAAGGAAAGCGAGAGGCTGGTTTCCTTAAATATAAAGAGAAATAGTTTTCCCCTCATAAAAAACACCATAAAGATTAAGCCATTGTGGTGAATTCCTAGGAAGGCTAATGAGGAGAGCTGGCATGGGATGTCCAGATCCTGTGAGGCACAGGTGCCTGTGGTGACGTGACGGCTGGCAGGTTTGCTGTGCTTTGAGGACTCAATTTTGTGCTGGAGTTGTATTATCCCGGTCCCTTCCCTTACAGAGCCGTGGGGCAGGATTTCAGGGTCCAGCCGGGGGGCGCGCACGGCTGCGTCCTGCTGGCCCTCTAGCAGTGTCGAGCGTGTATGGCTTACCTGAGACTGTCTTGTTGCGATCCAGACCTGCCAGGTGGGCTGCAATCGGCTGCCTCTTCTCTGCTGCAATTTGGAAAGGTCGGTGTTACCCACGCCTCGGCACCCTCTGTCCTGCCCTGGGCAGCACAGCCCCTCCGCAGGGACCGCAGCATCTCACACCCTTGGTATTTCTTCATGGGCCAAATCCAGCTTGGAGACACAGCCTCCATAGTCCCCCCCACAGCTCTGAGCGAGGCAGGGTCTGGCCTCTGCTCAACAAAGATGCTCAGTGGCTTTCAGGGTGTAGCCTCTGAGGGATTAAGCCCATGGAGGAGACTGTACCCTTGCCCACCGTGGCGACAGACCTGGATGTGCCCTCTTCTTACCTTCCGCTGGTGTTTCATTCTTGTGCATCAGATGGAGAGGCTCATGGTGCTTGTGGCCTGCAATGTGAAAAGGCCACGTATTTAATTTTGGATTCATTTTAATTTACTTCAAGCAGTGTAGCACCCAGGGCCACCTGAAACTGCCATGCTTCGTGTCCCCCCCTTGCCAGCCCCACACTGTGCACACTCCTACAGCCATGGGGATGCTCCAGACCCTGAGCTCATTCCCTGACCCTGTGCCTTGCAGGGGGCTGTTGTAGGGTGAAGGAAACCCCTTCCCAGACCAAGCTACTCCTCCTGTCCCCAGCAAATCTGAAGGTGCACTGGTAACACCAGGAAACTCACCTTTCTGCATTTCGAACTTGGGCTGCCCCTTTCTGGCTCCCTCATCCTGAAAAGACAGCAAAAAATATCGTTACGATGTACAAATCAATGGGTTTGAAAGCTTCTGTGTAAAGTCACAGCTTGGTTTGGCACTGGTTTGCCCCTACAGCCCTGTCAGCTCTCAGCAGAGGGTACCTGACACCCCAGAGCCCTCCCAGGTACCTTCCCAGCATCGTATACAGCTAACAGGCTGTTTGCAGGAGGAGTTCTGTAGAGTTTATGTTCAGTTTTACTCAATTAAAATGATTATTTGGAAAAACCATCAAAACAAACCCAGGAGAAACCCTTCTCTTGCCTTGCTGTAGATGCTGCCCAGCAAGCCAGGCAAGTCCCTGCCCCGGCAAGAAGAGATTTTCAGGACTGCTGAGCAGAGTCTGTCTCAGACACAATTTTCGGGTGTCATTGCATATTGATGCAAAGCCGAAGGTTTAGCTGAGGCATTTGGATCATTGGGCACTGATGACAAGGACGAAATATCCCTCTCCTACCTGCCCTAACCAGCACAGCCCCTCCTAAACAGGGAATTCAAGGGCTGAGCAGGCTGTGAGCACCTCATCCCTGGCTGGGCAGCTCTCAGACACGCCAGCAGGACATTGCAGAGTAGATTGGCTCTTTTGCACACAAACACATCCAGCTGGAGGTGCCATCCCAGAGCCCGCGGGGTGACGCTTGCACAGCATCCTCCTCCTCCTCTCTGGCTGCCAGGAACCATGCCGCCTGGCCCAAGCTGGATGACTTCTTTTTCAATGATATCAATATAATGTAAAAAGACAGTGTAAAAAGAATATAGTGTAAAAAAAAAAGGCATGTGCTGTGCAGCCCCAAGGTAAAAGACATCCATGGTTTTAAACAACCCCTGGGCTGAAGCTGTGTGTGCACCTGAGAGCCCCCCTCCACCTTCAGCAGGGTTTTTATCCACCTAACAGCAGTGTACCTTGCACTGGATGTCCTGGAAGCCCTTTAAAATCTTTTCACAGTCCAATAACGTTGACTTCTGACCTTCTGCTGTCTGACACTTCTGTACTTTCTTCAGGAAGACGTAATCTTCATTGAAGCTTAGCACTTCTTCCATCTGCCGGTGGGGTAGAGAAAAGAGAGTGACTGGAATGTTAGTTGGAAACCTGGGATGACTGGCAGCAGAGCCACGCTCTTTTCCTGCCAGTAATGAATTGCAGCCTGCAGAGCCCAATGTTGCTTGTTCAGCATCGGGATGAGCTGCAGGTACCAAGCGCTCCCAGCAGCCAGCAGGAATCGCATCCATGGGCTGACCCTGGCTGGCAACGCTGGATGAGAGGAGGACTGCTCAGGATCCCTCCCCATTTTCTATCATCTTGACGATGAATTGAGATTTCCCGCTCTGCCTTTTCCAAAAGGCAAATATCCACCTGCCTGCATTTACAGGCAGCAAGACAGAAGTCTCAGCAAGTGGCTCAGGGCTCACTGTTGCTGCCCCGGTAGCCAAAGAGCTGATGTGCTCACTCAGACCCGAGCTGCTGTGCCCGTGCAGGATGGCTTTTCATTTTTTTGGCCAGCTTATTGAGTAATAGAGCTGCCAAGAGACCAAAATGACTTGTGGGTCAGGTCTGAATTCTGCCAAAAGCTTCAGATTAAAAAAAGTCAGAAAACCATAAAAAACAATAAGTGTAAATATACATAGATAAAAATACTTTTTTTTTTAAAGAAAATCACACCTGTTTTTTTTTTGTAAAAACCTAACATTTGGCTAAACAGTAAAGGGTAGTGCAGATGGACGTGAGGACATAGCCTAGCAGAGCACTGATGTGGAGGGTCAGGGCTGAAGCCCTGCTGTGAGCTCTAGAGGCAGCTGAAATTCTTCTGTCACCAGTGACTGCGTTTTAGCTGCCCCTGAGCCTCTGCCACCGTCCCATGCAGTTGTGTTTTGCTCTGCCAGGAACTTTCTGCTCCCCCCTTCTCCCCAGGCTGCAACCTCCATGAAGCAGAGTCCCCTTCCCTCCTTCTGACTTTTAAGCCCATCTAGCTCAGGTTTGCTCTCCACGCTTTAAAGTCAGAAGTCAATTAAATTTCGATTTAAGTTGAGACAACATGCTTAAAAATCAGTAGTGATGATCTTATCACTGTATCTGGTAAGGATAACGTATTCTGGGGTTGAGACATGTTTTACTTCTTTAGCTTGTGGTCTTTTCTGCTTTGCAGGAAAGTAACTTTAGATCAGTGATTTCAAGCCTTGTGCAATGTGGCTGCAGTCACAACAACCCCAAAACAAGCTTTTCAATCTTTAATTTTTTGGCAAATATCACTCCAAGTACAGCACAGGATCACTGGCACTTTGTCTCTTCAGAAAAAAAGACAAATACTAAGATTCACTCTTTTCTTCCCTGAACAGAAAGGCAGCATCTAAAGTGAGAGGCTGGTAAAGTTCATACATGCAAACACTAAAAAGATTCTAATTTCTGGACTCTCCACCCTCACGATTAGTGTCACAGTGCGGCGAAGTGCTATAGCAACAGAAAAACCACCACCAAGCCTAAAATAGCCACTTGTGTGTTTAAGCTACACTCTCTACTCCCCAGACTGACCACCAGCTGCCAGGGTTGCTATTAACAACCCTTCTTGATTGATCCATTCTCGTTTTGTTAGTGAAGGGAACAGATCTCTTCCTCAGCGTAC
The DNA here is from genome assembly GCF_032191515.1 of Phaenicophaeus curvirostris. Taxonomy (NCBI): domain Eukaryota; kingdom Metazoa; phylum Chordata; class Aves; order Cuculiformes; family Cuculidae; genus Phaenicophaeus; species Phaenicophaeus curvirostris. The sequence goes on along the minus strand of NC_091404.1, from coordinate 14,893,530 downwards.
ATCTTAGTGGCAAATTAAAACAGAAATGAGAACATAGGTGTAATAAATACCACTCTTGCATCCATCCAGTGGCCAGCACCATCTTCTACCATGTTCATCCATTCATCCATTTGGTGAGCACATCTCACCACGGCTGGAGGCAAATCTCAATACCAATCTGGCGGAGATAACCTTATTTCTCCACTTACCTTATCCATCTTCATGTGAAGATACAAACAGAAGAGTACGGTCCCAATTGTCTGTGCTAAAATAAATACAGCGAGGAAGCCTATGAGCATTTTCATGGTGCTGGGAGAGGTGCTACTGATGGGTCGGGGTGTTGCAGGGCTATAGGGTTCGTCCATCCTCTGTGCACGTTGCTGGGTCTCCGTCAAATGCGCTGCTTGCAAGTAGCATGAGAACTATTGCCTGAGCACCCGCTGCTCAAGGGATACAGGTTGCAGCAACCTACACTTCCTGGAAAAAACTCTTCATAGTGGGTAGGTTTGTTCACTACCGTCTCCCACAACAAAAAAAAAAGATTGCTTAGACTTTCTTCTCTAGTGCACTTCCATGCTTTTTCCTACCGTTCTACCAGAAGCAGAGAGAGGTTCTTATTCCATATATTCATATTTGCCCACAAAACCCTCCAAACTACGCCCCAGTGTTTTTTTCCCTGCTGTGGATTAAAGTTTAATGGTGAGCTGTCTTCAAAGAAATGAAGATCATGACTATACGGACAGAGATGTTGAACAGCACTGTGGGCTACTAAGGGCTAGGAAGCACTCTGAAAGTCAGTTGCCTCTCAAAAGGGGAAGAAATGCTTTTTGTCCTCTGTTTCCTTCATGAGAAGGATGATTTGGCAGTGGAGGCACTTGGCTGAGGTAGGCAAGTTGTGCTGTTTTCTGACCTTACCTTGTGCTCCCTATTGGTGAAGTCTCTGCCTAGGTCCTGGAGAAAGGACCATCTCTACGGGCTCTGCAACCCCAGTGTGAGCACAGATTTCATTGTCCTTGACAGACAGAAGGACTTTGGGTCTTGGTGCTTGGCCGCCATTTTTGAGAGACAAGTTTTAAACGGTTTTCTTGGTACCCTGGTGAGACTCTCACTGGGTACCCAAGGGCACAAGCCATCTCAGACCTTGAGCCCACTTGCCCACGATACCTACCTCTACATATCTGGGTACGAAGAGGGTTGTTGGGGATTCTGGGTGCTCCTGCCAGCTGCTGACCTACCAGAGTCACCTTTGAGTAACTTTGGCAGCCCACGTCCCCTCCATGCCCCCATGTCTCTCAAGCAGGGAGGCTGGGGCTGCCCCTAAGCTCTTCATGCATCTGATACATGGGCAGTTATGCATTGCCAATAAAATAATTTAGGGTAAAAGTAGAGGAGTCCTCACTGCTTGTAACAGACCTCCTTTTCTCCATGTAAAGAGAATAAATCTGGGTTTCTGCTGGGGTGCAGAGGAGAAGGACTGTGACGATGTACTGTGAGGAGGGCTGAAGAGCTGTTTTGAAGGCAATCATCAAGTAAAGTTGTTTTGAAAGTAGCATGCCAAAGGTAATGCTCTTATCAGATGTGCACGAAGCAAATAAAAGGCTGGATCCTGCTAGAAGCAGCAGGGTGCTGAGCAGCACCCTGCTCAGAGCACTGCAGGATGGAGTCCAGCATTCGCTTTTGCTCTCTACCCACTCTTGCATCCTGTCCTGTGTGGTTAGGGCGCTGTGAGCTGCAAATGCAAAAGCTGATAACAAAACATGAACATCTCTGCAACCAAGTTAAGTGTCTGACCTCGGCAGGTCGCACTGTTCCTAAATATAGCATCCAAGTCACAAGTGTGGGATGGCACCAGGGCCTTCGTGGGCAGCAATTCAGCAGCCGGGCAGAGGACAGACAGCCCAGGGCTGAGGCTTTGCTGCTACCTTGGAGCCACATAACCCTTCTGTGACAAGAGGAGATGTGGGACAGAGCAGTCAGCTCCAAGACCAACCCCTCAGTGTCACTTCTGCCTTCTAGAGGAGCGAATGGTCCCTGGGATCTCTGCCCCTGGGTGCCTGTGCCCTGATGGCAGCCCACACCCTTGCCATCCAAAGGTTCTTCATGTCACTGGGGCTTCCCAGCCCCCACAGGAGCATCCTCCTGGCAGGAGCGGTGTGACCCAAATGGTGCTGGGGATGTGCCGAGTTGACTGGCAAAAGGGAGTTCCCTGGCATCAGCAGGGATTTGGACACGGACCAAGCCCACGTTCAGCCTAGGGGCACAGCCAAGCCACTGCTTTTATTCCTTTTCATCTTAAAATTTGCATTATCTGTAGAAAGGCCAGTCCTGGCCTCCTCAACAGGTTTCACGCTGAGTTCCTACACAGCATCCCTGCCATGGTGAGCTTGTCACAGGCAAAAAAGTCATTTTGTGAGGGACATCTCTTGGCTTGTATCAGAAACGGCGTGACCAGCAGGTCCAGGGAGGTTCTTCTCCCTCTGTACTCGGCACTGGTGAGACTGCTCCTCGAATCCTGGGGTCAGTTCTGGGCCCCTCACCACAAGAAGGATGTTGAGGCTCTGGAGCGAGTCCAGAGAAGAGCAACAAAGCTGGGGAAGGGGCTGGAGAACAGGCCTAATAAGGAACGGCTGAGAGAGCTGGGGGTGTTTAGCCTGGAGAAGAGGAGGCTGAGGGGAGACCTCATTGCTCTCTACAACTACCTGAAAGGAGGTTGTGGAGAGGAGGGAGCTGGCCTCTTCTCCCAAGGGACAGGGGACAGGACAGAGGGAATGGCCTCAAGCTCTGCCAGGGGAGGTTCAGGCTTAACATTAGGAAAAAATTTTTCACAGAAAGGATCATTGGGCACTGGCAGAGGCTGCCCAGGGAGGGGGTTGATTCACCTTCCCTGGAGGTGTTTAAGGCACGGGTGGACGAGGTGCTGAGGGACATGGTTTAGTGTTTGATAGGAATGGTTGGACTCGATGATCCGGTGGGTCTCTTCCAACCTGGTTATTCTATGATTCTATGATTCTATATAGTTGAAGGCCATGAGGCCGCGGCAGGGCACGGCACCTGCTCCCCGATATCCTCACCTCATGCCTCAACCCCATGGTGCTCACCATCATTTTTCAGGGCTTTTCAGAGTTTCCTCTGAATGTAACAGTCACGTTGGGGGTAGCCTCTACCTGAGAAACAAAACAACATGAGAAGTCGTCACTTCACACTTTCCCCGAATCCTGAGTGTCGGGACTGAGAGGCAACATGAAACTGCAACGATGAGCATTGCAGAGAGCAGCAAGTGAGGTTTTGCACAACTATTCCCGAGCCCTGGCTGTCCCCGGCAGATGAAACCTTTTCAAAGCCATTTCTGAAATAGCCACTCGTCACCATTTCGCTGAAATGAGAAGAACCTGCAGGTAATGCCGGAAACCCCAAGTGCATCACCAGCCCCGTCACACGTACCTTGCCGGGGAAGCTGGAGCTGGCGGCAGCCTCGGCGGGGCTGCCCAATTCGATGAGGAGAATGGGGAAAGGCTCCAGTTTTGGGTACCCAACATAAAACATCACCATAGGGCTGGCCAACGTGTGCTGCAAACCAGGAAACTGAGAGTCACTAGTCACCGGCACCGTAACGGGAGAAACCGTGTGGAAAATATGACAGCAGGAATCCTGGCAGAGGTTCATCAGTGGGGAGGGCAGGCTGGCAGCTCCTTTTCAGGAAACCATTGCTCCACAGTAATCTGGACCCTTACTGCCCTGGCTGACAAGGAGAAAGCCCTCGGGAGCTGTTTCCTCCACCCCAACACCACCAGGTTCTGTGGGTTCTCCAGCTCAAGCCAGGAATTGATAGTAGTAGCACCAAGAGACACCAGTTGAGCTCTGGGGAAGGCAGAGCCCCATCAGGCCACCTCACCCTTGCTGTTCAGAGCCAAGAAGATGGACAGAGTTGCCACAGGGTGTGCAGTGGTGGTGACCCACAGGGACATAGCCTGTTGCCCACTCATGGCTTCACGTGGTTGGGAGAAAGACTCGAAATCCTCAACACACATTATCCCCTGCCAGGACCATGGCTGCACATCTTTGACCACTTAGCAGCTGAAGGAACATGGAAGGGGGCAAAGCAGAGGGTGGACACAACCCTGGGGAAAGGGGAATGATGGGCAAGGAAGGGAGGACACAGCACCAGAGAGGAGAGTCTGCCTGTATGGGATAACCCTAGGGAAGGTGAAGCCACATCTTCACCTGGTGACGAACCCACCAACGGGAAACCAACAGGGTTTTCTTTAACACCTCTAAATCTTCTAAACCCAACTATGACCATGTATTTGTGAACCCAACCTGGCACTGTTCCTTCAGCCAGATAACCCTCGGGTAAGACAATGGGAAAATGTGATCCATCACTTGCATTCCTATTGACCTAGTTGTGGTATTTCCGCTGATCAGCAAATTGTCTCCATTTGTACTCAGTGTTCAGAGTTTTGTTTACTGAGAAAATATCCGGTTGCCTGCCCGGGTGATCTGTCAAAGGCTGGGAGAATTTCTGAAGGCAGCAAGGTGAAAGCTGATGAGAAGAGAGTGAATATTTTTGGGTGCCTGCTGTGGTTTCATGACTAGCTCTTTAAAATGTGCTGCTTACCCCACATGCTCTTTACAATTAACAAAAGCTGGGTGCTGTGCAGTACTAAGAATGATACAGTAAATACAATAAAAAGAAGATATTATTCTGAGTCACAAAGAGTTTACCTGTGATGCTATGGGAGGGATGCAGAAGGGAACCTATGAGAGAAAGCTATATTAAGTCCCTTCAGCACAGGGCCAGGGGCAGAAAGGAAATTCAAGCTTTTCCACCATTTGCTTTTTCACTTCTTTTGATTTTTCCCTCTCATGCATCCTCTGAGCTTTTGTATCTCCGGGACAACCCCATCACCAGAGAGGAAGAGACAAGAGACACAGCCAGAACACCACAGAAAACATCACCAGCATCCGGAGAAGGAAAAGTTGCGTTGCAGTTTCCGTTCATTTTTACGTTGATATGAATGAGAGAAAGCTCTTGAAGTCCAGAGCAGCAAGAAGCAGCCTCAGGCATAGAATAAGTTGCCAATATTTGTGATGGCCACATCTCTCTGTGGAAGAAAAGAACAGAAGATGGTTGTTGTAGCCACTATGGTAACAGCAGGATTCAGTCCCATTGCTTGCCATGGCCATCAGCCATTGAGACATCCATAGAATAATAGAATAACCAGGTTGGAAGAGACCCACCAGATCATCGAGTCCAGCCATGCAGGCATCAGCAGAAGTTTCAATCTCCAGCAGATGCCTCAGGCTCCTGCTGCCCAGCAGGGAGATCAGAGCAGGGTATAGAGCACCATCTCAACTGCGTTTTCCTCAGAGATGCAAAGGGACGCCTGCCCCTTCTCCACCACCCTCCAGAGCAGCAAAAAGCAACGGGAGGCAGCTGCAGGGGATGACACTGAACTGCTGCTGTCCCTCTGAACTGCCGTGCTGTACCACCCATGGATGCGTCCCGAGCCAGCCTTTCCAAAGGCGATGGAGGTGGGTGGCGAGCAGGGAAAGGCAGACCAACAAGCCCCAGCGGTGCCACAGATGATGAAGGAAGGGCTCTTGCACCACATCTTGGGGGCGATGCCAGCCTTGCTGTGCTGAGGCACAGAGAGCACCCAGACTCTAAAGTGCTGATGCTAAGCCGTGCTGATGCTAAGCCTTTCTGAAGCTGTGAAACCGCAAATCGCACTAGAAACTTCTTGCTGGGGCAGCCGTACCTACTTCTCCCGGCCTCCTAAAAATAGATCCTGGCACGGGGAGCATCGCAGCCCCTGCTCAGGCAAACAAGCCCCTGCTGCTTGAGTCACAGCAGGTGGGAGCGGGAGCATCCCGTGTGTTCCCCCGCACTTGGCTGGATGCTGAAAGCGGCACAGGGTGCGGGGGCCTGCAACCATCAAAGCTGCAGCGAAACAGCCCAGTGAGGCTCTGCCCTTTCATGTTGCAAAGGGAGAGGGCAGAAGCAGGGAAAAGCAGAAGGCGCGGGAGGCTGCGAGGCTGCCTCCCCCAGCACGGCACGAGGAGGTGGGTGGGGAGGGTCCCAACATCACGTTTGCATCGCTCCTTCCTCCCCCACCTGCCCTGTCAGGACGAGATTCAGTCAGGACTGCATCTTCTGCATCCTCACGAACAAAACAAAAGGAGGAGAAGGCGGATGCCACCGTTCCTCCCTACACTGCAGGCTCCAAGCCCTTGCCTTGTCACAGCAGGGCCACCCAAACACCAGCTCCCACCATGCCACGAGGCTCCCCAGCGACGTGGGTGGGAAACGCCTGTAGGTCAAGGTTTGCGTAGAGCCCCTACGGAGTTTTTCACTGCTCTGGGCCAATGTTCAGGAGGGGATGCCACGTGCAGCCCTGGGCTGGATAGGACCCCAAGGATTTTGGGGGGTCCTGTAACGGGTGAGATGCAACCGGGATCAGCTGCTACCCTGCACAACCTTTCCTTCCATAGCCAGAGGTCTGTAGGGAGCCCTCGTGCTGCCTGAGCCCCAGGCTGGCCCTGGTTACCCCTCGGGGCTGCATGGCACTGACATGTCTCGCAGCAAATTATCTGTACCCTGATTGGAAATTACCGAGAGATGGGCAATCTTCCAGCGCTGATTTGGCAACCACTAATTTAATCTTCTGCCTTTCACTCCTGCAGTAAACGACGCTCCCCCTGCCAAGACAATATTAATGCAAATTACTCATCTCTTTCAAAACCTTACACACAGCGACCTCCACAACACTCTCATCAAGAGGGCTTTCTTCACCAGTACTAGAATCACTTCCACAGCTCTTCACTGCATCCCCTTTCAGTCTTGACTGTCATTTCTCTCCTTTCTCTCTGTTGACCTCTGAAGTGCCTGGGATGCTGTGCTCATCCCCCAGGATCACTGGGCTCTCGCTTTGGGTCATGCACAGCCCCAAGGTGAGCACAAGAAAGTGATGCTGCTGGCAGGAGCTCAGGCAGCAAGGGTGAGCCACCGAAAGGGTAAGGGGCAGACAGGGAATACTGCCCTGACCTGAGGGCTTTGGGGAGAAAATCCTCAGCCCCTGTCCAGGAGAAACCATCTCCATGGAGAAGGCAGCTCCTGGGGTAGGAAGGGTCTGTGCTGAGGTGGAAATCCTGACCAAGATGATGCGCACACAACTGGAGGCAGCAAAACGGATATTGAATCGCTTGCAAAGTGATGCAGAGGCAGAGCAGCACAGCCTTTAATAGATAATGCAACAACAACCCACAGTCCTTTGTCTCGGCATAAACCATGATGCTGAGCCAGGCACGTGGGTGTTGCAAGGAGCCCTCTCCCTGCTCAGTGCCAGCTCCCCACAGCAGGAACATCTGCTCCAACAGTTGGTTTGCAGCAGCCCCAGGCTCAGCTTGCTGCTGGGCCAGGCTGCAATGGCTTGAGCTTTGGGGCATCACCTTACTAACAAATCCACCATAAAATCGTTGTGAGCCTGCAAGAGACATGGCAGAGAGCAGACGCTAAACAACTCTGCCATCTACTGACTCCTCTGTCTCCCCCACCCTGCCCTGTCCATCCCTGCTGCTCACTTACCTGGAAAGTTGTTGCTAAAAATGAAGGGTCTCTGCGATGGGATGCGGGGCCAAGGAGAAGCCCTGCAGCCAAGCAGTAGTTCCTTTTGTAGGAACTTCCACCTGTGTGCAGAAACCTGAGAAGCAGCAAGATCAGCTCCATGCCACCTCACTAGTAAAATTAAAATGAAAAAACACACATAGAAGGGGAAATAGGAGAATGCCCCAGGTGCTATGGGGACCTGCCAATGCAGGATGGCACCTCCCTGGATAAATCCTGGCTACTGAGGCAGATCCCTCTGCCCAGGGAGGTGGTCGAGTCACCTTCCCTGAAGGTGTTTAAGGGACGGGTGGACGAGGTGCTGAGGGACATGGTTTAGTGGTTGATAGGAATAGTTGGACTCGATGATCCGGTGGGTCTCTTCCAACCTGGTGATTCTGTGATTCTATGATTATGAAGGAGGTTTGGCTACAGAAACTGAGGAGACATCCAGCCATAAGGACAAGGAAATCACTGGTACCCCAGCCTCATCTCACACCTGTCTAAGTTCATGCCTAAGCATTGCAGAGGCAGCTGTATGTAATAAGTGGGAGTGTTTAAACACACCAGGAATTAATTTGTCTCTCTGGTTTTCCCCTGAAGTGGAGCCCTGGGATGTACCATGCATATAGGACCTCCGTGGCCAGAGGTGGCTGGTGGGCCAGCGCACCATGATGGGAGTTCCACAGCCTCACACCCAGGCTCCCACCTCCACACCAGTGGTCCCGGCAGCTCGGGGGGCTTCTGTAGAGGAAAATGGTGGCAGCAGCATGATCACAAATATTTCTCTTTCTAAAGAGTGAGAAAGCTAAAACCATGGTCACTGTGTAGATAAGCTGTTCCACACTTTATTTTCCCAAGGGAGATATTTCCTTTTCAACACAGGTATCAGTGGCAAAAGGCTCAAGCTTTCCTGCCCACTCACCAGAGCCGGACACACTTGTCACCAGGAAGACCCACTTTGAACTTTTCTTAGTGACTGCTCAGGGACACGCAGGTCTCCAAACACTTTGCTGAGCTGCCTGTGCTATGCATCTTTTCCAGCTGCACACTCGAAAATCAGTAATGAGGTTCATAGAAGTGGCCGTGCATAGTGCCAGGTGGTGGTATGACATTGGACATGCCATCTTCAGCACTCCCCTCCACCCTTTTCAGCCCAGAGAAAAGGCCTTTCCAAGAAGCAGCTCCAGCCCAGTTAAACCACAAGCCCAATGCATGAGTAGGGCATCTCCCATCCTTCAAGGAACAAGCAAGCAGAAGATGCTGCAGCCCCAGGTCCTGCATCCCGCTGAAGCTGACAGCAAATCCACTGCAGTTTCTAGGTACAAGTCACACTTACTGGCAGATGCACGGTGCTTCTCGGATCCTGCAGCCTGTTTGCAGAGGGCTGAGAGACTCAGCTCATCTCACTTTTACCACAGAGGCCAGGCAGGCACCCAGACAGCTCCTGCAGAGAGGCTGCAGTGCTAGGAGTCCCACGCCCGCCCTGGTCCCTCTCACAGGACTGGTTTGTGATGTGGGAGCTCTGTGATAGCTCCTGTCCCACCATGCTCAAGCAGTGATGGCGAAACCCCCCAGGAAGCACACTGAGTGTGTCTGCTGTTTTCATCCTTCCCAGGTTTTCATCTTTCCTTCTGCCAGGTGGAGAGATCTAGATCTCCATCTGGGAGCCAGCCAAGGTCAACCCATCACAAGACCCTATCCCTCCCGCATCCCTGTTTGGTTCCCACTCTGCAATGAAATTGCTGTGGAGCATCGCTGCTTTTCCTGGCTTCTGACCAGTGAATTCACCATTATTTTCATGGAACCGAGCTGAATCACTACAGCTGATAATTACATAGTGCAGCATCGAGTCCCAGCCCTACCTCCCACCCCCTCTCTACTAACCAGCCTCCTGGATTGTGAAGACGTCTGGCAGTGCCACACAAAGTAGAGGCAGTTTCTAAGTGACAGCCTTGATTTGGTGCAGAAATTAGAATTCCCCTAAATTCCTTCCTGTGGTACATGAAATGATAGCAGAGTGTGACTTCTCTAGGGTGGTCATCAGGATCTTTGAAAAGGGGACTCGGTTCTTTTCTTAAGTTTTGCAAGGTGAGAACATCAATTGAACTGAAAGTAGGTTCACACCACAGTGCCCACCCCTGCAAAATGATAAAGAACCACAAAACCAGGCAGTTACACAATCATCTTCTAATGTTTATCAGGCTCATTTTCTGAGCACTGGCTGCTGCTGAAAAAAAAGGGTCAGAATAGTTTCATGGTAGAAAATACCTCCTGATCTGCTGTTGCCAGAAAAACCACTAAGCTTGTCCTAGAGGGCAGAAGCACATTATTCAGGTCTCTAAGAACGAGCATCAGTCTTCAGAAAATCCTGCAAGTACTTAAAACACTTGCGGTAGAAACCCAGAGCTCTCATACCACCGTCCCTCACATGCCTGAACTCAAAGGGGGAAAATGTGAAGCAAGTTTCCATCCCTGCATGGCAAGGATGATGGGCATCTCCCAGGAGGTTGAAAACTGAGGTCCACAGAGCCTTAAGAATCACATGGAAGGGCCATGTCTGGATTAACATTAGACAGTGGATGTCTATACAGCAAACGTAATGCTCAAAGACTGCAGCAGAAGCAGAGTGTGACAAATGTTAAGTCTTTGGGATCAGGGAGCATCATTTCATTCTGGGCATCTACACAGCAGATGAGCCTTGTCCTGATGGAGCCTCCTGAAATTACTAGACTAGCATTGTGACATGGCATTTGTCATGCAGGAGCTGCACCACTTATCTATTGCAATCACCAGCAGCCTGATGAATCCACCCACAAACAAGTGACAAACTTAATTGCATAGGTGCAAACACATTACATGTCCTCAGGCATGTAAAGTAGCACTAATAGCACTAATCACAAAGTGCTATAATACACAAAAGCAGCCAAAGGTGACCCTTGCTGTTTGATCTGCTCTCATTTGCCTCTTCAGCTGCAGCACTAGAAGCAACACAAAGCAGGATATAATATCCTGTAATTTGCAAAGACTCAGAGGACTCTACACACATGGTGAAAACCCTCTGCAGCCAAAAATATACATGTAATGATGCCAGAACCAAGCATCCTTCCTGATTGAGCCATATTGACACAGCTGGATTTCCCAGTTCAAGAAGAAATGAGTGTACACCTCAGGAAGAAGAGATGCTCATCCTCTGACCTTGCCACCCACATGGCAGCAAGCATTCAAGTCCAATGCACAAGCCCTGTACACGGTGGAACGTCCCTGCAGAATGAATGATCACAGACAGCAAAATCACCACTGTGATGGTTTTTTTTCAAAGACAACAGCTATAAATATATATATATTAAGAGAGATTTAGGGAGGTCTAAGCTCTGAACCAGGGTCTGAAAAGAAACAAAGAATAATGGATCGTGTTTGTCTTATCCAGGGAGTAAATGGGAGCGCTGAGCATTCAGGAAATGCAAGACCAGACTAATTTCCTGCATGGAAAATAACAATATCTTCTTTCATGCTATAAAAACTTCAGGCCCTCAGCATTTTTACCGTGTGCCAGACGGCTGAAATAGAGCTACTTGAGTTTAAATCCACCAAAGAATTAGATTGAAGATACTGAGGTTTCAGAAGGGCTCTTAAAGAAGTACCTAAAAACCCAAACCAAATCCAAATGCAGCTTTACAAGAAGGGCTTTTAGTTTCACATTTGGTCAGTGAAAACCTGAACACTGACAGTTTATCAGCTGCATGATTTACCCAAACCTACTTCTGAATAATCGTAAATGATAAAGGTAGCTGTCAGCTGAGAGGCAGTTTCAAGAATGCACCTCAAGAGCCAATATAACAGCTTAAAAAAAATCCTTCAAATAACTTGACTCATTTAATTACTTAAATCAAGCACAAACCCAATTTAATAACGCCCTTATATACAAAGAATATGTCACAAATAACGTGCCAACAGCAATACATATTAAACACAAAGAAGTTAAACTGCCTCTGTGGCAGATGCTTGTTTCCATATGCATTGATTTAATTACAGATTTCTCTCCCTCCTTTCAAGATTGATAAAAAAAATTCAGAACACAATCCCAGAACTGCTCAAACTGAGTCAGATTGACTAGATGCACTAATTTTTCCCTTTGGTTGTGCCTGCAGAGATGCACAACATTTCTGCTCTTATTGACACAAACACTGTGTGGCACAGGCAGGGCAGCTGCTGCTTGCGCTCCTGATGCAGCGCTGCATGCGGGGAAGCGTGCAGCTGTCTTCTTAGCATAAAAGCCAGAAGATCCTTGGGTTTTCAGTCTGCATTAAAGCAAATTTCTCTGCCTGCTGCAGCTATGTATGTGAGAGACAACAGGGGTGGATACGCATAGAAGAATAAACCCGGCTCTTGGTTCCTTGCACTCCCCAGTTTGCAAAGCCACATTTTTCCCAGGCAAGGAAGAACCAGTAAAGAAGATTCTATTTCCCTGAAACCCCCTCACTTTCTTAGCGTTTCTGCATAGAGATGGGCAGTAATTTTCCTTAGTCATTATTACACCGTGGTTTTGTGCCCTAGAGCCTGCCAGCCTGGGAAATATGCCTAGAATAAATAAGACCAGTCTGGCAGCTGCTGTGGGACGATGCCAGGGCTACGTCCCAAACTGCCATTTCTCACCAGCATTTCCAGGCTGCTTTCCTGTGTAAGCAAGGAAAGTAATAATTTTTTTAAAAAGATGCTTTTGGGGATGTCACTACACAATCTGTGGGCAGATTTCTTTGCAGGGACGGGGTCACTGCTTGTGCCTGTGCTGGGAGGGTGCTGCCTTGCATGATGACGATACATGGTGCATCCCTCAACTTGCACTCTGCCCATGGCTGTGAGCTCCAGCGTGGCTTTGCCTCCTGATCTTCCCCAGTATAACGCTATCCTGAGGGTGTTCCTGTGAGGCAAGAGGTCTGTAACAGCATGTTTTGAATGACAGACCCAGAAACCTCCCCCTCAGACCTGGCTTATCCTCCAGCCCTGCACCTGCAGGAAGTTGTTAGTCTCACGCTGACCAGCTTTGTCCAGTATGCTATCTTATAGATAACACATAGAGATTTTACACCTCAAATCCATCTAATAAACTGAATCATCAATATTTTTTTTGGTTTTTTTTCAAGAAACAGGATAAATGGTGCAACCATGATTCTGGTCTTATATATTTAGACAAACCCAGAAAAACAGTTCAAGTTGCCCAGGGCAAGTGATGGGCAATCATTTCACGGTCTGTCAGCAAATACGGAGATCATGGAGAGGGTGCTTAGATCCTGCACGGAGCAGAGTAGAAAAAAAGACCCTTCCCCTCCTGCCCCAGGTCTTTTATTCAGAGTAAATCACTCACCTTCATGCTACACAGACCTCGGGTGCTGTAGATCTGCAGCACGGTGCAGTCTTGATGCTGTTGTTCTAGCAAAGTTACTTTATGATTTGCAAGCAAAATAATTCCTGGCTGCTCTTTGCACACTCATGATCAACAGTCTCTGGTGCAAACTCAGGCAGGGAAAAGAAGAGTATTTTGACATTAATCTTTTCTGAAAACATGGCATAAATCCAGCACCAACAAACAATGCGTGGTAGATGGAAGGATGATAGCATCACATCTCCAATGTCTTTATTCTGTGACAGCTTGACTAAAGCCAGGAGATATTCTTTAAAATCTACTTATTGTACCTTTAAAAATCCAACTCCTTTGTGCATCAAGAAGCCCAGCTGGAGGACTTTCCTAATTGCCCATCACTTTTAATTAGTGTTTTTCTCTGGAGTGATTTGAGTCCAGTACCCAGATTGCACACGATGTTCCTCACATTAGTGAGCTGCACATGCTGACTTTTGTTAAATATCATTTATCCGGCACACACATAAGACTTGATGACATTTTGGGTAGTTCCTAAGAAGCAGCATCTTTCCTCCCTGCCCTCCTGAGAGCCCAGCTTTTCTGAATCAGTCTGTACTGCTCTACAGCCTCCGCATATCCAGAGGTTCTGGTTTCCAGAGCCACAACTAGACCCAGACAGGTGTGGGGGGTGCTCTTTGGGGTCAGTGGCTGGATGGAGTCCACAAAACTTTGAGACAAACAGACTGTCAAGTCTTTGATGGCAGCCGATCCTTAAAAGACCAAGAAATGGTTAATCTCCACAAAACCTAAACAAATAATTGTCTCTTGTCTACATCATTCAGTGGTATCTGCAAGACTTGTGTCACCTCTGAACCTACAAATAAGGAGCAGCAGAAGCAGCCCACGTCTGCATGGGTGCTTCTTCGCTGCTGATGGAGTCGCTCACAGCCATCCAGGCACAGGGACACAGCGTGAGACAGGCAGCCCGAAAAGGATTATTTCAGCCTGTGCTCAGTTGTCAGAGATGTGTCCTTTGGATGTTCAGTATATAAATTTCCTTCCATCCGCTCAATTTGTTTTTCCATTTGTCAGAAGGATTTACCTGGAGTGACACTTCTCTCGGGTAAATACCCAGTTTTAGGAGCCAATTGATCGATTTATAATGCTGAGTGTAGAAAATTATCTTAATCACATTGCATGGGAGAGAGCTGTTACTTTATCCCTGTCTCAGGTGGAAAGGTAGCGAGCAGGAGATGAAATACTGCTGTATTTCAGTATGAAATACCACCTGATAATATTTATATAGCCCTGTGTTGTATCTAGCGTTTGACAGGAGGAGAAAGAGATGCGGAAAACACAAGAGATGAGGAGGCTACATACCACCTGGGTACACAAGGTGTTCCTTTCCCACCTGTGATGAGGCAAATTGGCCCACCTGAATAAAAATTAAAGCAACAGCAGCTTGAGTTCCCTTCTTTGAAGGGATGGAGTGGTATCAGATTCAGGGTGAGGGTCACTAGCTATATCATTTTCCTAGGTGACATAGCATTCCTGCCCTTGTTTTTTAACCTTTAGGGGTTTTTTAATAGCAGAAGAATTTCTCTTGTTTGTCACTGGAGTCCGGGACTATTTTTAACATTGCTAATGAATGACTAAAATGGGGTGGAGTAGCTAAGCCAGGCACGCTGCTCCCAGCCACCCACAAGGCTTATCTGACCATCAGAGGAGGAACTGGACCAGGGCCATCCTGCATGAGAAGGCAGAAAGTGGCACCAGCAAACACGAGACATGCAGAAGAAAAAGTCTGTCTCCAGGAACAGGCATGGTGAAAAAATGTACAACAGTTCCTGTGGCTTATTAAATAAAAACCCAGACTCCTCACGGGGTAGGCACAAACGCTTGAGTATTTTTCTCTGCATTGATCTCTGAACAGAGCTCACAGAGCATCTCTGCTGCCCATCAGGAAAAGATGAGAAAACTTGTCTGTGCAAAGAAGTTATTCCTAGACTAGACAGAGCTTTAGAAATGGTGCTCAAACGAAGACAAACAGCAGATTCCCGCAGGGTCAGTAAATTACCAGAAAACGTCACACCCAGCCCATGTTTGTCCTCCCGTCCTTTGGAGCACTCTCTGAAGAGATGCACTAGGATTTGGAGAGTCAGAAACTGCTGCAATGGGTACATCCCGCACACCTTCTCCTCCCGTCACCACTATCATTACTGCCTTCAGAGAAGGAACTGAAAATAACCGTGGGAAGTACCAGATGGCAGCTGCTGAGTGCAGCGCGCTGACTGCCAAATCCTTCCCAGCAAAAGAGCGCACGTACTGAATGGGAATGAAGATGCCATCATCGAAGCACGACCGCGGTATGGCAGCAGCAGGAACACGGCGCTAGCCTGAGTAGAAAAGCAAGAAACACTCCATCCTGGGCCAACAATACTATAAAAAGAGTATATATGCATATTTATATATGTGTGTATATACATGTGTGTATATATTACATACATGTGTATATAAAAGCCTACCTCTTGCAGAGAACTGCTGCAAAATGTTCAAACCTCTATTAATACTAAATCATTAAAGGCAGATTGCACTGATAGATTAACTATGTTTATTGCAGAAGAAAAGGTGCTTATAAACCCAGGGGTGCTCTGGTGCACGTCAACACAGTGTGCAAGGCAAATCAACAGAACAGCAGAGCCTCGATCCCCCATCTTTTCAGACCTTAGAGGGAAATTATTGAAGCGTTTTCTTTCAGGTTGGATGGTAGAGGAAGACAAAAATAATACTTCACTATTCTGAAGCTGTAACTTCACTGGAATTCACAGCACGTGTTAGTAAGACAGATGTAGAGAGCACAGCTTGGAAATCTTTGCTTTGGCTCATAGAGGAAGCCAGATTATATTGCCACATAGCCTTAAAAATCAGGGAACTAAGCGATTTGGGATGACAAAATCAAAATACTTTGAGAGGTATTCCTAGAGTTGAAAGAGAAGAAAGGCAACTTTGTAGAAAAAATTAATATGAGTGATTTTTCTGCGCTGATGGACAGGGAGACAGGATGTTGGGCTACCTTTCAATTTAGATAAAATGTTCTCTCTGCCCGTGATCTCAGGATAGTCTAACTCATGCATATTCTAGATCAAACTTGTGGGATACAAACTGGAATTTTTTAAATTAGTACCATAAACATCTAAAATTGCTGAACTCAATTTATTTATAAAATTACACAGCGTTGTAAGTGAAGTAGACCAGTGGCAACATAGATATCTGGTGTAAACAGAGCCACAAATGCATCAGCTAATGATTTTGCCCTATAAATCACAAGCTCCAGATCTCAAAGGTCAAATTTCCTTAAGCAACTGCATTAATTGTGCTCCTTTGTATTAAATTAATGTATAGCTAATGAAGAAGGAAAAAATAAACCCAAATAATTTTTATCCTTCGGATTTACAATAAAGGCTAAGCAGTCTCTCTTACTATGGGGAATACATACACAAACCTAAACACCAGTCACATGAGTTTTTACTCACAGTAGCTTCAGCAAACAGATTTGCCAAGGGTGAGGGGTGAAGCAAGGCGCAGTGTCGATGCTGCAGAAGTGGCAGCTCTGAACTGTGCACGGTGGAGAATCAGGGTCCCCTCCAGTTCAGCCGCTCCGAGGGATGCAGCTACCAAGACAGGACTGATTTTTCCCTAGTGGTGGCCAAGAACTTCGAGCTCAATAATTAAAAATTCAACCCAGCAGGATTGATTCAGGAAGAAAAACTTTTACATCTGCAGAGAGGTTGTGAAAATAGACCATTTCCACCTCCAGCTTTTGGATCAATGCTGTTTTAATTGCACCTAGTGAAGATCCAGACTTTCTCCTAGGTATAGTGTTAATTCACTGTTTTCTAGAGGATAATTATACATTATAAGAGGGCAAAACAGAGACCTTGGCCATATGCATATTGTATAGGTTCTGAAGAGATCCCGTGAATTGCAAGTATGGTTATAAATTACTGTACTTCCAAAACATAAATCTGATAACACTCTCTGCTGACCTGTGGTTATCTTGAAGTCTCTTGCCCGTGGTCTAAGACTATTTTGAACAATATGGAGATATCAAAACAAGCTAAGAAGCTACAGCACTGATTTTATGCTAACTGCATCCCTGCATTTACCAGTTATAAGCTGCATTGGCAAGACTTGTGCTTCTTATGAAGAGATGGTAAATGAATAAACACAGAAAGATTAAAAAGTGCTAATAGTCCTTTCAAAAGGGCTACTTGAAAAGCCCCAAGTAGAGAGTATTTCTTCACAACAAATATACTCTCAGGTTTAATATGCAACTATTAGAAATTATTTACTCAATAGAAAAAGATCATTTTTCTTTCCTCAAATAGTAAATAGTACAAGTATTCTTCCAGCTGAGAGAAAAAGCACAGAATATCTGCAGTTCATTCCTTCTTGATTCACAGTTGTAAAGAATAGAAGTTCACAGCAGGAACTTTCAGAAGCAGTAGAAACATCCAGTTGCTAAAAGTACAAATCTTGTCTTCTGTCGTGAATCTGAATACCTGGAAGACACAGCAGTATCAGGACAGTCAAAGAGCAGAGTCCATGCAATCCCTTAAGATGTTGTGCAAACAAAATTGCACCTTTGGGTCTGATGCAAGAGGGCCCCATACTAGAACAACCAGAATGACCCATCCAAAGTAGCCCCAAAACATTGCACATCAAAGAACCAACACCAGGGTATGACACGGTGTCAAGAGACTAATAAAAACATGGAATCCTGAATACTTTGGGAATAACGTCTTAGAAGAGCTCTGTCAGCAGTGAGGTGGGTTTGTTGTAGTTATGGGAGAGGGTGTGTACATTTGGGGAAAAGCAAACTTTTCAAATACAGTCTGGAAGTAAGCAAGGGAGCATCTTTAATTCTGCGTGCACGTGCAAGGCAGCTATCCCTCATAGGCGAGTATTAATTTGTTTCAAACCTCCTGCTTCATTACTTACCTGCAGTGGCATGGCTTACACTGGGATTTTCTGAGCCTTGGTAAGAGCTTGCTTTCCTCTCTTAAAAAGAAATAAAATACTGGAGATGAGCATAGATTCAACACAGAACTAAAAATAAGCAGTAGTTCCTGCAGAAACCTTGTGCTTTTGCAGCCTAGCCTATAGCACAGGTGCTGAGGAGCTCTGTGCTGTCTGGCACAGCAATATACACTTCCATAAATATAAACATCAGCTGTTCTTAAACATGACACAACACAACGAGAAGTATATTTAACAGATAGCGCCAAGAAGCAGGGACTCCCACAGCCAGACTAGATGCACACATCCTAGGGACTTGCCAAAGCCTCACTGGGAACACAGGCCAGTCATTTCTTTTCTGTTCTTTTTGCTTGATAAGCACATGCACAGCACTACATGTTGTGTTATGAAGCTCCACAAACATTCAGAGAGGCCCTGGAAACATCCTGATGGAAAAGGCTTTAATTGGAGATGCCTGGGGAACATGGAGCTGTTTCATTTCCTTTTCAATTTTTCCCCACTCCTTTTCTTTCTGACATTTTGAACAAAACTCAGTTGGTGTTAGCACTGCTTTCCTTTCTCAATCCCAAGACCTGTTTCATGAAACATCTTTTTTGAAGGACTCGGTTCTGCAGCTCCCAAGCCTCGATAGGCTCACATTCCCCCTTGGGAGAAGAGGGCATCTAATCTCATTCTTAAATCCTAGAAGTCCAGTGTCTTTAAAGTAATTAGACTGTCATTTACTAGCTGCAAAAAGACTAGGGTGCCTGCCTGTGCAGCACAGACACACCATCTCAGCTCAGCCCATGTAGCATGAGCAGAAAGTTTGCATTCCAGCTGCAGACATACAGACTTGCCCTTTCCATGCACAGACACAGACAGGCATTAGACACTAGCAGGAAGAAGTTAGCAAACCACCTACAGCTGGGGGCTTCATAGCAGCACAGCTTCCATACAACCCCAAAAGAGGACCTGTGGATAAGGCTCCCTGCAGATATGAGTGATAGTTTTAGCCCATGTTCAGCCAAATTCCTGCTGTTGCAGATTAAAAACTGGGTAACCAGGAGATATTTCACAGCTGGTTATTTTCCAAAACCTAAGACTCAGGATTGCTTCTTCATGTCTGGTCTATTTTATCTAGAAGCACCGGGCAGGACACTCTGTATTTTCCAGCAGACTCCCTAAACAATTTCACAACCCTTTTTCTTGGAGGCCAGTGCCAAGTTGACTATCTGGGTAACGCCCAGGAACAGCAATGCAGGCGTACCCTAACAGGGCATCAGGTTCTGGCCAGGAGGCTTGGTCCCAGAGAACTTCTCAAAGGCAGAAATTACTCACTAAGGAGCAATTTTATCCAGCAGACCTAGAAGCTATGGGGACTTAAGCTCCTGGGAAAGGGACTTCACCCACCAGCCATGTTTATTCTGCATGCTGGTGGTACCTAGAGTTAGAATTCCTACTAATTTTCACAGAAAGGGTCATTGGGCACTGGCAGAGGCTGCCCAGGGAGGTGGTTGAGTCATATTCCCTGAAGGAGTTTAAGGCATGGGTGGACGAGGTGCTGAGGGACATGGTTTAGTGTTTGATAGGAATGGTTGGACTCGATGATCCAGTGGGTCTCTTTCAACCTGGTTATTCTATGATTCTATGAATGGTTGGTCTCGGTGATCCGGTGGGTCTTTTCCAACCTGGGGATTCTATAATTCTAATAAACCCCGAGTACCACAGTACACAGCATGGGTCAGTCATTGAAAAAAAAAAAATAATCTATGAGCTGGGCTGAAGATGGCTCCAATTTGAGAACCTTCGGAGCAGCCTGTGTTGTTTTGTCTCTTTGCATAAGATGCTATCAAAGAATAAAGTGATAGTATTTTCTTACCTCCCCCAGGAGCTGAACTTTGGCTTATATTTTGTAACCTAGCCGGTCCAGTCACACAAGCAGAACTTAAGTGTTGCTTCATGGTACATTCTTGCATGGACGCTAGGCACCTTTCCTGTTGCAGAAGACCAAGAAGAGAACCGTATTTCCTGTCAGAGATCGGCTCATCTACCGCGTGCAGGTCAGGCAAGTCATGATGATACACCGAACTGGTAAGACTGGGAGTCCCAAGCGAAGGGAAAGGCCATAAATCTGCAGGCTGAGTTGGATGACTCCGCAGAGCTGATGGCTGGTATTGACCTGCCACACCAGCGGCAGAAAAATTCAGGCCAGAATTTGACATGCTCGTAGCAGAAGATGACGGATATGGTTTGGAGCAATGTGAAGAGAAATTCCACTGATGGGGAGACATGCTATCTACTTTAAAAGAGAAAGAAAGCGTCTGAAGTCTCATCAATTCTTTTTTTTTTCCAAGGTAAATTCCAACAGACTTCTAAAGGAATGCTACCAGATTGCCCGTGCATTTTTAAAAGAAATTACATTCACTTTAGTGCTGTTTATCTTAAAAATCAACAACAAATTCATACTAAAAGCAGTCTAAACCACCACCAGTACTTGCAAATAAATATTACACGTTTTAACAGTTGCAAACTTAGACAAATGTATTTTTGCAAAGACAACAAATTAATTTGTAATGCACTTAATATATCTGACAGTGATAGAGGCTCTTGGCTGGAAAACGAGGACCTGGTCCTGCCAACAGGCCCAGGCAGGGCTTGGAAAGCACCTCAGTGAACACAGGGATTTACGCAGGAAGTCCCAGCTATATAATACACGGCTTTGCAAGCAATGATTTTCTTGCTTTCCATTTGCACACAATTCCAAGTCTAAGCACGCTGCATTTTAAATTTGTTAGCGAAAGCTAGTCACCCCCGTCCAACACCATGATCACAGCGGCTCACCGTTCTTCAGGACAACTGTCTCACCCTTCTGCTTTACACTCAGATCTTGTGGGTTCTTCGCATTGCTTAGAGCTCTAGAAAAATGTTCATCTACCACGCTGTTAATATCCCCTTGGAAATACGTAAATACAACACTCTGAGATCCCCATTCTGTTTTCACAGGTTCTTTGCTTTTACATGGCTTTGGGGAGAGCCTCCTTGTTTCTTCCATTTTCAATAACCGACAGCCCCTGCCAAAAAAAATAGACCAGTCAAAGAAATACTGTTAAACTTTAAGTGCAGAGCCTGCCTTCCTCCTGAAACTGGTAGGGCCAGAAGAACCGTTACCAGTAAGATTAGATTCTTTTTCTGTGTTTCTGCTTCTTCCATACACTTTTTCTCTACCCATTTCCTTATTCTGTACTTCTAATGTGAAATATTTACATACAAAACAAAAGGAGAAAGTCTTCAATACGTATGTACAATGTTTTTCAGAGTTGTGATGGGAGTCCATTTTTCCCAGTCTGACAAATTGAATCCCATTAGTCCAACTCGTTCCATGCAGTATCTTTTGCATGCAGGCTCTAAGTCATATAACTGTACAATATTCCAAGTTAGTAAGAGATCCTACATCCTGAGAGCAGTGAACGGCTCAGAGATTCCGAGGCCCTGACGGATACCAACCTTGTACGAGCTCCTTATCAATGCCATAGCTTTGGCTCTATTCATAGAATCATAGAACAACCAGGTTGGAAGAGACCACCGGATCATCGAGTCCAACCATTCCTATCAAACACTAAACCATGCCCCTCAACACCTCGTCCACCCATGCCTTAAACACCTCCAGGGAAGGTGACTCAACCCCCTCCCTGGGCAGCCTCTGCCAGTGCCCAATGACCCTTTCCGTGAAGAATTTTTTCCTAATGTCCAGCCTAAATCTCCCCTGGCAGAGCTTGAGGCCATTCCCTCTTGTCCTGTCCCCTGTCACTTGGGAGAAGAGGCCAGCACCCTCCTCTCTACAACCTCCTTTCAGGTAGTTGTAGAGAGCAATGAGGTCTCCACTCAGCCTCCTGAAGAATAAAGTGGGCATATTTATCCTCTAGCTGAAATTTCTCACTCCTGCCTTCAGAAGTCTTTCTAACCCTGGGCTTAGGACCCAGCATGATGCAAACATACCCTGGGGATGGAATATGCTACAGAATTGAAGCACTTGGACAAAATTCAGACAACACAGAGGTGGCGTTAGCCCTAGGTGAAGCTCACATGAACTTATCAAAATGCTTTGATCAATTCTGGGGTTTGTATTGCTCAAAAAACATACTGACTCAGTGCAGGAAAGAGAGAACAAATACTAACCGGGGCGTAAAATAACAACTTTAGAAAAGGTAAAGTTCAAAGTACCTTAATCACTGTCAGCACAGAGACCCACAAGGAAAAGACTTCTGAGAGTAGTTAGCTGCTTCCCCTGTTAGAAAAGACACCAAGACTAAATTATTGGAAATACAAATTATGTCAAATTCAAATAAGCAAACAAAAGACCTTTTTTTGTTTGAAACAACTTACCTAGGCACGTTGTAGGTCTGCCAATTGCTTTAAACTTTGTTAGAAAGACTGCTAAAACACACACTGTAGCTCAAGCAGAAGTTATGGTTTTAAGGCAGTAATTACTCTAAAATAGTTTTCAGGAAGTCAAAAGAAGAATGTGAGTCTTCTTTTCATTCTCCTTAAAAATCTCTGCTGCCAGATATGGTAAGAGTAGGACAAGGAATGTCACTGCTTGCCCTGGAGAAGCATCATTTTTATGCATTTGTGCAGTTTCTGGCCGCAGGGGAGCTTGTTCTACAACCAGAGCTCATACGTTCTGCTGTAATCAAAATCATATTTAGCTCTGCTCAGCCTATGAATGCAGTGAGAAGTGCCTTCTGTTTCTATTCAATTTTTTATGTCTCATTGTCAGCTCCTGATGCTGCATAACAGAATTACCTTGGTAGCAAAAAGGCTGCTGTTAGTTTGAGACCAGGGAAAACTTTGGCTGATAGTCAATTATATCACATAAAACTTAATGAATTATTAGATATGTCTTTCCATCCAACTCACCCTACATTACAGTGTTGCTTAATCTATTCCAATACATTTATCGGATTCTTTTCTAATCATAAGCCCTCCAGCACTCAGAAGCTTCCTAATAAACATTGTCCTCATCTATGTCTCAAAAGTTGTTCTGAAGTATTTGCAAAGGCTGCCTTCAAACAGCCTCTCAGTATGTCTTACACATGAAAAGACTGTTCAGGCTGCAAAACCAAGTACTTGGACATTAAGAAATTGGAGGATTAAGGTTATCCAGCCATAATCCATCCCCCTTTTATGCTTAAGCCTTCATCTGCAATCTTCTTGTCCATGTTTACTACTTGCTTCTATGTCGTGTTTTGCTTGTTACCTTTTACCTTCCCCACATTCTCTGTTCGATTCTCTCCGCCACGGTCCCTTGCTCAGCTAGCCCTGATCCCCTGTCATCAACTACCAATTTATGTTCAAACTCAGGAGTTCCTCAATCCTCATCTTAGGATTTCTATTGCTTTGCCCTTTTTATATCCTTTCCCCAGCTCCAGCCTTAATAACCTTAAACACAGTGCTAGGGATGGGACACACACAGGCTGGTCACCAGTTAGGGATGCTCTGTAACTGTTGTCTGATTCAGTTCTGATTCAAAACAAGCATTTAGAACTTTAAAACTGAAAAATAAAACCCAAAACCTTTCCCAAACACAGAAAACTAATTGAAAACCTTCCTAATTTACAGGTGACTTCCCAAAGCCCATGAGGGAAGCTGGACCTAGCACAATCTCACCAAATAACTGGAAGAAATTTGAGTACAGGAAGAGACACTATTTTTTTCCACAGTCTTGTTTTGGAAACCTAAACAGTGGGTTGCTTAAACTTTCTGGTTGCTTAGCTGGAGGCCAATTCTTGCCATTGAAAATTCCAACTCAAGCGGTGCGAGCTTGGCGAAGTCCTCAGCAACCATAAGGCTTGAGAAAGGACTTTACCAGGTCACTTCGACAGCAAGCAGCAAACCAGCTCTTCCTACACCGCTCCACCACTAGACATCAACATACAATTTAAAAAGCATTAGCTCTGGCCCAGAGGTCTATTTTCCTGTTCTTCTCTAGGTGCAAACCAGCCACTGCACCTTTGAACCTCTTTATTAACACGTTCAACTTGCTTGTGACGTTAATTGTAAGCTCCTTTAGCACCATTTATCTGCGTGCGGCAGCTGTTAGGCTCGTGTGAATCCACAGTAGTTACAGTGCAAGAAAAAAAAGTTTTCTTAAAGAAAGAATGATCAATTATCCGTTTTTTTCCCCATTTCTCTTAAAAACCTCTTGTGCTTTTCAACAAGCAGTCACAAAGAGGCTGGATATAATCTAGATTATATCACAGTCCTTTCAGTGGACGTGAGGAACTTAATATCCTGATAGTCAGGACTTGGATTTGCAGTACTGTGGTCTTCATTACCTGAAAGCCCCATTCTTCTGTCTTCCAGCAGGAAGATGAAACTCTTGGCTCACCCCACACCACTCAGAAGGGGTTAATTATGGCAAAATAATGCATGTAATTGTTCAAGTTATTTGTCCTTCAGATGGACAAGGGCACATGGTCAACAGAGGCTCAAGAGACACGGTTGTTGACCGCTTACAAGTGACAATACTTTACACTATTTTGCACATTCCCCACCCTTACCAGCACCATTCATTTCCCAGGGTAATCTGGTCTCCATTTCACACAGCCCAAACCAGTTTTAAAAATCCATACAATAATAAAAAAAAAATCCGCTTCCCAAGTATTAAGCAATAATTTAACAAGCAGGCATTATTTTTCATCAAGTACCTTTCAAACAAGGGAACATTTGAACATGTCAGTGAACATATGTTGAAACGATCACTGAATTCTCCTACCTTAACTCACTGTCATGAGTGGTGTCGCACCAGTAAGATTTTCCAGCTGCAGAGGGTCATGCTGTGTCCAGCAGTTTGGGATCCTTCTCCCAGCAGGCTGGGAGCACGGCTGCTATCACTGAGGAAGGAGACAAGCTCTGTTCATGAACTCCCTACATGCTTTCTAGCCTCCAGCTGCCAGTGAACTAGGCGTTTCCTTCAGCCTATCTGCTAGGAATGCGTGAAATGCACTCCAACAAGTCAACCAGGTTAGGAGGTTTCAGGAATGAGGAAAATAGGATTGTAAGCAGACCTTTTTTTTTTTTAATGACAATGTGTACACAATAAAGATGACAGCTCTGGACTTCAGAAGAGTTTAGAGTAGGGTGATAAGTTATGATAGGGAACCAAACTTGGCCAGGATCATAAAGGACTTTTCTACACGAGGGTCTAGCATATTCAGTGTTAAGTGGGTAAGTACAGACACCTATAAGGAGGAAAAGATCACCTGTCTCCATCCCAGATAAACTGGATAAACAGTTTTCTCTCTCTCCTTTGCTGGGTCTATTTAAATTACTACAGAAATCTTCAAAAAGTAAAAATGCCATTCTTGTTCTGTAAGGGTCACAACAAGAAACAGCTTGGTTTGGGTTCGGTTGGGGTAAGTTTACCAAATTACAGTAATACCAGAAATGCTGATTTGGGGTCAAATGTGCCACTCTCAGCTGGAAAAATGCACTGGGGAACTGGAGCCGCTAAACTGGTGACATTATGTCTTTTATGCAATAACTTAAGAGGTTGTTTACTCACCCAGAAAGCAGAGAGCACAATCCAATTCCCTCTGCCTAATAATGTATGAATCCACCCTCTGCCATCTCCCAGAACAACTTAACTACCAGGCTGTAAGATTTCCCGGGAGGGTGCTTAGTCTTTTATTGACACACTCTTCACATAAGCATGTTTTTATTGCAAGACAGACTGGGTTCTGGGCTATCAGCA
Source organism: Phaenicophaeus curvirostris (assembly GCF_032191515.1). NCBI lineage: Eukaryota > Metazoa > Chordata > Aves > Cuculiformes > Cuculidae > Phaenicophaeus > Phaenicophaeus curvirostris. The sequence goes on along the minus strand of NC_091404.1, from coordinate 14,867,817 downwards.
GAGCCGGTGCTCATCTCAGTCACTCCCTCTGTGATCCCCTTTTCTATAGCAGAGATTTCCTCTGCTGAAGCTTTTCAAGACCTCATTCAAGAGTTTCTTCTCAGGTTGGCAGTTGAAGCACTGGTAAGGTTGGTAGATGGCATTAGTTTAAATCTCCCAGATGAACACCTCAGAGAACTACTGGGTAACAATGGGATTATTCTTCATCCTTTGCAGTACAGGAATTGAAAGAACTGATTTCCAGTGCTTTTTCAACAAAGTTTAAACTTCATTTCCAAGAATAAAAATTTAAATTGTGCTTGTCCTTAACAAACAAAACACCCCCCCCCAGTCTCCATTATAACTGCTCCTCCTCCTATTGTCTTCACACAAGGTCCCATCCACACACCAAGCCAGGATGAAGCCTGAGACAAAGCGCAAAGAGGGAACAAATGCCATGTCCCCAGTAAATACAGTTCTAGCAACAAGTACTGGATTCCCAGCTGGAAAAGCTCTGGCATGTTAACACATACTCTGTATAAATGGAACTCGCTGTGCACCAAATGCTATGGTATCTTTTACTAAGGAAAAAAAATCAGGCAAATAAATTATCTCAAACTAATCAGAATAGACTTGGTTTTGTTCACGAATTTGTTTATTAAAAAGGTAGTATAAAACACAACCCCTTTAAGAAACAAAACTGAAGACAAATCAAGGGATTCCCAGATGCTGCCACAAGTCTGGATACTATTCAAATACGACTTTTTTTTTTCTTTTTTTTTAGTATCTGTTTTCTAAAGGATAAAGGAAAATGATCAATCCCACTTATGGAAAGAAAATAACCTGCCAGAAAAATTCCAAGTCATCTTACCGAAAAGTTTAATCTAACAATATACTTCCATATTACAGAATGAGCAAAAAACAATTTGCTGCAAAAGATTTCATAATTCTATATTTTACAGAACTTTCAGAGCATCCTGACAGCAAGACTTGAAGCCTCGTTTAATGAAATACACACAAGTCAAATCAACACCAGAACACAACTTACAAAATTCAGTTACCACACCGCAGTATGCTTCCTCAAATTCAGAAATTAAAATAAGAATTTAAAATCCAATTAAAATCTGTGGCTATGCTTTGTGGATTGATTTTGTTTTTAAGAATTGGGTTAGTTTATACAGTTCAAGAATTTAGGGTACAGCTACTGATTTTACTGGAAAATTTAAACAAAAGTTTGGGTTTCTATGAAGCATCCTATAACTTTGCATTTTCTTAAGTGAATCAAGCTAAGTATTTGTAATTGTAAATAGGTTAATCTTAACTGAATAATGTCTAGGACATGTTCTAGCTAGAAATGCACTGCATTTAACATACTAATGATTTTAAGTGAATTGCAATCCTTATACAAAATGTAAGTTGTACAATGGACTGAAATTCAATTAAAAAAGTAATTTAAAAAAGTCATCAGGAGAAACAGATAAACATTTTGATGCAAAATGAAACTAATTCTCTCTTTACAGCTGCATATAAACATTCAAGAACCTGCTACTACTTACATGCCTTTTCTTTTGGGGCTTTTTGTTTTGTCTACCTTGGCCACGCTCCTCAAACCATATAATCTCTGATGGATACTTGGAACTCCATACAATTACCTTGCCAACAAACCACTAAATGGTATGTGATTGTAAAGCAAACTACCAACATCTTGAAGCTAAGCAAGTGATTCTGTATTGCATGGTTAAGAAAGTGATTATCTATGGTAAATTACTTCCAGTTAGCCAATACTCATATTTAAGTGGCTTCACATCCACTTTGACACACTGTGAATTAGTAGAAACAGATATTTCTCTAGTTCAAAAATGAGCAACAATGATTACCCACAAATTGTTTCAACCTGCTACTAGTTATTGTACTCATACAGAGGGAAGAAGACAGGCTTTCTTAAAACTAACCTCTAGCTGAAAGGCTAGGGATAAAGGAACATGCATTATACTGCAACGCTTCAGTGGAGCTTAAGAACAATTAGAAATCAAGCAAAAAGTTTGATTTTGTCACATCTAATGAGCAAGGTAAGTCATTATAAAGCACTTCAGTTAAGGAATAAACATACTGAAATGGGGTTTTAACTTCTTATCATTCATGATGTTGCTTAGTCAGAAAAAAAAAAAAGTTTAAAAAGCAACTCTGCTTGTTCAGATTGCTAAAATTTGGGTAAACATTACTGCTCTATCCTACAATAGTTCTATAATAACATTTCAAAATAGTAATTTTAACTTTTGTGAAAGAATTTGTGTTCAGATTAATTTATAAAAATTTGCATTATTTAAGGAAAACATCAAAAGAATTCAGTCTCAATGAAGGTCTGCTGAAAAGAAAGTCATTGCTGCGTTAACCTCTCCATAGACTATTAAATGCTGCAAGAACTCAGAAAGTAGTTTATAAAAATATATTTTTACATTTTACTGGGGAATAACAGAGGTAGACAAAAGGAAAATATCAGTTTGGGTGTAACGCCATACTTCAGAACAACATATTTTCATGGAAAAAGCTTTTATTTTCTTAAGAATCCTAGTTAATAAGAAAGCCAGTGAAGCATTTGGTCTCAGTCTTTTGTTGGTGTTGTACTTCAGTGTGAAGTCTAGAGGAAACAGTAAGCAGAGTAACATCACGTTTGACTTTTGAAGCAAGCCAATCAAATTAGTACATCAATTGGAGAGAGGAAGGTTACTGCACATATAACAATGCTTTATTTTTCGAAGTCTTTTTTCAAACACTAACACTAACCTTATTTTTTTATATCCGACACCATGGTAAGGCTTCATAGAACTGTACAATGTTTACACATTTGTCAGCAGTTTTCTTTTATCAAGCAATTCCACTGTAAAACAGATGATTTAACTCTAAAGAGTATTATATGATTAGGCTTTTTTAAAATAAAAATCTAACAAAACACAATAGTCTGACAGATCTAAAGCCTGGAGTCTAGAAGCTGGAAGAAAAAAAGGAGCACTGAAAGCCATACTCACCACACTAGATTACACTCCTCATACAACAAAACTTTCAGCCATCAAAGGTCTGTGGTGCTTATCACCAATAAAAATAACTATGGTAGAACCAACAAAACTCAGATGTCATCTGACTATGTCCCCATGTGCAGCTACAAACCAGGCAGTGTTTCAGATTCCCTGAACTGTTCAAACATCTCTTTTGCAGAAACATACAAATCACACACTTTGAAAGATGAGGAAAAGGTCTTCTATCCTTAGATATCAAAATTACAATATTCTAAATTAAGAATTACTATTCCCCAAACGGCTCCCCCAAGTCATTTTTTTAAAGCCTGCCACTTAAGATATCTAAAGATAGAATGTCTTCTAAATACTTGGTTTTGGAAATATTTCTAGGAGGGCTAGCATTTGCTTTATCCATATAAAAGAATATTATTTGAAAGCCTGTTTTGAAGTACTCTAACTTTTGCACAACGAACTGTAGTTCAAGTTGCCAAAAGCCTTTATATTTTTACGAAGCACAGGAGATCCCCACTTTGAAGAGCACGTAAGGCTAAACTGTTGAAGAGAACTCACACTCACCATTCTAATAAAGTTCAACAAAAATCTCTGTTACTAAAGCAAAAAGCTAAAAGTCAACCCATCAATCAAAAGTCCATTTTGCACACATACTCCACCACACCATCAGAGATTAAGATCAGTCTTATTTCATTATGGCCTAGAATGCATGTGCTCATGCACTTCTAGTCTCCTTGACATAATTCCAGCCTCAACGGAAAATCTAAATGGGGGAAGAAAAACAATTTACTGAATGCTGTGATTTAATAATCTACCTTCATTCAGTTTGCCTTATGTTGGCTATGGCAACCTTGTTTGTTTTCAACTTCCTTTCAGTTTGTGACTTGGTATGACTTGCTACACTGTGCGTAGCAACATACCCAATGCATTCACCCCATAAATATCACAGCATCTGTTCCATAAAATGATCCAAAGTACTCAGAACAAGAGGAACTTGTAAGGATGAGATACCAAGTTCCAAGGGGTACAGGAAAATTTGCATTAAAATCCACAAATCTTGTAATAGCTTTGCATTACTTAAGTTACAGAGAGTTACATAAATGTAAGGGTTGGAACTTATTTCACACTTACATAATGAAACACTGACGAGCATAGTTAGAACAAAAGAAGCCTGATGAGTTTTACCACGTTCTTGGCAACTTGAGTTACTTTACCTGAATAGCCAATTAATACAAACTTCCAGAACTTCATTAAATACTGCTTTTAATGAAAACTTCAAAGCACAGAGTTGACGACATTTCAATATGCATATATTCATATGAACACTGTCTGCAGTCACCCTGAAGAAGGGGATAAACTCAAACACCACCCTAAACACACATGCTTTCATAAAGCAAAGATGTTATGTATCTGTTTCAGCATCACTGCCTGCAAGGCTGCTGTCTGTCGATGGAGCACCATCTTCGTTAATGCCCTCACCATTATTCTCCCTCTTAGTGGCTTCATCATTTACATCCTCCTTAGATGCATCATTTACTTCTGAAGGTTGTCTGCCCTCAGGCAGTTTAATGCTGCTTGTGGCCGAATCAGATGTAGTTTGCTGCTCCTTTGCATCAGGATCCTCCAAAAATGATCCCCACACCTTGAGCCTTTCTTCCCTTTCCCTTGCAGTCTCCTCCACCTATTAAAGATATGTTTATACTCATAATTTTAAAGTCTTGTAAAATGAATATTTACACAAACAAAATAATATCAACATTTCTATTGCAGCAATACCTCAGGACTTCACTAGGCCCCGTTAACTGTGAACCACTGATCTATATATGCATCCACTGACTGGTCCTTTAAATTTACATCTCCAACACAAAAAGCTTGTTAATATCAAACGGATCCTTGAAATTTTTGCTAAATAGAATAACTAAAGATGATTTTTGTAGACATTCTAGTACTTTGAGGAGAAGCAGGATGGGACAGGAGAAGGTATGGGGATGGGAACATCAAGCACTTCTCAAATTGAGACAGATTCACAGTTTGGAAGAAATATTCCATGAAATTGGACCATGAAAAGCTACCTGATAATCTGTTACACCATCCCATGTTTCAGCACTGAGCTGACGTCCACCAAACCACCTTCCATTTAGAGTTTGCTTGCAGAGATCAGCTTCTGTTGCTTCTTTAAATGACACAGAAGCCACACCATCAGGGTGTCGCTGTAAGGAGACAAATTTCATTTAATAGTTTTCTGAACAGTGTTTTTATTCCAACATATTTTAGATTGTCTTACAAAATCAATCAGGATATAGCTCTATCCTGATCATACATAATTATGTACACTTTTTGTTCTACTGGTACATAGACTTTTTGAACACTAAACAAACGTTTCAGCTAGTTTAGCTACAAACAAATCCAACTTTCACACTTGTGACAAGTACCCAAGTTACTGGGAAGAGCTAGTCTGCCTTCACAAACACCAAAGTACATAAGTGCTTATAACAATTTCTGAAACAGTTGTTTTTAAAATAGTGAAGATTAGGTCAAGTTTCCATGTAATAAATATACAAAACCAAATAAATGCTCCACCCCTATTTAAAACATCCTGAATATTTTGCACACACTGCATCAATTCCACCAACACAAGCTTCAAAAACATACTTACATCAAATATGAGAACCTTCTTTACTTGACCGAATTTTTCACACTCTGTCCGCAGATCTTCTCTGATCTCATTTAGCACTAAGGGATCCTCCTGCAATGCAATCACAGGTTAAATTAAATAGAAGCACTTACTTCTCTCAGCGCCTGCCAGTCTATTAGAAGTTCATAAATTAAGTGTTGTACTCCATTTTCAGAGCCCCCTGGGAGCTGACAGACAGCCTTTATTGGAATTTAATAAATGCTACTTATTTATAAGACTCCTCCTCCTTCCATCCCAAAAAAAGAATTATTGTCAGGATACACACTAAAAAAGGCCAATTTGAAAAACAGATACAAACCCCTTTGTCTTGCATTTTGGAAACAGATGAATGAATTTTAAGCAGATTCTTGACACAGGAAAACAGCCAGCCCAAACATTAAGTTTAATTTTGTACTCATCTGCTTAGAATTTTACTAAAATTCCTGTGGCAGAAAGCTCAGACAATGTTAAATATAACAGCACAAATCACACTACCAAACTGCACCTTCCTACCTCAAAGTCTTTTGGGTGAAACATATTCCTGATAATAACGATGCGCTCATGTCGCATTCGAGTTACACCATCTTTCTTCTCAGGCCTCCAATCCAGCTGTCTAATGAAATGAAGCAACAGTAAGAAGATATTGTTGCGGCTCTCTTCAGTTTCTACAAGTATTTGTTGAAAAAAAATCATTAATTTGGCATTTCTTGCAAAATATCAACTACAACATGTATTTTGACACAAAGGGTTAAGTTTCTCTTTTAAGGTACTTAAATGCTCACAGAGGGAATGTAAATTACCTCAAAAAACAAAGCATTTTCTTAAACACTGAAAAATTCATCTTCAAAGTTTCATGCCTTTCTAATATCTGCTCAGATACAGGAATCAGTTGCTGCCAAGTATAACATGAATGTCAATATTTTACCATCTCTTCCTAACTTATTTGTAAAAGGGAGATCCACTATTCCCTTTGGTAAAATGTAACTACATTTATGTAAATAAACATGCAAGAACACCTCAAGTCTTACTCAGAGATTGCTACAAGACGTATTTTGCTCCACAGTGTGCAGAGCCACTGCCACAGACTCACAAGATGACTCAGGACATCCATTCTATGACTTTGCCTTCTGAGGAAAAATGTTACTTTTCATAAAAATGCCTACTTCATATCCTATTACAAAAAAAGGACACATTCACTTACACTTCTAAATCTCAAAATCTTGTATCTGTAGGGGGTAAAAAAAAAATCTTTTATGTTCCTTCATGCTTCTGCTACTACAGCTGAAGAGAACATGGATTTCCAATGAAGACAGTAGCAAGTAAATTACACTCTTCAATTCAAAAGGAACACCAACTGAAGATAGTTTATTCACACAAACTGCTTTCAAATGCAAGTTCACTGTTTTCATACTTCTCTCATCACACTGGAGACTTCTTATAGCAAGAACTGGCAATATATGTCTGAGGCAGATAAATTTCAAACTACTTTTAACTGGTAAGATGTCAAGCAGTCTTTGTTCCCTTTAATTATGGCAAAATACTTCTGCATTACTGTTTGAAACTTTTAGTGGAATACTACTTTAATTCAAATATTGACTGCTATATACTCAAACTTCTTTCTTCTTTAATCTGCATCTTCTTGGTTCCAAAAAGCAGAAAAACAGTTTTTAAGTGACAGAAGCCATGATTTACATACAACTAGTTAACTTTATATCAGAGAGACATCTGAGGGAATCTGCAGAGATATTTTAGTATTGGCTCCTACAGAAGCTAGTATCTCTTGCCCTTTGCTACCAGTAAAGTACGATATAAACAGTATGTGGAGAGCCAGAGTGTTATTACCCTATAAAATTAAGCCTATATATGGTAACAGGACTTGTACACTCTCATACACTGAGAAAAAGTCTTTTCTTTCCCCAGAGTTGTAATATTTTCTTCTACAACTAGAAGGACTTGGTTCCCTATGTATTATAGTAATGTATCAATCACAAAGTAGTTCGTTGTCAACATTTAATCTAGGAGCTCCCTCCCCTCCAAGTGTGTATCATTTAAGCTATTTCACTGTCAGATAAGACTTTGATTTTTTCCACAAATCTTAGCTTTACATTTGAAAGAAAGCAGTGTATTACTAGTAGCACTTAGAATTCAAGCAATGGTTTACTGAAATAAAAAATACAAACTTCTGCTGTTGAGACAATTTCTTCTTGTAGTCTTTACATTTCTTCCTTTTTTTGCTTGCATCATACTCCCCCTTCAGTTGAAACTTTGCAACTTCAACATGCAATTTATAGCCTCTAATCTCTGCCTCATCCAGAAGTCTCAATGCAAGTTGGACTGATTCTCTCTATTTGAAGACAAAACAGAACACAAGCTTTAAAGCACATGGCACGGTCAAATTATTCCAAAACATTTAATTATGAATATTGTGCTAAGAATCAACTCCCTGTCACTGAAAACCATAATGCCATACACTATTTTCAGGGCTGCGGTGGGGGGTGGATAAGAAGAACCAAACAAAGCGCATAAGCAGGTAAGTGGGCATTTCTGAAACAAATCTTTAGAAGATATACCTACATTCTAAGTCATACTTAAGATATTCCAAGAGTCTTCTGAACATGATTCTGAAACAGTGGCTACAAGCATCTTCAACGGGAAGGAAAACTGCATTTCACTGTACCACTGACCTTTAGATAGCAACAGAGGCCATCTCCTTTAAGATTTCCCTCCTTATCTTTGTACAGCTTGATTTTGTGTTCTTCTGTCTGAGGATCTCGCATAATGATACCACATTTTGACATGACTTGTACAAATTCATCTTTTGTAATGTCTGGAGGTAAACCTGCAAAATAAATTAAAACAGAAGGCTTGAGGTTTTTAAAACCTGAACATCCTCATTAGAACAAACTCCACAGTGTTTCCTTAAATGACAGATATCAAATTTAAGAACAAAATTTTACATACTCTGTAAAAAATATTGGCCCTTGGGACCAATATTTTTGCTATTATCTTTTAAACGCTACTTCATTCTGGCATTCTGAAAATGCTTCTACTTTTTAATAAGCATAACATAGAGCAACATCCTTCTGCTTCCTAATACGCAGACCTAGAGCTTTAGTGCTACACATGATATTGATATTGCAGTGGATACAGTGGCCCATGTGAATGTAACTATCCTGCCCAAGCTTTAAGTTCCAGTGCACCTCTAGGGACTAGAGACCAAAAAAAAGAAAACCAACCCAGTCCCTAAACAGATGACCATTAATTCCACCCAAATTCAGTAAAAAAAACAACTGCTAGTGTATGGAGTTTTTAAAGCCTGAACTTTGATTTGAGCTTCCCTATCACTTGTTCATTCCATTCCCAGTTTGTTTTTTTTTTTTTGTAGTTATTGTTTCTGCCTTCTCATCTAATAATTTATGTACTTATAAAATAAAAATTAAAGATTAAAACATTAGGTGATACATATAGTCAACACACCCTCTTATTATAAACTTGTTCTCACTATGTAATTCCGTAGGAGTTTGGAGAAATGTTTTTCTTGGCTATAGCTTACTTAAAGAAAATACTGGCTTGCCTGACACCACTCACAGAATAGCACTTTTAAAAGACAGAAGCACAGAATACATGCCCTACATTATGTTGGCACATCTGCAATTTAAAGGTCAAATACATTATGCAGTCAGGAACACAACATTAAATAGCTTGCAAGCAGCACACTGGAAGTCAGCAGGACAAACATGAGTCTTTTACTGTCTTTAGCTCAAAGCATATACATAAATGGTATTACTTACCAGTCACATAAACATTCGTGTTTCTGTCTTCTTCCACATGAAACCATCCTAAAACAGAGTTTTAATTTAGTTATGCCAATATACTAAACACGGGAGCATAAGACTTCTAAGAATGTTTGCTTGCACACAGGAACAGCTCTGAACATCCCTTAATTTGTTTTTTTTTCCCCACTTTGTATACAGACTTAAGAGGATACCTCTCAAGTACCACACAATTTCAAAACCATTCTGGAAATTTTCACAACACTCCATAACTCTGCTTCCACTCAGTACAGGTTGCAGCCTACACAGAGGAAAACACTTTGTCACTTACCTGGCTCAAGCTTCCTCTTTTCCCCTTTTTGTTTTGGATCTGTTTGTTGTGGTCCTTTCTCACTTGCTGATGGTTGTGTTCCTGATGTCTTAGAGCTTACTGCTTGCTTACTTTCAGTTGCTGTGGCAGAAGCAGATGAACTGTCTGTATCGTCTGCGTGGAAGCCATAATTGGCATGATACGTTGCCAGGAAATCTTCTGTTATCTAAAAAGAAATTCAGAATGTTAATCCAAAATTTTGAAGAAGTACAAATCTACATTTATCAGCATTTTAATGTTAGACAATGGTCATTTTCTAATCTGGCAACACAGGGAATAAGAGTATTTTAAAACTGTTTTAAAATCACCTTTGTAAAGCCATATGCACAAGAAGAACAAGCAGTTCAGACATTACCTGAACTAGACTAATTCCACTCAGCACACAAAGTTTTTAAACAAACTTTTCACAAGTTCTGCATTTTTTCAAGCAAAGCTTTCTGCTTTCCACACAAATTGGACTTGCCTGAAGGGCAGAAACCAAGTGGTCCTAACCATGTTGAAGAGAGAAAATGACGCTGAAGGTAAGCCAACAACTTCCCACAGATGATCAATGACTGACATTTGTAGGCATCTGCCTTTTCACAGAAACATTTTCAGACATGACATGTATTTGTGTTGACAGACAATAAATATTGCACTTAGACAGAGATGTATTTTAACACAATGATTATACGGCTGTACACTCTACTTTATACCCTATTCATAGGTTAATAATTAGCTGGCTCTCTTCTAGAGACTGACTATATTTGAGTAAAATACAAGACTGGCTAATGTCTGTCTTTTGGAAAACAAAACAAAAAACACTTTACAAATTACATCCAGTATTTCCAGCAGGATACATTTTGATGCTAGCCACTAGCAATAAAATGCAAAGAGGTAATACATCATAGCATCTTTTGCTAGCATCACTGCACCATGAAGGATTTTCTGAAGTTACACACACTGATTTATTCCCAAAGCTGAGCCTTTGCCGCTGAAAATTTTACCCAGCTCTGACCTGTGCTGCACTTGCTTATCTGTATTCAAAGGGGAATAAAACTTCATCTCATTAAGCTATTCTAAGAGAGTGGCACAACAGACAGAATACGCGTCAATGATGATAATGCAACCTCCTATCTTCTGTAGGGTTGTGAGACTTGATGTTTCAGCTCTAAGCTTTTATTATGACAAATACAGAACTGACAGTGACAGCCCTCTCATGAATAACACAAGATGCTGTGGAAACCCACATAACTTAAAACTTTAGCATGAAACAGATCCTACACTAAACAACCTCAATCAGGAATGTAAGGAGCTGCTCCTGCAGACGTGACATAACACAACATCAAGAGACAAGAAGAGCACAACCACCTTTAGCAAAGAAAAAGCTGTACTTTCTAATTGTGTTCATTGTATTTGACACATGCATTCTTCGCAAATCCTCAAGTTTCACAGTTGATGACATCCAGAGAATTAAGCAGCTTTTAAACTTTCTGGTGAACAGTATTATTCATTTTCATCAGAGAATCTACTGATAAATTAGTAATTAAACCTGCAACAACTAGCCACCTTCCTGCAGCAGTATTGTTTTTCAGCTTCAAGAGGAACCATGTTCTCAGGTAAAGCTAAATTTATTCTTAGCAAATTTCCTACCACGGACCATCAAATTTTGCCAGTCAATAACAAAGACTTTAACCCCATAATAAGCTATCATCCCACCATATATACCATTACAACTACTTCAATTTAAAATGAGCTTTTGCAAGCATAAGGAAAATTATACAAGTATAAGTGCTTTTATTGGAATTTATGTCATACCACGCTTGTATGGAAAAGAAACCACCACAATTTCTTATTTGGGGTGTCAATCCAGTTCTGATAGAGGACACAGAAAGAGGTCAGTTCTATCCCCATACCCACACAGCTGTATAGTTTGAGGCAACTCATCTTATAGGAAAAGAAATACAAAACTACAGGACATGCTAGCATGTAATTAACTACCAGTTAGACCGAAATGGAAAGGAATAGATTAACCAAATGAAGAACCAATACTGTACCCTTACGGAAGACAACCAGCATCTGCCTTTTCATAGCAATTTATGAAGGAAGACAGAGGAATTCAGCATGCAATTTTGTGCTATGTCTGGGAAGCACTATAAAAGGTTGGTATCCATCAATACAGTACCATTGAAAGAAAAAAATCATTAAATAATACAGAAAGCTGCAATCACTTTTATTAAATATCTGTCTCAAAATTTTTCAGAGGAATTCTGACAGTTAATATCATTAACTTTTTGCACTGCTTTGAAATATGCTTCAGTAGAAGTTCAGCAGACACTCCATTCTCAAAGCAAAGCAGCAGTGCAATACTTGTCTGTAGATGATTACTTAGACCAGTCAGAGTATTTTAGTGTTTTGACAGAGAACAGAGGCCAGGAATTTCTCTACTCCATGAGCAGTAATATAAAAACAACTTCTGGCTCCTGCAGACTCTTAGATCTATTTTGATAAAACATTCTGTTGAATAACCATCAGCTAAACGAAGTAACCTGAGATATTATGATCTCTAGCTTGGTGATCTATCTATGAAACAGTGCTTCATGATTCCTTACCAACTCCTACTACACACCATATTCACCAGTGAACGTTCCTGTTCCTATATAATCTATCCAACTCTTAATGTTATCTCCTCTCCAAGGCAGCAGTTTAGACAAGAAAGGTGTTTAGAAAAGACCAATTCTCCTGAAAAGAAGAGATAAATTTAAAGAAAGGTGAGAAAGAGGGGTAGGATAAGGGGGGGAAAAAGGAAGAATTCCATTAAAAGTTACTGTGCTTACTGGATATAGGATTCCACAGGGAGACAGGGAAACTCAGTTCTCCACAGCTCCACTGTATTTGTCACATGTTTTTACCCCTCCGTAAGCCATCTGTTAGATGGACACCTTACTAGGCTCACACACAAACTTGTCACTACAGGCTTGGTTCTCACTCAGATCCTCTGAATTGCAATGAACTCAGAGTCACAAGAACTGCAATACTAGATTTATCAAGTATAGAATATAAAGTGTTATAGTACATCCAAATTAAGTAACTACGCTATTATTATATACTGACAAAGCTATTTCTTTTGCAGATCAGCAGACCAGCTCAACACATTGAATCTATGTTGCCCCTCATCTTGAAGAGCCACATTGTTACTCCAAGTTCGTTTTGCATATTACAACTATTTAATTAAAAAAGCCAAAATGAAAAACTGCACTACATTTCCATTCTGTGGAATGCCTCTAAACCAAACACATTTAATTTTCAAGTGTATTTCCAAGATCTAAGGAGATGGGAAAATTCATCTTTATGTGTGCACTACTTTCGGATAATAATAAAAGAGAAAAGATGCTATTCCATTTTCCTCTCAAACTCCTAACAGACTAGTTCACTTCTTCACTGCCAACAGAAAGGCCAAGATCACCACAGCCACTGTGAAAAAGCAGCCCAAACATGTCAAAGGCAGTATCAACTCATCAAGATCCCAAATATAACCATGACTTCACACCAGGCCTGAGTAATTCCACAGATTCAGAGCCAAGGAGAAAAGCCAACCCACAGCTATTCACAACAAAAGAGCAGCCAGCAGGGTTACAGAGACCAGCCAGCTGCCGCGCACTTGCCTGTAAAACAGGGTTGTTTCGGTGTCAGAGCCTTTGCAGCACACACCTGCCTGGCCGAATCACCCCCGTGGTAAACAACGGGACGGTTTGGGTTGGAAAGGACCTCAAAGCCCATCCAGTTCCACCTCTGCCACGGGCAGGGACACCCAAGCCCCATCCAACCTCGGACACCTCCACGAAGGGGGCAGCCGCCGCACAGGGAAGCGCCGCTCCCCTCACACCCACCTTGGGGAACCAGGCCTTCTTCTCCCGGTCCCACTCGTAGGCGGCCCCGTCGGCCGGGTCTACGTAGGTGAAGGGGTCGGCCTGGCCCTCGCCGCCGGGCTCGGCCTCGGCCTCACACTGCTGCTGCAGCTGCAGCTGCCGGTAGAACTCCTCGTTGCCGTCCTCGCCGCTCATCCTGGCCCGTTCGGCGGGGCGGGGGGTGGCGGGGCAGACGCCCGCTGCGGGCCCGGCCTCGTCCCGCCCCTCTCGGCGGCGCCGGGAGCGCGCGGCCCCCCCCGCCGGCTTCACGCGGCCACCGCGCAGCCCCCGCGCCGCGCAGGACCGGAAGCGGAAGCGCCCCCTCCCGCGCCGCAGCCAAGGAACCGCGGGCCCGCCGGTCACGTGGTGAGCGGAGGAGCCAATGGGATGGAGGAAGGGGCGGGGCCTCGATGGAGGGGGCGGGGTTTGCTGTGGGGCGGGGCTTGAGTCCCGCCTCTGGGCGGGGCGAGGGGTGCAGCCATTGTTGTGGGGGGCAGGGCCAGGGGTAGGCCTGGAGCTGGAGCTGGAGCTGGAGCTGGAGCTGGAGCTGGAGCTGGAGCTGGAGTTGGAGCTGGAATAGAGGCAGTTGAACTGGGAGTTGGCCTCCTGCCTGCTCCAGACCTGTCTCGCTCCTTTCCCTCAGGCTGCAGCTCTGTTTTAGCACGTGAGGCCATGAGGCTGGCCAGCCCTGAGAGAGGTCGTAGCGAGGAAGATGTTGGTCTCTTCTCCCAAGTAACGAGCGATAGGATGAGAGGAATTGGCCTCAACTTGTGCCAGGAGAGTTTCACATTAGATACTGGGAACAATTTCTTCACTTAAAGTGTTCTTGGGCACTGTGGAAGGGGCTGAGTCACCGTCCCTGGAGGTGTTTAAAGGACGGGTAGATGGGGCACTGAGGGATACGGTTCAGGTACAGTTGGACTTGATGATCATACCAGTTCTTGGTCTCCTCTTTTGCCGTGCAAATGGTCTGGACAATTAAGCATCAGATCTGCCCAAGTGGCACAGGTACCTGTTTTCCATGGGATGAGGTGTGATGGGCGGAGGGTGGCCAGCTACAGCTGTTGTGCTCTTAGCAGAAAGGGCTGGTGCATTGGCACAATGGAAAGGATGAGGCTTGTCTTCAAAGTTTTGATTTAGTTTGCACTAATGAAGTCTGCAATTAGTTATTCATTGGTGTAGTATTCCATCTGTGAATGCCTGAAACGTTCTAAATAACATTCTCTCATTCAAATCAGTTCTTTTAAAAGACCTTCATTTGGGGCCAACTAGTGTTTTTCACAGTGTAAACCAGATAGCATTACATCAAAACCAAATATAATTGCTAAAGTATGTATTTAAAAGTAGTTTTATTTACAAGATGCAGCAGCACACTGTTTTGCAAAATTTAACCTAAAGCTATAAAACCCAGGTATTAAAACAGTGCACATGTTTTAAATGAAAATTTAGCTGGACAGCCCATCAAAGCTGGCAGTGGCTGGTTGCCAGTGGCAAAGCCATCTTTTCACTCCGAAATGAAAGTGATAGTCAGTACAGACGTTTTCTGGAAATTAGTATTCCTGGAACAAATATATCTTTGCTGTCATACAGGCTGGAATGAAAATAAAATTGGAGACACAATCCTGAGCTTGTAAAGCTCTGTAAGAGACACCAACATCAGCTCACTGGCTGGTCAGATGAAATTGCTGAGGATATAAATACAGACTTCTAGTAACCTTTGGCTGTTACACAAAGAACACCAAGCCTAGTTAACAACATCTTTCATGCTTCAAAAATTTTCTCTTGGGAGGGCTATTCTGTTAGTTGTCCAAGGATTGTTTTATGGTCACTTATAAACTGACAGCTTACCAGATATTTGTATTAGCTCTCAAATAGGCATTGGATTTTGGTGAGGAGCATGAGAGGCTTGTCATAAACTGTGGTCAGTTATAAAATGGGAATTGGGTATATGTTAGTGCATGGTAAATCTGCACACTGGAATGTAGCTATGAGGACAAACTACCTGAAATTCCCTCTCACTTTGCGCTGATAACAGCATGCGTGACAGCAGCTACTGCAGCACAGCTTCTTACCCCATCAACACCATCTGTTCTATCCCTCTTCAGTAAAGACAGCACAGTGAGCCAGCTCAGAGAGCTGATTCCGCTGGAAACAAGGGTCAAGACAGCTTTCTTCTTCATCACATCCTGGAAATGATAGAATTTGTGGCTGCATATCCACTGCTGCTTCAAGCTGCTTGTTCTGGGGATGGTGCAAAGAGCTGGAGTGTTAACATAGCTCAGATCAAAGCTATCAATAAATGGCATTTTACGTCCCGACAAAATGATCCTGACTCGATGATCTGATGGGTCTTTTCTAACCTGATGATTCTATGTTTCTACGAAAATGTCTCAAAATAAATATTAAAAGAAGGGATTCGCATGGTGATTTTGCATCTGTGTCTGACTCTTCTGTGGGATGAAAGGCAACCTTGGTTCATCAGAGCTGATTGTTGGTCTAGAGATACCACCTACCTAAATGTAAAGTACCTAAATCTTTTTTTTTGTTTTGCTAAATAACACTCAGTACTTCTATAAATAGATGTTATTCCCGCACACTCTTATAGAATTACATTTGTATTACCTACAGGTAAAAGAACTGGGTTTTGGAACACTGAGAAAAGATTGCAAAGGAAACAACAAATTTTCCCTAAATCCAGTTATGGTCGTGTGGAGACATTGTATACATAATCGGGGGAATGGATTGGATCAATAACAGGAGATTGTTTAGATAAAAATAAATGTTGACCAATATATCACTCCAATACAACATGCCATGAAGATTTGAAAGTACAGAATTATAAAAACGTAAAGCACGCAGAATAGTTAAATGATGACTTGAAATATAGCCAGTCTTTAACAAAAACATGTGCAGCATACAGCAAACCCATCAATTTTGTAACAGGATATAGTAGCAATAGATCATCCACTTAGAGGAGTTACACACGCAAAAAGTAGCTGCATGCAAAGCAAGGAAAATGGTGAAATAGGAGATTGTGGGTTTTAAGGGCTACTGTGAGGTGTACCCAAGGATTTTGCCATGGGAGATTTGGTCTCCACCAAAGACAAATTGTGAGGTCTAGAAACATGTGGCAAATTTGTTTTTCAATGGCTTTCATAAGCTAGAATAAAGAATACTGTAAGGAACTGTAATGTTCATTAATTTTTCCTTCATTTAGAATTCCCTACAGTAAGATCCAGGAAGATAAAGGTAGGCTCATAAGTGTGTAGGCTTATTTACCCATTTCAGTCTCACCTTGCAGCTCCATTAAGGGAAAAATTACATTCGCATGTAATTCACTACCAGGGAATGTGTTATATTGAGACAAAGAGTACAATAAGGTCTCTGGAGTCTGCTTTGCCATAAATTACATTTCTGTGCTGTTGTATTTCTGTTTATTTCAGTGGTCCTGTCCTGGTGTATTTTGCCATAAATTGCGTTTCTGTGCAATTACATTTCCATTGATTTCAGTCATCCTATCCTGGTGTACAACTGGTACAATAAAAGGGAGAATCCATTTGAAAATTAGTGCTTCTAGCCTTGCAGCTTGTAACATGATGAGTGTAGTAAAATAAGGTCAGGCCTGATGGGATTAAAATGGACTGTCATTAAAGTGGTTCAAAATGACGACAAATTGTATTTCAATGCCCTTGGTATTTATAGTTTGGTTTTATTATTCTGACTGGGGCGGTCAACAGAGAGAGACTGCGAATACATTTTTCTCATCTCATAATGAACTCCAGTAATGGTGCACGGATGGATGGATTTCCAGCCATGTGTTGTCAGGGGCTCTGTGTAGCTGAAGGGGGCCTTGTGTCTTCAAGGGTTAATTAAAACTCAGACTTCTGTGACTGAGAGCACTATTTTGTTTAATTTAAATAGTTGCAACCTTCTATACTTGAACACAGAAATGCTTTTTTTTGAGCTAGGACTCCCTTGTTTTAAGCACGGGAAAATCTATTGTGTTTTCTATCACCAACTCCCACAGAACAAAATTTTCATTCGGGGTACACAAACTTCATAAAAGTAAGTGTCATTCAACATTTTTGTAACGTGGGGTAGGAAGACTTACTGCTTGTATGTCCCAATGGGAAGATGGTCCCTGCCGGCAGTGCTGCTGAGCTTTGCAGGGATGCACAGGCTGTCACTGACATGCCTCTCCATGCAGTCATAAAATCAGTGGCTTTGAGATTAGAAGGCCCGTCTCATAAAGACAATCCACCTCAATATTAACAAGGAATTTTATGTGAGTAACTCAAAGAATAGAAAATTAGTGCAAAAGAAAAATCCACCTCTCCCAGCATGCTTGAAAATGTACAGACTGTATGGATAAGACCACGTACGCTACAGCAGGAGGGGATCTGTGGAGGGCAACGGTTGGTCTGACACCCCACGTTGTACACTTCTGGGGGCTTATACTTCAAATTCACTTCCATGAATGGGGGACACAGAAATCTGAGAGAAATCCAGGTTGTGCACTCAAGACCACTCTGGGAGGCAAAGCAAAGTAAGGCAGGAAGGGACGATCAAGCAGTTATCTTCAAAAGTGCATAGTAAATCCAAAATAGAACTCTAATACAGATCCATCCCAATTTCATGATGTTATATCACTGTAATAATCAAAGATTCTGCATTGTGGAGATAGTTTACCCATAGGTGGCAAAGAATTTTACAAGTGTGGTTAAAGGTGATTACAGCTTTTTAAGAGAGATGATGACCCGCAGGTTGCCTTGGCTTCCTTAGGAACTGAGGAGAGCATCTCTCCACACAGCAGTCAGCTCTTACCCAGAGCTTCAGAGAAAGTCACTGACAGAGCAAAAGCTAGTGTGGATCTGATCCATAATACTTTTTCCTTTTTTACTTCACCATACTACAGCCCTTTCTTTCATTTTACCATGATTTCTGATATGTTTACCCATTTTTAATATTTGGAACAAGAAAAGAAATAAATCCAAAATCTGCCTGGTTGGCAGTGTTATGAAAATCTGTGGTTTCGCTTGCTTGCTGTAGATGCAGTTCTTGACAGAAGCAGCTCGCGGTCACAAGTCAAAGAAGTCACCAAGAACAAAACCACACTCAGACAATTCTTGCACCAAGTCTGCTGACTCCTGTCCTGCCCAGTCCAGGAATTCTGGCTGGGGATCTGTGCTTATGCTTGGGAACGTGAACAATCCCCTTGAGTTTATGCTGGAAGGTCAGCTTTTGCAGCTTCTTCTCCCACACAGATTGATTTCCTCATTGTATATTTTTAAAAAATTAGGATGAAAACTCTTTCACAGGCAGGGCAAGGCAAGGCACCTCTTTCCAGAATCGCAGTAATAGTGACTTAATTGCAAAGGCTCAGTTTCTGTCCTTTTTCATCCCAGGCAGGCTAAACGCTTTCCTCTTCTTTTGTGATACTATAATCTGTCAGCAGCGTAACACTGATTTCTGAACCATGTGTGCTGCCCGTGACTGACAGGGCTCTGGTAGGCGTAGTACTGGGGGGAGCACTGGGAGGCTTTGTACGAAATTTTGCCTTGCAGCACGAGACTTGCTTTTTAAAATGTTGCCGGAAACTTTTACTCAGCCAATAAAGAGCAAAAGGATTGATGCAGGAATTGCTGAAGGCCAAGGCACGGGAAAAAATAGTAGCTATCAGATGAAAGGTGGAAGCATCTACAGAAGCGTGGTACGTGAAAGAGCGGTATAGGTAGAGGATGTGGTTAGGCAACCAGCAAAAGGCAAACAGAGCAACAAGCACCAGCACTGTTTTTGCAACTCTCTTGCGGGATTCAATCTACGAGAAAATAATGCATTTCTGGTATTAATAGCAATTAGTAACACAGGTTTATGTAGTTTGGGCTGATTTTCAAAGGGGTCTAAAAGTCTAAATGCATTAGTAACCAAAAAAAACAAAATGGAAAGAAAACCCAAACCAAACTAAACAAGAAACCAATAGAAAAATAAATCTGTTTCATAGTGTTTTAACAAGGTATTTCCAGTGCAGAGCACATTCCCTTTCTGTTATAAGTCACGTAGTGATCTCATCTAGACCAGGATTTAAAAGTACAATAGTTAATGTGACAGCTCACATGGATGAGGTCTCAGTGTCTACAATTCACTCCTAAGTTTAATAGGGTAGTAACAAAACAAAACAAACCTCATCCCTCTTTAGGAAACATGCACACTCACAGTTAAGTTAATGAGTCATGAGCATGTGCTTAAGTGTGTAGCTGAATTTGGATTGCTAATATGGGCTGAGTTCATGGAGCTTTTTACTCTATTGTCAGGTGAAGGTTTTGCAGTCAAGGATTCAGACTTCATCAGCGTGATAGATTTTGGAAAATTTGACTCTTCAGTGCATGGTCGTAGCTTACCTGCTTACGGGCATGGCCATGTTCTTCTGCTGGCATGTTGGATGTACTTCTATATAAAGTTCTGGCGATAAGAAAATAGTAGACAGAAATGACAGCTAAGGGTACAATATAGAACACCAAGAAGCAAACCAGGGAGTGAGCTTCTTGCAGGATCTTCTCAGATACAGGGTAGGGGGCACATGCCTCAAAAGTTACATTTTTCTCAGGATTGCTGAAAGAATACAAATCTGAAAAAACAGCCTCTGGGATAGCCAGTATCATGGAGACAATCCAAACACAGCCAGCTTTACAGCATGTCTTCAGGAGCGCATCCGAAGTCTGCAGTTCCAAGGGCTTAACGATGGCTCTGTACCTAAAACCAACCGACATCACTGTCAGAATAAAGAGAGAAATAATGCCAGTGCTTACAATGCAAACTTATAGAGGATAAAGCCATCTCTGTTCTCACTAAACTAGGGGTGGTAGAATCGTCTTGGAAATGATGACAGATTCTAGCTCTTTCTAATTAAGATGGAAATGTAACAGTTAATTCTAAGCATGAATTTTAATGAACTGGCTGGCAGGACTTGTCATTAAACCTTCATAAGTAAAGACGTCTTCTGCTGTTTGGATTAGGATCAGTAAGGGCAGTCATTTCTCCTATTCCTATGGCACTGCCTAGAAAGGTAAATGAGGGAATTAGTATGCAATAACGTGGGAAACAGGTTAGCTATTTTACAAATACATGAAATCAACATGTACGCGCCTCCTTTCTTCTGCACTCTTAAGAACCCAGCTGAGCAGAGCGGTCTAACTCAAAATAATGCTCTGGTATTCATTCATGTTTATAAAACAGGAGCTAACACTGCTGTTGATTTAGTAGCTGTGATTCCACAGCACGTGGACTGAGTCAGACCTATGAGAAAAATCTGGGAAAATCTATAGATCAGTAAAACTCTGTGTGGAAATGGTACGTGGTGAAAGGACCAACAGGTCTTTTCCAACCTAAACAATTCTGTGATTCTGTGAAAGCGGATGAAGCACAGTATACGCTGCTCGCAAAGTGTCATGGATTCCTGAGAAAATGAAGAAACAAGAGACCCTTCTGGGGGGCACAAGAGTGGCAGGAAAGGCAAGGCAGTGAAAAGGATCCAGAGGACAAGACAGAGTAGCTGTACCAACCTGGGGATCTAGTCTTTTTCTTCTCTAGGCAAATTTAAATAGAAAGCCACAAGCTGGACTGCTATTTGTCAAATAAATACCATTTTTATTGACTTTGAGCTCTTCTAGCATACTGGAGCATGATAGCCTGGCATTGCACAGACTGAGTTTTCTCAGTAAGTTTACAATATAGTTACCCTGTGAAAATGTAGAATGGAGTGTTTATGTTATAGCTACCATGAAGAATTAAATGCAGAAGAATGTCTAAATCACAGAATCATGGACTAGTTGGGGTTGTAAGGGACCTTTAAAGGCTATCTAGTCCATGATGGATTCTGAATTGACAAAATACAGGACCAAGATCTTGGAGCTATGAGAGATGGAACAGTGAAAACATCAGCTTAATATTCATCAATAGCAAAAAATCCATAGCAAACCCTAAAAAAAAACCCCCACAACCGAAAAAGCACAATATTAGGAATTACTAGGAAAACAATGGAGAGCAAAAGAAACTGTTGTGCAATTATATGTATCTCTGGTTTGTGCAACTCTTGAACACCATGTGTGGGTCTGCATAGCTTAATTTTAAAAAAAAGAACAACATACTAAGGATGGGAACTAACATGAATAGGCAGAGATGGATAGGAAACACTATCTTCCAGCACAAGAGCTGGGACCATCAAATGAAGCCACGTGCAAAGCGAAAAACAAAGGACTTGTTCATGCAACAGTGAAAGTCATTGTTAAACAAGTTCAAGAAGAGACTGAACAAGGAGAGAAATCCATTGAGGTAATTAAAACCACGTCTGCTCAGGAGGTCATCTAAAGGCTTAGGATAGGAGGAGTGTGTTGGATAATGGGTTTTATTCTTCCTGTATGTCTTTTCTTGTCCTTATGCTGCCACTGCTGGAGGCTGTTTTTTGTCTCCATGGACCCAGTGTGGCCATTCCTTTATTGGCTAATTTTTTTTTTAGTACAGTAACAGCATCATTGATTAAACTCTGGACACACAATCTACTTGTTATTGCATACAATTCACAATTGCTGACATACAAGGTGAGCAGAATTTTCTCTCTTAATACTAAAAATAATTTGGATTTTTCTGCTCCTTGACACGCTTATGCTGATCAACCCAAAATCTCATTTTTGTTTTATTCATTCATAAAAGTGCATGGAAAACTGATTGTTCAGCAACTCCTGACAGCAGTCAGATGGGAGCACTGATCCCTACTAACAGTGCTGCCATTGTAATTTGAGTTTAATTTCAGGACCTCTGGGCTAAAATATCTCTGGAAAAGATATAAGAAAAACTATTCAAATTGCGTCATGTCACGCTAAGCACTTAACACCCTGAAAATTACTACAGTATTGCAGTAACAATCAAATCACAAAACTAATTTGTTTGTCCCCCAGTCTGTTCTATGGTGGGTTTTTTGCTTTTTTACTTACGTGCCAGTCTCTTGCATTCCAGGATTTTAGAGCCTCACCGAGTGCATATGATAAAGGATTTCCACTCAGTCATTTTCAGTTTTATTTTTCATCTTCCCTGACTGCTGTAGTGCACCACTAGATAGCACCAATGCACTGTCTTTTCCCTGCCTTCAGCAATTCGTTTTCTGTGCAACTGAGAAAAAAACCCTTGTACTGTACTTCAAGCTAATAGAAGGTCAAAAGACTTAGAGTCTTTCTCGCTTCACTACATTAAAATGAACTGCTCCAATTTTTTAACATGCATCTTGAAATTAAATGAGTCGTTGGCTCAATAAGTTTTTTTCATCTGTTACAATGTGCAATGCATTTAATATTGTGCAAAATGAACATTTCTACTCTTTTATTCATTTCTACCTTCACACCTGCAGTATCTCCTAGCAAAGCAGTCGCATCAGACCCACCTGTCAGCACTGAGAACAGTCAAGGTAAACACTGATACTCCAACTGAGGTTAACTGGATAAAAGACAGCAGCTTGCACCCGATTCTTCCGAAGAGCCAGGTATCCACAATGTAGCGTGTTGCATCTACAGGCACACAAGTTAATAAAAGCACTAGGTCTCCAAATGCCAGGCTGGTGATGAAGATGTTTGGAACCGTCTGCATTGATTTAATCTTGAAAAAGACTTTGATGAGTATAGCATTTCCAAGGAGACCCACAGAAATGATCACAGCATACGTAACGTAAATTGTGCACAGTATTTCTAATCCTGGAAAGGAGTCTTCGGTCCATTTTTCATTTATGGTTTCATTATCAATGACTGATTTCAATTCTGTACCATTTGTAGTTTCACGCAAAGTCTGATTAGCTGAAGGCAAATATATTTGAGACATTTCTTTAACTATTTCTTCTCCCCAGGCTGGACTTAAATTGATCAAAAAAAATGCTTAGTATTTAGCTTGAAGCATATCAGTGAGGTGAATAAAAAGATACAAATTTGTGTCTGAAATTAAGATTCCCATTGCACATTAAAAACATTCATCCCCTTCTGGGTCTCAAAACATGCCTAGGAGAAACGCACACAGATCTTCTTCTGAACTGTGTAGGAGGTGGAGAATTTTTTTACTGGCTTTTCAGCTAGTGGAGCAGAGAGGGAGGAGGAAAAGAGGCTTCTTTAAAGATATTGGCATATTAGGTATGATGAGTGTTTTTCTCGGAGGTAGCTGGCAAGTAAATATTGTACTGTAATCACTGTAGCATTAGGGTTTGCATATGACCTAGCAAATGGTTGTTAAAAGTTTTCAAAATATTCTAAAAAAAGGAAATAAGATGAAAACCTGAAATTGTTTCCTCAATAGTACAGGTAAGCATAGAATATACTGATTTAATATAAAACTACAGTATACTTCAGGTAGTATTTGCTAAAAAAGCCATGGGGACAGCCTGTGCCTGTCTGCTCTGATTAATTTATCACAGAAAGGCAGAGACCATCCAAAAGGAAAGAGAGGACAGAAACTTATGGCCATAATCTTATGAACATTTATGTTAAAGCTTAGGTTTGTCCCTTGAAATGGTCCCTTTGCCATCAAACCCACAACTTATGCTGAAGTTTGAACAGGTTTATAGATTGATACAGTACAGAAACCGGCTCTCCCTTCAATATCCCATGTAGTTATTTGCTTTGTATGGTACAACTGATCATTCAGAACTTCTGGGAGAAAAATAACTTTTCACGATGCTATCAATCAAACATGTTAATATTATAGGGTTTTTTATCTTTAGATTAGTCAACAGTCAAATCTGAAACTGCTCTGTGATGCACCCCTGGCTAACTTTAATGTAAACTAAGGTACGAGGAACGTGCACATTAAATCTCCTGACATGATGAAACCCAAGATCTCGTTTCTAAATAATGGAAATGGAAAGGATATCAAAAGACTGAGCTTTATGCCTTGAAAATGAAGATCAGTAGCTGCAGTATTTTTTCCTCCAGATGGCTCTTCAGTTGAGATGTTCAAGTAGAAAAAGTACCCTGCTCAAATCACAAAAGCAATCTTGTAGCCAAATCCCTTTCTCTTTATCTGCACACACACAGAAACACAAAATCAGGTTTGTTTCATTTATTCAAAAAAAAACCTCCTCTAAGTACTACACCTGAAAATTCTAATTTTCCCACTCCCAATCCTTGCAAGCACAACTGTGCCATGGATATCAGATGGCAACAGACCAGACAGTAGATCAGATGGAAAACCAGTGCTGTGGCCAGCTGGAAGAAGGAGCCATTGATACAAAATTGATGCATGGGTTAAAAATTTCAATTACGTTTTTTGAAAGTGCTTTTAGAAGAGAAGTTCTTGTCACGATCAACCATAATATGTCCTTTTATGCAGGCACAGTATGTAGGTTGCTCACAGATTTAGGTGCCTTGGAGGATGCCAGATTATGTTGTCCACCCACACTGGCGTGGTACCGTGCATTATATTTAATACAGAGTTCAGCAACTGTAACGGATTGTGACAGCTTAATGTCAGATAGTTACATAAAATGTTTAGATTTCCGGTACAGAAGAAGTAGGGCATCACCAAACAAGAGGAACTAATTGTGATCCACCAAGTGCTGAATACTAAAGGGCATCATCTGAATGAAACATTAGGTGTTTAGCTGAAATCGGAATTTAGCCAAGAGACACTTGTTACTTGCTTTGAGTTGCACTAAAGGTTGACTGATGCACCGAAGTTCACGTAGCATTGTAGATCCAACCTCTTACAGTCCCAGAGCTTTCAGAGCCATCTGAGAGATTAGGGCTGGCAACCTGAAATCTGAGGCTTTGGTTCATTCTGCCACTCAATCATTTTGTACAGTAAGAGAGAGGACCTGGACTGATAGCCCTCTGTGTAAGAGCTGTTCAATAGGACTGGAGACTCTTGAGTTATGAGATGCTACCAGCAGTTGGTTTGAGGGATGACTGAGGTATGAAGAAAAAGGTGACAACCCATATTTACAACTCTTGAGGACATCAACCTGTGCCACAGATGAAGGCAATTCCGGAAAGCATTAAAGGCTTAAAATTCTGTTTACTCCTGGTGTTTCATGTCCTGTTTGTTTCAAACTGGCCCTGAATTCATTCATCTGAACTTGGATGCTCAGACTGATGCTTTGCTCTTCAGAAGTGCACATTACCTGGAAACACAGACACATTTTCTCTGCTTTCTCTCAATACCTAACCCAGCTCACAGCAGCATTCTACTTGGTTTTCTCTTTCTGCTGAGAGGTTGTATTTTTTCCCCAGCTTTCTGCCTCCTTTGGGGAATCTAGCAGAAGGAAGCTCCTTCATTTCTCACAATTCTTCCTGCAGTCCTTGTATTACTGCAGGTTTTGGCCAGGTTCTCTTTTTATAGATCGTAACATAGTCTTGATTGCTCATTAGAAGGTGAAAAATATTGTTTTGAAGCACACAAAATAACATTCTCTACACCAAATAAGAGCCTGGAGGACAGGTAGTAAACATACAATAAGGGATTTGTTTACAACAGTAGAATTTCAGTGTTTCTGTTTGTTAGTTTTGTGTGCCCTTCATTGGTGTCCTGGGTGGAAACCAGGCAGGAGAAAACACACCGCGTTTTTAACACAGATTCTGATAGCTTTCAGTTTTGGAAATCCAGCTGAAAAGGAAGAGAATGGCTTCATTATCTCAAACAGTAAACAACTCCAAGGTGTTATTTTAGAGCTCTGTCTTCTGGTTCTAAGAGAAAAGCAATTTGGGTAATTCTGACAATTGATAAAATACTGGAAAACACACAAAACATTCACAGAAAATGAATGTTCCTTTTGAACTCCATGCTGAAAAAGAACCCGAAGTAAAATACTCAAGACTGTATCATTTAGCTGTATTTTTAATGCAAATTTTCTGTTTTAATGCAGTGTGACTGGTGACTAAAGTCATTTCCATGTGCTGCATAGTGTCACCCACTCAGAAGAATCTCTTTCAGAACCATTCGTTCTGCACCAAGCCAAAACATGGAGAAATCAGCCAAAATCTCAACTCCCATTAAAGACGTTGATTTTCCAAGACTGTAATTATTTTGTATAGTGTATTTTTGTTATTTCAGTATACATTGGTCCTACAACCTTGATTGTTAGTTATACAAATAGGTCAAAATCCCATGTGGCTGGAGTGGTAGGAAACTGATAAGCATGAACTATGGCTGTATTAGCTAGCCTGGGTTTTTTTTAGGATTATTTCAACTTCCTTTCTTAGGTCCTTATTTCTATAATTTCTACATAGAACTATTTGGTTGTCTTAATTCTTATTTTATGCCACACACTGATTTTCAGCCCCTTCTTTAATTGTCTCTCGTAGCAATTTTGCCATCTGTTTGTTTCTGGCTGGTGTATCTTTTCTGTCTCTCTGCTGAGTGAACTGACGTTTATGTTCTTCAAGTATTAACGGTAGAGAGATACCGAAGAGCTTGTCTCTCCTAGTCTCTAATTTTGGTAGACTCTGTTGCGGCATCCTCTCTTACAAAAGGCTTTTATCAGGTCAAGTTCTCTTCTACAGACAAGCCTGATTGTTGCTCAGCACAGAGCAGGACTCTGCTGCTGGGTCACCACAGGCACATTCCTCTTGCTCCTACCTGGAGTGAAGTCTAGCAGTCTGCCCAAATAAATGTAAATCTTTCTGTTCCAGCAAGTCTCAGTAGCCTTCCTTTTAGGTCACCTTCTTTTAACATAAAGATGAAGGTCATTAGGCAATGGAACGGTCTGCCCAGGGAGGGGGTTGACTCGCCTTCCCTGGAGGGGTTTAAGGTGCGGGTGGATGAGGTGCTGAGGGACATGGTTTAGAGATTGGTGGGAATGGTTGGACTCGATGATCCGGTGGGTCTCTTCCAACCTGGTGATTCTATGATAATTTGTGATTCTATGAAGGTTTTTTGCTCCTCTAACAAGCAGTCCCCACCTGGAGTCCTTGAACGACTCCCACTTATAAGCTAGGCTCTGCAGTTAGAACTAGAATTATGTTACCTGAAATATAATTTTCTTCGCAATGTTTTCTGAGCTGGCTTTGCCACCTTTGTGTTGAGAGGATTCCCTGCTCCGGAGGTAGCATTCTCAGGGGTGGATGCATGTAATTCTCTCGTTTCTGACTTGCATCTGTATTGCAGCTTTGGTATCTTCTCTTTAAATTGAAATTGCCAACAGCAGGACAAACAATCACAAGATGAGGAGATAAAGAGCACCATAACTCACGTCAATAGTAAGAATGAAGCTTTTATCGAACAGTCATTTAAGGGGCTGTATGACTTGTGTCGCTGTTTCCAGTCCATTTTCTAGTATTCCAACAGGCAGGTATTAAATAAGAAAGCCTGAATGCACACCTGGAGTGAGTGTTGGTGTCAGAGGCAGTGGTCCACATTTAGAGCAAATTACTAGCACATTCAAGGCTGTTTCCAGTTCTGCTCTGTCCTTCTACAAGAACCAGAATGAGCGATTGCTGTGCTAAACCTGAGTCCCTCCCTAAACAGAGAGAATATCACTTCCCCATCTTGCCAGGCATCCATTTCAGAGCTGCAAGTGTCAGGCAATGGGGAGGCAGGTTACCTCAAGACTTACCACTACGCCTAGGAGCAAAACTAACGCCATCCAAGCCCTCAGTGTTACAAAGGGCAGTTCACATGAGCTGTCAGGAGCAGCGTTCAGTAATACAGCAGCAGAAGGGATATCTGCTTGCTTAAAGTCTAAGAAAATAGCTTCTGATTTGGTTACAATGTCTAAATCGAGACTATCCAGTGGACTTAGTCTGCCTGCCATAAGATCTCAAATGCCGTCATTAATCAATGGCTCCAGATACCTTTTATCCTGTTTCACCATTCTTGCATCCCTTCCAACCTCCTTTTCCAAGAGTTTCCTCAGCCAGTTTCAGTATGGGAGTGGCCTGAGAAATACCAGTGTTACTTCTCAGAAAAGAAAGAAAAATAAACACTCAAATGTATCCTTGAATTTCTTCCATTACAGGAACAATCAGGCAATGAAGTAATATATTCCTTTGGGCATCCTTGAAACTCTTAATGATACATTTAATTTAGAACCATTACAGTGCCATTACATGCTAAATACTTTCTGATACCTAAAAGCACGGAGTATTGTGCATTAAGGCTTAACAATCGCCTTACGCAACAGGTAATTATCTTGCCAGTATTTTGATTCTTAATCTCAAATCATTTCCCACGATGACATTTCTTTCGTCGTCCCAATAATAGCTGCCTGCTAAATTTGGAATGAATTATACACCTTGGGGCATAAGTATTGCTAACTTGTATTGCTAGCCAGTATTGTAGGTTCATAAACTGTCAGAAGAAAACTTTAACAAGTTGCCCTGACCTTTAACTGTCATTCTCTGATCTACCACGTGGTAATCAAAGAGCTGTGTAGGCGCTGAGCTAAGAGGCAGCTTTAGCCACTTGTGCACATGGAGACATTAAAACTCTGCAGGGACCTTGGATGTGCATCCAATGGTTTACTTGGTACGAAGGGTGAGGGAGGTTTGTGCCAGTCTAACTAGCAGCATGGGAGTGAGGAGAGTTTTGCCCAAGTCACTGCTGCAGTGATTTTACTATCACTTATTATTTCTTTTGCATTGTTTAATCTATTGTTAACAACCCACTGAGATCTGACATCAAATAATTGTCTTCATAGATAAATATACTTCCAGAAATTCTTCTTTCGTTGGTTTAAAATAGAGCACACATCTCCTGGTGTATGCATTGCTAAAAATAAGTAATCTAGGAGTAGATGAGAATGACTTAGAAATCAAAGGAGCTTTTCGATTGCTGCTTTCTCAGAGAGCAAGCAGAGTCAACTGGTACAATCAAAACCACAGGGAGGAGGGGGCGTTCATATCAGTAACTCACCTCTGCCCATCAGGTCACGTTCAAGCCAGAGCTGCCGAAGCTGTTCCCATCACTTAAAATTATTAGGATGTGAATCACAAGCAAATAGCAATTTTTTATTGGATCTGTCTTTGTGCATATCCTCTCACTGTGAAAACCATCAATGCACAATTCCGTGACAGAATGCCAGCGCAGATATGTCGGAGAGGAGCAAATGAAATGGTGCTGGTGCGGAAGATAATGCTTCAGTGCAAAGAAAATTACAGATCTTCATTCTGGCTGACAACCTAAACAATGCCACACTTGAAACACAAATGATACACTGGTTAGGTGGAAAAGCCATTAGGCATATGATGGAGAGTGGAAGTGAGCTAACCGCCTTCCTAGAACAAATAGCGCTTTGCATTTTACATGAGCAAGTTGACAGGTTTTTAAAAATTTACCTACAGATTTTGCTTTTGGAATAGAAAAAGAAACAAAAGAAAGAATGGGAACCTGACATCACTGCACGGTGCAGTTTGCTCTTCTGCTGTTACACCTCCAAAGCAGGAAACGCGTTGACATTTCCAGCCATTTCCGGGCAACCTGAGAAGTCTTAAGTATTCCAGCACTTTTCTTGCTACTTGTCCAGCTTTTATGAAAATCTTTGTTGCTCTTAATAATTTAAAAATATTATGAGGGCATTTAACAAAAACTTTGGAAAAATCAAGGCATGTTTCATCTTTTATCAGGAATGTAACATGACAGTTAAGGTCTATGCTATGGAGACATGGCCAGTCTCCTGTTGCTCTCATATTGATTATCTTTAATTGCATTTTTATTTTAAATTACAGCAGTAGAAAATAGACTTGGGAGGACTTTCAACACGTTTTCCAGTCCATCTTTTGCACTAAGGTAAATTCAACTTACTTATACCAATTCTGGCAGATATTCGTCTTATCACCGTGAGGGTTTTTTAAGACCTGCAACGACGGCAATTCCATGTTCCTTAAAATTAGAAATTGATACCTAATGCCTAGTTTAAATCTAGGCCTATTAGCTTCTGTCCTACAGAGTATACGCAGAAAGGATTACTGCACAAAGGAAGATGATGAGGTTCAAAGCAGGGTAGTCAAGGAGACAGGGTCGCTGTCCATCCACGTAGGCTTATCAGTGTCATAGCAGAGACAAACTGATGAAAAAGGGACTCGAGGGAGGACTAAACCTCCAGTTCCTCCTCAGCTTTGTTCCTTCCTCTCCCAGGACCAGCAGCCAGGTTAGAGGTGCAGGAGGAGCCAGGCAAAGCTTTACCCCTCCAGCACTACAGCACAGCATGTCCTGTTTCACATTGCACCACAGGGAGAACTCGTATTCAGCAGGAGATTGTAGAACAAAGAGGTTACTAATGAAAATGAAGAATACAGCAGAAAATGATAGCTCGAGTGTATGACATACTGCACTATATTTTGTATTACGTTTCTTTCCCATTGAAAGCAGTTTCAAGTTAGAAGTAGGTATGAGGTGGAACTTGTTTGCATGTTTTCAATGCTAACATTTCTCCCAAAAAGCCAAGGCACTGAAGGTGATCTGTCTAATTTCAAGTAGGCTGGTTGTAGCTACTGTACATTGGAATATTCATCTTTTCCCACTAATTGCTGTGTGGGAGTTATTCACAGAATGAAAGAACCTTTTGTAGTTGCTATTGTACGTACCAGCTGTAAGACATCGCTATTACATTTTTTACTTCTCTGTCATCAGTTCAGGTTAGCATCTTACTGTATTAGTAATCATCAAAAAATCTTTGCTTGAATGACACAGAGAAAGGCATTCAAAACTCAAGCTAGGTTTCAGTTGAGCAGACAACTTACCAATTCAAACGTTTGCTGAAAGGAAGCCCCTCTTTAGTAGGAGAGGAAAGTTAAATCTCTCTTGTGGTGTTATGAAATGGAGTTTACCTCTTTCTGTATTCACAGGTAAGTTTTACTAAAGGGCAAACTTCTTAATCACCACCTCCAAAGGCAGTAGGATTTTATCTGCTGGTGTTCTAGGTCGTTTTTGTTTTGCAGGAGAGATAATTTGAACCCTATGTCATACAGATGGGTACCCATAATAGGTGGGATTTAATTTTTTCCTTGTTTCCACATGCCCTTTGAAGGTACTGGGCAACATTTTCAAACACTTAAACATGCATTTACGTCTTATTAGAGATCCAAGTCCAAGTCAGCAGTGCCAGCACACCTGAAAATAAAACCTTAAAACTGAAAGGAATATCTTGGAAAGCTGGCTCCAATTTCTGAATGAATAAGTTGATCAAAGTCCATCTCAGAAAAATTAAGGAGAGGTATTGACTGCGGAACTTAGACATCCATGCCCGAAACAGTCAGCCAACAGGCTCAAAAACTTGAAAAACAGTATAGTGGGTATTAGGTTCTGAGGATAAGTATCAGATGAAGAAAGAACAGAGGGATGGCAGGAGGGTGTAAAGATTAAAAAAAGAGGACAAACTATGAGAAGGTCTAAGGATGAGAAAGACAATGTTTCCAGTCTCTGTTGCATGTGAGGGCTAATTGTGGAAACACAAAATCCTTATGTAGTCAGCACCTTCACTCCACTGAAGCTTAGAGTGAAATCATGGGATGTTTTAGCTCTATAATTGAGTTCAGAGTAATAATTGTGCTTTAGAAGTAATTATCTAGATCAATGTTTATTTCTGCATGCCACAAAAGAGAACCAACATTAGACAATCAGAAGAAAATAGATCCATTATCAACGAAAAACTCTTGCTTTCTGCGGAGAGTGCAGCCCTGTCTCCATGGGCAGTATTCTTCGTGAACAAGGATGTTTGGTCTCATCATCTTCTGGAGTAACAGCACTGGGGTTGTAATGAACTTCAGCTATGGAAAAGAATTAGGGAATAATTTCCATGATAAGAATTTTTTTAAATACATCTAGGAAGAAACCTGCATAACACATTGATTTAAATTCTTTGGGGAAATAACATAAATCAGCACATTTCCAGAAACACCTACGAATGTTTGGTGCTGAGGTCAGAATTCCTACAAAGGTGTTCCTTTTTCAGAATATGGGTCTGCAAGAATTCTTCATCTTGGAAGGAAAAACCTCTTGCTGGGATTCTTCTGGGTTAAACAGTCTCACAGCAGGTCCTGTTCAGGTTCCAGTAAGCCTCAGATCTTTGCTCTTTTGGGAATGCACGAGATGATGGACTATAATGTTCCCTAACTGCAATTGGCTCCTGTGAGAATGAAGCCAGCTGGCCCAGGGTAGAATATCTCTCAGGTGCCTAAGAAGGAAGCTGAGCAGAGAGTTCCCTTTTTCTGGTGAACCATACCAGGATCTTAAGGGCTTTCTTACTCTCCTTAGTACAGCAAAACCCATCTGTAACATGGCCACTAACCCCAGATTGGCCTGGTACAGGCAAAGCAGTGAAAGATTTCCCATCCATTTCCATTGTTTGGGATTTGACAGTCACCATATGGAACCTATTACATTCTAGTCTATGCAGCTCATACTGTTTTTCTTACCAGTCCTAAAATCCAGAGGAGTCCTGGAGGGGAAATCTGAACCATTGAAAGTTGAACTTGTTCCATTATAATTTAGATTCCACAAAGCCTGGGATGGTGATTTGTGGCTTGAATTCCTTGGTGTAGAATCAGAAGTTGCACCTGACCCACTCCAGTCTGAAATCAGACAGTGGAAGGCACAGGAATAAAATTCTGTACAAGTGTCACATCTCACACTACTGGAGACTGAGAAGAAAGATCTGTGCTTGCTTCTTGGATTAGGCTGAGCAAACCCAGCTCCTGAGCATAAAAAATAGCTTATAGTATGTCCAATATCCTACATACATTTCTGAATCTCTCCTTTTTGGAGACTGGAAGGCCACCAAAACCATAGCTCATGTAATCTCATACTGAATGGCACATGAGAATAGAATTAGAGACCAAATCTGTTTTGCAAATCTATTTTTTTTCTGCATGGTCTCACCCCATCGTCATATAATATAAACAGTTAATAGAGAAAGATAAAGACCTGTTATGGAACATTTATCCAATGCCATACAGAAAGGCTTGTTGAGAGGAGCCTTGTTTCTTAATGTAGAACAAATGTGACACCAGTAACAGGTGAAGTAGCAGGCAAATACTTATGAGTCAAGCTAAACAAAACTCTTCGATGCTTACCAGAATAATTACTCAGACGAAATCTTCCACAGCAAAAGTGTATTCGGCACTGCTTCACTACTTCTTCCTTCATTAGGCAATGAAACACAAAGATGAAGAGCCCTAAAGAAGTAGGAAGAGAAATTCATAGTTTTCAGGTGAGTTCTCCAGAGCTTTCCTATTAAAGTAGCTAAACACTCTAACACAAAAGCTCCATGAGCACTCCTCTTCCCCCTTGCTTGCTTTACATGACGTTACAAATTTATTTATATTCCACAGCCCTAAAGTACTGTATTTATAGCAATATCCATTAAGAAATTACCTTGCAAGGTGTTAAAAATGCTGAAGAGATACAAGAAGAATATCCTTACTGCTCCCCAGGCAAAAAAGACAAAGCCCCAAGTTAAGCCTAAAAGGAACATCAAGCTGAAAGCACTTTTGAGGTCTTGGAGAAAACCTCTTTTCCAGCACGTTGATCTCTCTCGTGTCCTTGATTTCATGGACTGGATTTGCAGGAGGACAGTGATGAATATGGCTGTATTCATCAAAAATATTAAGAACACATAGGCCACAACAGAGGTGTAAAACACTAAGTTCTCTTGAATCCAGCAGCTGCAAGAAAAGGAAGGATATATTTAATAGGGAGTTTTGCAAGCATGAAATGAATGAAACCTGGTATCCAAAGTAAGTCTCCCATATGGCTCTACAATACCTCATAAGGGGCATTACCTAACCCCCATAACTTTCCCTCAGTGAGGACATTCAATGAATCTCTCCACTTGCCTTTTTATGGATGTTATTAACTTGAGATTTTACTATTTCTGTCACATTCAAATAAACCTAAGAATTGTTTCAAAACTTAATAATGCACACAAAGACACACTGACTTGAGGAAAATGGGTTAAATATGTCTTAATTAGGAGTCAAAATAACAGTATAGAACAGAGGTAGGCACTGGTTAGCTTTTCCTCAGACATCTTAGTGAGTTTTCCTGCCTATTGATAAAGACGGGTAATAGTTTTCCCTCTGAGGCGTCATGGGTGTGTGCTGCCTCTCTGACAGGATAGAATTCAAATATTCCAGGTAATCTTCACCAACAAGTGATCAGGTTGTGGTAAACAGAAAGCAGGTGGAAAAAAAAAGGAGGAAGCATTCTTTGCTATAAAACCCTTTATTTAAAAAAGGATGGAAGAGTGCAGTGTTTTCCCACTGGAAAAGAGAGGAGCTAAAGATGAATTGAATAAAAGAATTTGAAATGAGGAAGAGAGAAGGGTGTGAATTGACATAAAAAAAAAAAAAAGTAGCAAATGTGCAAAATACCAGAGCAATTATTCTGCCTTTAGGTTTTACCAGAAAACTAGAACATGCAGGAGCATATAAAAATTAGTCTTAGTTCATGTCAGGTAAAGAAAGCGATTTTCCAGAAAGTAGATACAGAGTTGACTGGCAGAGGCCCTCCTGGTCCCCAAACCCACCCCACTGATGTGAGAGTTATTCCACGTAGTAGCCATACATCCAAAATGAGTCACTGAACCAGAAACAGTAGAAGGAGAGGGTTAAGATGGGGGAGAAAAGACAAAAGCAAGAAAGAAGTTGTCTTCTCATTATTTCTTGTATTTTTAAGATGCCCTGGTGACCATCAAGAAGCTTAAAGTATTATACTTACAAATTGCTGAACGGATTGTTCTCTGAATGTGATCCATTGCCATAGAAATCTTTGTTTATAATGAGCACGATAGTAATTACAATAGCTGGTATTCCTAATAGGAAAGGGAAGAGAAAAAGAGATATTTAGATTAAAAAGAAAAAATGGAGAGTATGAAGAGATGTCAGATAATCTCTGGTGAATAATTACAGCAGACACATACATCTTAGGTTCAAACTGTACCCCTAAAGCTCCTTCCAAAACGAGTGTAATTAAATGTGTGGCATAGCAGGTTTTTAATCTTATTATTTATGTAAATTACAAATGAGTAGGCATAAAAATATTTGTGTTTGCAAAATGTTTGTGAATGTTCAAACATCTCCAGAAGGGATCCAATCTGGTAAAATAAAACCAACTGATTACTCCAACGAGCATAGTGTCAAAAGATAAGCAGACCACAGCATTTTATGCTAAGATCTGATAGAGACAGACATTTTCCAGCCAGTGTTTTATCAGTCTTCCTTTCCATTCATTTCTCATTTCCCATATTTCTTTCAGTTCTGGCTTTTCTATTGAGAACAGATGCCACAAACATCATCATGGATGGCTGCCCCTGAGAACAATTGTGTGCAACATCAAGTCTCAGGACAGAGATGATGATGCACTGTACACTATTCAAAAGCCTAAAAAAACCCACTTTAAAACAGCATCTAATGGTGACCCAAAAAATACAGGCCAAATTCTGCTCTGAGTCAGTGCCTCTGATAAAACGTTTTCTAACAGCTGAGCCAGCATTTATTTTGGGTCCTTCTTGTTATATTACTCCCAAACAAGTCTCTGATGCTCAGAGCCTGGAGGAAAGGTGAGTCAGCGAAGTCCTCAGGAGAACTATGAATGAAAGTCAAATCCATCTTTACAGCTCAGGAGGTGCACCACATTTCTGCTAGCTCAGTGTCTTAACTTACTTTAGCAAATATGCCCCTAGCTTAGAGAAGTTAACAAACACTGAAGTGGAGAAGAAATCTGCTTACCCCAGCCTGCAATGCAGCATTTTAGGATGTACTTGGGGACATAAACATTGAAAACTTTGACAAGAGCCAAGTACAAGTGGACAGACTCCAGGCACATCCACGTGAAAGCCGCAAGAAGGAAATAGTGAAGGAGCACGGCCACAGAGATACAGAGACCTGGCTGGTTGAACGAGGACAGCCAGGAATTGATGAGGAAGGCCATGTTCAGCATCAGCAGTGCAGCACAAAGATTGAGCAGGATTTTTGAAGGGTTGTCTCTCCTCAGCTTTCTAAAGAGAAGGGGAAAGTCCACAAGGTTATCATTGCGTGAGTTGTGCTGGGTGCATTCACTAATGCAAAGTACCACAAATGTGTCTTTGTCGTATTATCGATTGGCTTCTCGTGGTATGAGTTGTATCTTCTTTAGTGTTTTATAGCATGTCACTAATGTGTTTTTGAAGCACAGCTCTCAGCCTTAAAAAGCAGAGCTTCTACATACATGGAGACCTGCCAGGTTTTTCACACTTGGCTGGGGAGAGACAGACTTAGCAACATTTTTACTACTGCATCAAGCAAGATCGTTATTGCAATATTACTGGATTATCAAAGCATTCACAGTTACCCAAGCAGCTACTGGTATGTGCAGTATAAAAGGAAATCTATCCAAAAGGGAACAACACCAGAAAGAAAAAACGTTTCTCTCTTTTACTGTTGATACCATCCAACGTACAGTCTATATAAACGGAGTATTCCAGATTGCTGATAACATCCGATGTATAGTCTACACACACATATATACATGGAATACCCCATACTTCTGACCTGCTATCTTACCCACATCCATGGATAATTTCATAAAACAACAGAAATGTAGGAATATAGAAGTTGCTGAACAGTTCAGACCAGCACTCGTACTGAAGCATGAGTATTTGAATCCTCTTACTTCACCACAGTCACAGGTTAAAATAAAGCAATATTGACGCTGTCAGCTCTGCATCACAGCATTAAATATTACCAAACATTCTAATCGTTGCTGCAAATTAATTATTGCTAAAATATGAAATGTTATAAGAAAAAGATTGGACTTACTCAAGGGCTAGGTATGTCACCAGTGTTACACCCAAAAAAATGGAAGAAGCACCACATCCTGCATAGCTTATCAGAGTTAATATACGATCGTTTGTGGGATCTATCTCTGTCCGGGACAAGTCCTGTGTTACAAGGTAAAGAATCACTGTTGTTTGCCATAATAGATGAAGAAAATTGCTTTCCACACTTTCACATTCATAAAGAAATCAATTTCTCTTCTGCTTACTGCTGATTCTGGAGGGTTTCCTTTAATATTTTTACATGTTTCTATTGCATAGTCCTCTAGAATATCCAACCTAGTAAAAATACACAGTATTTTAAGCACCCAGTGTTCAGTTGTGAACCATTACTTGAGAAGTCACCAGTTCAACAAGGATTCAAGTATGTTGCCAAAGTTATTCCACTGGGAGCTCTCTTTGTAGAAGAAACTCTGCTTTATTCCAACGGCAGTTGCCACGCTTGGGAACCACACAAACCTACTAAACATCTTAGAGAGTGGGAGGACCCTTCACATCCAGAAAACATCACAGTGCAAAACTCAGGTGGGATGCTGGGCTCTGCTTCTCTACAGCTGCTGCCAGGAGTGACATGAGAGCATTTTGTTGTTCCCTACCACAGTCTGGTGAAACTTTGAACCTCAGGCTAGTAGCCTATGTCTAGTAGCCAGCGTAAAAGTGACTTTGGGCTGTTAAATAACCGTGCTGAGTACAAAAGTGGCAGTGCAGAAGAGGCATGATCCTAAATTCAAACTGAATTCTCAGGCTGCTACAATGGCAATCTCGGTCATCTCTGCACTCTCACTTTCTGATATTCATCTTTTAGAGGCAGTTCTCTCTGTATTAAAATACTGGCTGCCTTTTCTGCCCTATAAATAAGAGACCATAGTTAATACCATCTCCCATATTTATATTAAACTCTCTTTCTGATGGGTTGTTGATAAAACTTCCAGAAAGATGTAATGTCATAAGTCGCCACTGGCAGGCAATAGATTTAATACAGTATTTCCACCGCAGCAAAGAGCACATTAACGTTGATTAAGTTACATTGCAAAGAAGTACAAACCACATCTGTAAAATGAATTTGCCTTGAAGCAAGTGACATTTAGAGAACTTTATACCATAAAAATTATTATAACTTTTTTGTTTGTTATTACTGATTTTGGCAAAATTGCAGATATCCAACAGCTCGTATAGATACGAATCTCCCATTTCTCCCCAAAACTACTGATGACTTTGTTTAGTGCCTTGGGACTTTTTTGGAGATGATTCACAGAGTGCTTACCAGTAGGACTCCAAAATGGGTAAGATGGTTACAAAAACAGATTGTGTAATTCATATCTGTATATTCTATTTCACACCCTGATGTATTCCAACCACCCAGTCCATCTGTGTAATAGAGAAAAAGAGATTTTTAAGCAGAGTTAGTCATGCTCAGTCATTTATAGCTCTGCATCATACAGAATGTGTGAATATGAGCTCAAGTTAGTACAGATTGCAGGGTCATTTAGCAGCACAGAAGTGAGATTTCACACAGGAACACATCTTATATACTGCCTGAGAACATCAAAACTTGGATGAAAGCCTTCGGTGGAAGGAAGAAATATTTAAAGTCAGTTATATGCCTGCACACAGAGAAAGCAGGAAGGTAAGGAAAAGTGCACTGGACTAGATTACACTACAGGGTGTGGAAACACAGAAGGCAAGAAACATTTACAAGGCAGAGGGTTTGTTTAGGCAGAATGTGGCATTGAAAAACTCAGATCTACCCCCATAAGATGAAACTTATGACCCTGTTTATGTGCCATGCAAGACATATTCAGAAGCTAAGCTTCTGACTTAAAATACATACACTCTAACACCAACAATCGCAGAGAAAACTTCTCTCACGTGAGCTGAGATAACTCAACACAGAGTTACCTTTCTTTGTCTGTTGACTGAGCCATATTCAAGACCTGAGCACAGCAAAGCCCCCACTGACTTCCCTGAAGTAACTGTGAGAAGTCATCTGACATTTCATTGCATTTCTGCTTTTTTCTTACACTGTCTTCTTATACATGGAGATGCACCATTATACAATGCTGGATATGTAAGCTCTAGTAGTAACACTGATTACTGTGGCATCAACGTCAATGGAAACCAGCAACACAGACCCAACAGGACAGTGTCAAACTTCAAGCCAGAATGTCAAGGTGCCAAAGGCTCTGTGAGGTCAGTGAGAGAGCCAAATATGGCAGCACTGTAAATAACACTTACTGTTCCTCTGAAAGTCCCAAAAAGCACAGTGCACTGCTGCATTGCCCTAAAAGCAGAGAAAAAAGAGGCTGTGATATTTATTTTTTACATCTGGACACTGCCTGCACTCACAAATGGTTTATCTTGCTTGTAATCAGGGTTTATAATTAAGGCAGTTGCTTGATTTCATTTCCTCTGCACTGCTCTACAAGGAAGCCCGCTCATCGCTGTGATTATTGCATGGTGGTGCCGCAATAGGTCGCTGGAGATGCCGGCAGTTCAGGGGAGCTGGACACTTGGCCATTGAGAATCAGCTGGGATATCAGCCATGTCATCCACGGCACTGAAAACCAGAAGGAAGACCCAGTTTTTGCCTTCCCCTAGGGAAGTCCTAGGAGTCAGTGATTTTCTCAGTCTCACCAGTTATTCTGTATCTTTTGCTGTCTTTTAAGGACAGAAGACAATCAGACAAATTGTCCGGCTTAGACTGATTCCCATGTCTGATCTCATTGGCTTCACGTGGGATCTGAGATGTCATAGTGAATTACTGGTGAAACTCAAAAGTTATGAGTCAGACCTAGAATAACAACCTGAGATTTTATATAATAAAAAAAAAAAACCCTCTATCAATTCTCTACACAAGGAAATCTCTGTTTTAGAATGTCAATGGTTTTTTTCCTCTCTCCCTCTGAAACCAGGCAGGGAAGACACCTTAGAGAAAAGAAAGCTTGCCTGCATATTGCAAACAGCTGAACAGATTTAAGTCGGTTTTCAATGCAATGTTTTCTCTTGGGGACATTCTAGTTTGTTACTTGTAATGCTGCAGCAAACTTTCCCAAGGCACAGATTCATTTTCTTTTATTATTAATAAATTTTAATAAAGCACAGTGTTTACAGGAAGCCACCCTAACAGATAAGCTGATAAGATATTTGATCTGTAGGCTGTCAAATATAAGTAGGCACAGAGCCAAAGATGTAGGTTAGGATGGTATCTCATTAAATATTTAATAAGGATATTTTTAAAAGGTCAAGTTAAAAAATCTGAGAGGTGCCAGATGGCCTGGTGGCACAAAAAGGATGGAAAAGAGATGATATCTAGATGAAATTTCTGGGTATATATTAATTGCTAGAATGGAAAGAGCATATTGCCATAAACACAGTGTTTTCAAGCTCTCATTAACCTGAACTTTAACCAAATTAATCTTCTTGAATAATTTTGTTTTGCCCTGGGTTTGCAACAAATTATTGTGGAGGGTGGACCATAAACATTTGCAACACAAAAATGCAAAGGTGCAAGTTTGACCCACGCCAACTGAAAAAGAATTTAAGGCACGATCTAGTTTTGAAGCATCATTTTTAAACAAAACAAAGCAAATTAATTTTTAAAACATCTATGCAATGTTTTGCTTTTTTTGAAATTTAACTTTTTGGTGACTAAAACAGTTTGTTGAATTTGGAGCAACTGTAAATGATTTCAGTGAAATCCAAAACCTGACAATTTTTTTTAGCAAACTCTTCCTTGAAAAAAATAGTCTAGGTCAAAACAAGGAAATATAGAAAAGGTCCTTTGCTACTAAGCATGGATATAGAGTGGACACATAGGCTTTACTAATGTGTAGGAATTAAACACCGAGATCTGTGTGGTCTGACAGTGTTTAGGTTGATGTATCATGGAGAGGTCAGGCAGCAAAACATTTTGAAGTTTATTTGTCCTCTTGCCAATTTATTGTAAGGGTAAGTGAAATAGGCTCTGCTTCAACAATCCCCTGATGAAATGAACAAATCCTACCGTATTTTGGTCTATATGCTGAAGAGTAATGGTCACAGGCTCATTAAGGTTCTGAATTGATGCATTTTCAATACTGGCACCCACAACATAAGTATTCAATCTCTCCTTCGTTAAACTGTCATCCTGCAGTGGAAAAATACACACATGCCAAAAAGTTCCAAGCTCCATATTTTATAATAAATTGCATTACTTGGAAATGACAATCAGCTAAATACCATGAGATGCCTGATGTAATTTAGCTACTTGTGACTTCATTAGAAAATGCAGTTAGGTGCAAATTCAGGGACAGTCTCGACACCAGCTGAAGCAGTACAGAGTTTCAGTCGCATCAGCTGGATTGAGAAAGCTGTATAATCGTTTCAGTACATCAAAATATCCAGTTGTACATCATTAAGCTCATTAGACAGTAGACACAATTGTGAATGTTGATTCTGTGAGAAAGCATTGCTGAGCACACTGTATGCTCCACTATACCAAGAGAAACGTCTCCCTTTAAATTACAGTCACCCACACCCCCGAGTTAAGAAAATGAGGCAAGTACTAGAACAGTTCTAAATGCTGGATATCAATGTTCCTCTTATTTTAGTGGAGATGTAAATCTTGAAATTATTTTCATGATATTTGACATGTACTACACATGTTCCTTAAGCAAGAGCTTACTTTTAGAGGAAAATCATGGTATGTTCTTCTACTGCAGGAGCGAAGCATTAGAATAATATCTGCTATAGAAAATGAATAAAAAGTCTAAGGTCTGCAGAAACTCTCAGAGCACCACTGCTACAGAGAAGGGTTTGCTGCCTGGATACATTTTCCCTGCACATTTCATAGTACTCCATCAGTCTGATGCAAAACGTGCCCAGAACACAGGATGC
Source organism: Phaenicophaeus curvirostris (assembly GCF_032191515.1). Classification (NCBI taxonomy): domain Eukaryota; kingdom Metazoa; phylum Chordata; class Aves; order Cuculiformes; family Cuculidae; genus Phaenicophaeus; species Phaenicophaeus curvirostris. The sequence continues at coordinate 14,825,460 of NC_091404.1, read as the reverse complement.
TATCAGGATTTTTCTTTTACACGGAACCGATTGCTGCCCTGTTAGCATTTGTTAGGAGTCCTAGTTACCACAAAGAGGGAAGTAGTGCCAAAAAAATTAAACTGGATCTTCGAATGCTTCTCTGGGTCAGTGTGCTCAATCCCAAGGAATTCCTTCAGGGTTGTTGGCAAAAACACTGAGGCCAAGGCCTTTTGGAAAGGGTCTTCTTGAACATTGATCTGCAGGAGAGAGAGAGGGGACGTGCTCAGGGCTGCTTCCTCAGGTCAAATATACAACGGTACAATTAGCAGGAGGATTGTCTGGTTTAGTCCATGGCCCCAGAAGTGATACTCTGCTCTCACCTTGAGATCCACGCCTCTGTCGTAGGTGGTAATGCCAAAGGCCAGTCCTCCAAACATGCTGGGATCTGGACGCGTCACCAACAAAGCCAGGGAACTGGTTATGACCGACGTATTTTTTCCTGTATAAGTCACTTTATAGCCAATCTCCTCAGCTGTCTTCAGGAAACTTCACCAACAGCAACAGCATGGAAAAGAAAAGATACATCTCTTGAAACGCTCTCCTGGCTTCATAATACGCAGTCAGGAGACAATCAGATAAAAATTGTTCTAATTTATCATCACAAACAGCAATCACTAGAGCAGAATGGGCCACTTCTGTGCAAGTTATCTTACTTACCTATTGGTCATTTTTCTAATGTTCTGATCTTCTATTTCTTGCAGCAAAATGTAGTTTAGTATAGACAACACGTTCTCTGCAAGTGTCATGCTTATATCTGCAAGCCTTACAATATCAGAAATTTTAATTGCAATGATTTCTAATTCTTCCATATGCAGCGCTGCATCTGGCAAGAGGTGTAAAATATGCTGTACGACATCTTGTGCATTCTCTGAAAAAAAGAAAGTATAGATAATGTCTGTGGAATAGTGACATGTCTAGCTATAGAGCTACATGTCTCTGTGTAAAAGCAAGAAGTTCATCTGCTTCTCCTCTCCTTCCATATGGCCTTAATGCTTCTGGTCTACTACAAAATTATCACCCACAAATAAGTCAATATGCTCTCATCATGTCAATGAAACTGGCAAAAACTTGAAACTGGATATCTCCAGTTGTACTTTAAAATAAGAAAACAATGTACTTTTCATAAGAATATTATGGTCTGCTTCTGGATTATAATGATGATCTGTAGGTAATATTTGGGTTTAACTTTAGTCACATTTACAAGCGTTTGTGAACTGAAAATTACACAACATCCACCCCTCCCCCCAAATAATGCTTAACTGATATAGAAGCAAAAGCAAGTTTGGAAAGTTGTGATTGCCATTCATCATCTCATCATCCTTCTATGTGTTTTTTTTTTATAGAAGCAGAGTTTTACACCCTGGGAGTCAGGAAGAATGTGTACAACTGTAGATGACTTTCAATGATAATTATTTGATGTCACTGCTGAGCAGGTGAATAAGCTATGGTACTGGTTTTGTTCATCATTGAGACAATTTGCACTGTTTGGTATAGCTTAAAATAAAGATAGAATCAGGTGGTAACAGTCACTTTCTAGCTTACATGAATCACAGCACAAACTTTTCAGTTCCGTACACTGATTTGTGCTTCTTTGTATGAGATCTGCAGAACATGAACTACAAACTACTTTGTTGTGGTAATAGAGACAGTATAGACAGGCAAAACCTGCCACATTATTCACTGGTTATTTACTTTGTTCTAAATCTAAGTGTAGGATTTGAGACAAGGCTTCAAATTGACAGCTAGAGAATTTCGAAGCATCTGCAAAATTCATCTACACTAGAAACTCTTTAAGATGACCAGATGAGTAGGATGCACATTAAACAACCTTATCACTCCAGTTCTTCAGATGTCCAACATAAGCATCATCCGAGTACAGCTATTTTTACTTTGGTTTACTGTGGCACTGAAGCATCTGATGCCTCACCTTCTGTTATCGTGATATCATGGAGGTCTAAAATGTTATCTGGAAGGTCTTCCAGTAAATTACATTCAGTCATGATTGGTTTCTTCCAGAAGGCTTGCTCAAGTTCAATATTGATTGCACTGAAAAATGGAAACAGTGTACATTATTACAAGAAAAAATATGTGACACGGCAGACTACCATCTAGCTCCCCGTCACACAAAGCCTGGTGCTCCCTCCTGTTTCCCATGCAAGAACTGAAATGAGCTAATCTCATCACTCACCAGCTCCTTCGAGCAGACTGCAGAGGGTTTTTCCTGCAGCTGACCTCTGCTTCGGCAGCTGGACTTGTTAGTGGCCAGAAATAATTCCCCTTGCCAGTTGTCTGTGTAAAGCTTTCTGGACAATCCATTAGTGCTGTGGAAGAAACGCATAAAAGCTCTTTAAAAAGATTTAGTAGTCAAAAAGAAGACCCTGCTGACACCCAGGGGGGACCCAGCTGTTCTCAGGGCCTCCTTTCCTGACAGGGCTGAGTTGTAGCATGCAGACTGAAGTATTTTACAGGTTTATTGGCTGCAAGAAATCCTTTTGTTTTAATATTTCACCTGTTCTTCTACAACTCTTTTTCTCTTTTGTTTGACAAGGTCAGTTCTCAGGTAAAGTGCTAGTTTCTCAGCATCACAAACTGTATCTAATGACAGCACATCCTGCAGGCTTCTCTAATCTATCTGAAGGTGCTTTCACACTGCCCCTCATTATCCCATCAATGTCTTTCCTTTGGGCTTGTAGTTTTTATTGTCTGCAGCTAATCTTTTGTATGTCTTTGGTATAAAATGTGGGTTTGAATTTCAGGTACAGTCTGTCAGCTCTTCTCTCGGGTTTGCTTCTGCATTTTAAGGAGAAATGGATATTGTCACCAAACCAACAAAGAGATTATTTGCCCTTTGAGGCTTGATCAATAAGCACTGGCATTAAGCAAATGTCAGCAATGGGTTTGGTTTCAGACCCATCTTGGCACCAGGATTTCAGTTTGAGCTTACCCCTGTTTGTCTAGAACTTAAGGTTTTGATCTTGGTGTCATTGTATGATGTTCTACAGCTTGTGCATCAGACGAGGTCAATGTGGCTACTTGTAGGGATGTTTTCTAGCCCTAAGCTTTCCCCAGAGTTCCAATTAGATTAAACACTTGCAACCAGAATTGCAAAGCATGAGATTTCAATGAGGTTTTAATGAATTATTACCTATAGGCTTGACAGCCGCATCTTCAGGTTTCACATATAAGGACAACGGTCCCTCTTCATAAGTGCCATTCAACAACTCTTTGATCTTGAGACTTAGCATTTCTTGCTTTTCAAGTGATGCAGCTTTTATAATGGCCTTACAAGCATAGCTATAGATATAATATACAAACAAGGCTACCATATTAGTAACATTTTACAATTATAAATGGTCACAAAATTAAGGAGTAATTCAGCAAATAATATTGATTTGGGTAATTTATATGCGTATTTTGTTCATCATAAGCGCAGTCCTATAGTAAGTGTAACCAAATGCCACTTCTGATGTACACTAGTACCTTACAGCTGGAAACGCTTTGTAAAGTACAAATTATTGGGAAAAAGGGTACAAGAATCTATTTATAGTTTCATAGTAAATACCTCATAAGATTTCCTAATCGCATTATCTTGGCAAAGGAACATCTCTGTCACAAGTAACCATTTGTCAATCATGTTTTAAAGTTTGGAGTGAGCCAGTTATACAACAATGAGGTACTTGGGTACCTCTGTGTCGAAACACAGGTGGGAGACTCCAAGGCTTCCTGGAAAACTGACGTTTAATTAAGTGCTTCCAGTGGCTCAGCTGGATTTCAGCTTTTTTCTCCTCAAAACAGCTATTTTTCTGGATAACTACGTTTGCTGACTTTAGGAGGTTTGGACAGACTGTGTCTCAATCTTTGAGTGGCTTCAGACACAGCAGAAGAAAGCAAGAAGCCATCTTTCAGTTGTAGGTGGGTCACCTAAATGGACCTCTTGTTTAACTGAGGGCTAATGAGTGGGATTTCCTTTGGTCTGGGATGTTTCAAGTGCTTCCAGCTCACTCCTGTTTCTACACAGCTGTCCCCGACTCAGCATGGCTTTTGTAAACCACTTGCAACCCCTTGAAGGTGATGGGAACCCAGCTCTCCTTCCACTTCTGGCCTGAGATCAGAAGGTAATTAGGATTTCCTGCAGAAGAGGTGCAGGATTCTTCCTGGCAGCTTTCTTGGGCAATGTCCACTCACTCTTCTGATGCCAGTGAAGGACACTGCTCACAGTCAGTGCAGTACAAACCTCCTGGCTTGCCATGAAAGTATTTCGAAGCTCCCAAAATACAGGGTATGAAAGGGGAACCTTGAATGCTCATATATATTTCCCCAAATCAAGCATTATTGTGGATCTGACTTGACATGTGCTTTTCTGTTTTAGGCAACTAAAGGTTCCACAGTTGCTCTGAAACTAAAACAGCTGAGGTGGGTTATGATTAATCCTCATACTAAAACCAAAATCAGCATGAACTATGGAAGCCCATTTCATAACCATGGGTCTTACCTTTGCGACATCTGCTTTACCTTCATCTTCAGTTTGCATAGAAGGACACAAAAAGTTAGAAGCTGGTTAAAACCAACTGCAAATTAGATTTAAGGAAAGCAAATAGCAGAAATTCAGCATGCTTATTAAAACAGAGCCTATTGCTTTAAATGTTATTCAAAACTTACTCTCTAGAGTAGCCTTTGTCTAGCGGTATTTCTAGAGGTACATCAGGATAAAACAGAGCATCATAGTACGTTGATCCTGCCTCATGGAGAGAGCAGAGCATAGCTACACCTAACGCTGCTCAGTGAGCGTGCTCACCAGAAAGCTATTGCAAAGGAGACTGCTTACAAGTAGTGCTGGGTGCACCCAGCATTCCTCTGTCTGTGCAGAACATAGATATCTATTGAGACACAGTGACTCTCCAACTATTTACATGGGGTACACCTACCAGGCTGAAGGTCAATATTTAATAATTTCAACAATACACGACAATATCTGCATTGAGACCATGCAACATCTATATCCTCTACACAGGGATAAGAAAAAGTAAGTTTTTAAATGAGAAAATAACAGATTACATACATGAACCCTCTTACAGATGCTCCTTTGTGGATAATTACCCCTGCAAATGAAACAGATTAGAATTGTTATTTCATAGTAAGTATTTATATATAACACTCCTTATTCTGCTATCACACAGAAAATATCTTATGACCACAATGAGCCAGACTCTGCCACAGAAGTCATCTTGAATTCAGCAAAGGTGCATGTACATAAATCACAATGAAAAGTGCTGTAACAGGTATGCACCCTGGCAAAACCTGCTTCTTCCAGAATGGCACCTACTCTTCTTCTCTTACAGTTTTCTGAGTTGGATTTACCTGATGTAAAGAGTGCAGGGCGTTATTGTATTGTCATTTGCAAAGTATGCAGTAACTCTGGAAGTCAGAGAAGAAAGTAGGAATTTGAAATATGCGTAAAATGATAAATCTCCATGTCTGTACAAGTGATACTTCTAGGAATTGCTAAATATCCCTCTCAGCTGCTCACAGTTCAAATATGAATACAGCTGGATTGGGCTAAAAGGTATGAAACAGAGTAGTCTTGGGCAAAAAGCATTGTTTCTGAGCAGGAGTTTGTAATTATAATATCGTTTCATTGGACACTGCCACACAAGCGCCAGCGTGTACCTACTTACACAAACTAGACAGCCCCCATGGGTCTGTGACCCTCACTCTGTGGATGGATGTGACCCTTAAACTCCTTTACACTCAGGTGCAATGGCTGAAACAGGGCTTCAGCGGTACTAATGTGGATGAACCCTACAGGTACCAGCACTCTGCTCTACTTTTCATCTCCCACAAGTACCAATTTCTGTACTATTTGAATTGCCAGGATAACATACCAGATATATCAGCCCACATGAAGCATTGCTCACACACTGCAGAGGCAGCAAAGGCTTCATCTTCATCGTGAACCAATTTACATGGCCAAAGATGACATCTCAGTTTGGCAGCAACTATTTACTGTGCTTTAGGCAAGATATATATTTCCAGGTGAACGAGACCAGTGAACAAACTGTGGGTGTTCCCCATGGTTGCAGTTATACAGACCAGGGGCTTTGGTTTACACCATTGTCACGGGCCTGGCCACTTGTGAAATGGGTATTTGGAACCTGGCAGCAAATTAGCTTAAAGGACAGAGGGTCAAGGTAATGCCACCACTCTGCAGCCAGAGGCTTACCTGACTTTAAAGTTTGTCACGATGAATTCTTCTCCAGTAAATATGATACTAAACTGGAAAGAAAACAGTAACATTTTTGTTAACTTGATTTATCAGTACTTTATCAAGACCTGCTTTTAAATTTAAAATTGTCACAAAAATTCTAAATCCTGATGAAAACAGCTAAAAATTCTTGCAAGATGTCAACGCTTTGCCTTTCCTTCTGAATTTAATTTTATCTTGTTAAAAAGGCGTTGGATAACATGATGCTGAAACGCCATAACATTGTTACATGGATACTAATTTCTGCGCTGTCCCATAAGTTTGCATTCCCTACCAGCTGTCCTCATCATCTGATACTTGCTAGAAATACATGAGAATGAGAAAAGAAAGCTACTTACCCAGTTTTCAAGAAGCCTCCTTGCCTCGTAGTAATCAGGAGCTCTCTCAGTCTTGTAGACAAGAGAAAAGTTCATGTTGATGTTAAAGAAGCTGACTGTAAAATGAGAACATAAGTGAGGTGCATCCTGTAGTCTGCAGAGAAAGGTGCCTACACCCCTTCCAATCTACTGACTCTTCCATTCCACTATAATTGTTTTTCCCATTCACCAAAGCTCTTTGGGAAATCCCACACTCTGCGTGTCTGAGTCTGGATTACTGCTGCATCGCTACAGATTTTATTAAAGAGCCTAAGGGCCCAAACACATGGTCAAGATATCACAGCTTAACAAACAAGCCATGGTTCACACCTGTGGGTGCAGTAAGGTGGCTTTTACTGCCTACTAAGAAGAGATAGGAGGATCTGCTGACATAGAGCACCTGGGTAAGGAGGAATAGCTTCAACATCTGACTGAGTCTTAAATTGTCACGTGTTTGGTGTAGGTGTCAGTAATGATCACATCAGCATTTAAAATGGCCTCGTTTAGCACTTACGTGGAATGGTACCATTGGTACTACCGGTCGGAGGCAATGGGGACAGCGTAGGAGCCCTTGTTGAAGATGCTTCGCTCAAGCCAGCTGAAAAGAACATCAAAAAGCCTAAGAACCCGCAGCGGCAAAAAAATAAGGAAGAACATAGTCCGAGTGAGAGAGGGGTACGAGTCTTTCAGCAAAGGTCCTCATAACAAAGAGCTGCTGTTGTCCCACACACCTGTGCAGGAAAGGCAAAGGAGGGAAAATACACCTGTGCGTGGGGTTTTTAATTTCCTCAGAGGTGACTACAGCATAAAAAGGGAGAAAATGGGATTTGCAGAGTTTAGATCACAAGGAAGACCAGAGTTTATGCAACATTATCTTTTTCATTGTTTGTGTTGAAGAGCAGTTACCTCTCTGTTCCCTTTTTGCTCCTGTAACCTGTGCCAGCCTTCAGGAAAAGGCATTTGTCGGACATCGAGTGCTAATGGGTTAACACGCAGTAACGCTTTGAGATGAACATTGATATTCATGGTCTGTGGTTTAATGATAACCTGGCATAAGGATTATCGCTATAACTGCTGGCCATCCTGTCTGTTGTCCTCAAAGAAAAGAATTCCAAGAATTCGTCCGTAGCTAATTTTCCTTGAAGTGAATCACCTTGTCAAACCCAATACGGTTTTTGCATTTCACACGCAATCTGCCACATCACCCGACAGACAGGGACAAAACAAGTGATGCTCGTCACACGTACTACAGAAAATTGCAGTGATCCGAATCACCGTGTAACATTACAGGCCTTAGTGATGAAACAAAAGCAGGATCACAACATTTTGCTCTAGAGGTACCGCTTCCTTGCTATGCTGGTAATTTTTTCTTCACTCACATGACTGTCAGAGACTTGACATTCGATAATAGCTCTGACTAATAGAGATAAACTTAACAGATGAATACAAAGCCAAACGTCTATGAATAAGGAGTGTGATCAGCAATAAGCAGGATAAGGCCATGATCGTAGAATCATAGAATAACCAGGTTGGAAGAGACACACCGGATCATCGAGTCCAACCATTCAAACATCATAAAACATTGTTTTCTCTTCTGTAGTCCAGGGTAAGGAGAATCACTCATGCTTAAAATGTAACTCCATCTCTGACCCATTCAGATCAATGCCAATAGCTCCATGGACAATAACAGAAACAGGAGCTGTTAAAAACTTGAGGCCTCCTATTATTATCCTGAATAGCTTCAAATTATTTGGAGAAGTTGAAACGACAACTGAAGTCAAAAGCACCTTCTGAACAGGCACGCAACACTACACAAGCTTCTACTTCCTAGACAAACGAGCAATTCCACCCTTTGCATTAAGCCACAGGCTGTGCACTCAGCACAAAGTAAAACCAGAGCAATTTCTGAGTTCCAGCTCATGAACGAGAGGGCAATAAGACTATTGAAATTCCAGCTCTGAGTTGTCCAGATTGGCTCTTGCAGAACGAGCTCAGACCCTTTAGATTTCAGCACAGACCTTCAGCCTCCAAATGCTCCTCAGCAGTGCCAGTCTGTGTTTTGGTGTCATCTCATGATCTAGAAAACAGCAGTTTCAGCCCCTGTAGTATCATCAGCAGAAGCAGCATGCTCAGAGGTAGTGGGATGGGGAGCAGGAAAGATGCATTTGCCTGCTCCAGAGATCAAAATGTCCAGCAACCTGCTTTTGCAGAGCAGTGCTCTTTGTAGCACAGTCCCTGCTGCTCCCAGAGGGTACAGAAAGACGTAAAAATAGCAAGCCTGCTTTTCCTATGATGCTTGATAAACCTTAGACATTAATTTGGACATCTCTCCTCTTTACTCAGGCTGTTTTCTTCTGAGATAGTACTAAACTGCTGGAGAAAAAAAAAAAAAAAGAGGACTAATTTACTCTGCTTTACTTTTCCACTAAAACACTAGCAAGTCCATGAGAAAGCTGCCACACTGCCATTTCATATCCTTTGCCTGCAGCAGATCAGAAACATGACCTGACATAATGGGTATTTGCTGATTTTTATTTGGAAATGATCCGCAGGGTTAGATCATCTAGCTGCAAGACAGATCTAGATTTTCAACACACAAACCTCCTACCAATAGCCACTAACTCTGTTTGATGTACACATGAATACGCAGAAAGCAAGTAACTAGAAATACCTATTGAATTAAAGGTAAATCCCTGGAGACAAAGGAAAACAACTCCTCTAAAGAAAACAGGACCTGAAACAGGGAATGTGCTTTTTCCTTCAGCGCCTGCACACACCAAGCCCTCCCCATCCTCACAACACAATACCATGAGAATATGAAGAGAAAAACCCAGAGTACCTGACCCCCAGTGCTGCAGAGTGGCAGCTATTCCAGCATCCCCAGTGACTTTAATCCCACAGCTTAAATTTCTAGGGGAAACTTGTATGCCTTCCTGTGGTATGAAGCCACAGAGGTGGGTTCCGTGAGCCCCGGTGTGATGCTACAAGTAGTCCCTGGTTTCAAGCTGATGAAAAATGTCTCATTATAAGCTTTTTTTTAAGAACTGCTGTCACAGAGGAGGTGCATGAGAACTTAGAAGGGCCAATGCTGGGCAGACGTGCCCTATCACTGGAATTAATACTTATTTCTTTCCTTACAGAAAACCAGACATGATATTAGACTATGATGCATCAAGCCGTAAGCCAAATTGTTTGTACACCTAGGGTTTAACTTGTGATCCTGAATGTTAGAGCACTGCAGATCCTCTCCAGATAGGAGGAATCTGCATATACCTGGGTGATTACAGGCTCCACTCTGTTCCTGTTATCAGTGTCATGTTTCTAAACCCATTGCCTCGAGGTTAATGTATGATATCACCCAGTGTCAGCCAGAATGAATCAGAAATATCTGCTAAGGAAAGAAAAATAACAGAGAAGAGGCCAGGCAAAACTCAAAGCCATTCTAACCAGGAACGTAACTCACAATGCCATTTTCATCTCCTGACAAATGAAGCATAGTTACAGTTTCACAGATTTAAATTTCTTTCTTTCTCTTTCTCATTATCACCTGAAGAAGAAAAAATTCTGTTTACTCTCATGTGTCAAGGTTCATTACTAGCAGGCAGGTGTGGGACTAACCACCTGCATCCTGTAACCTCATTTGCTTTAATTAGCCCGCATGTAATTCCATTTAGGAAATGAGGGCCAAGACATGATGACAGATGTGATCTGAAGCAGAAAAATACTGTACCACTGACATTTTTAAAATCCTAGTCATGGATTCTGATTTGATAATTTAATAAATGGTTTATTCAGTATCCAGTAAATATGTATTGTTTCCAATAGAAGAGCAGCAAAAAATAGACCAGCCGACAAGAGAACTGCAATAAATATATTTCTGTATTATTAGCAGTCATTTCCATATATTGTATATTCATCCCTCTCCCAAGTTATTTAAAACTAAGAAGAAAATCAGAAATCGGTGTGTGGGTGGGGTAGGGGGAAGAAGAGATGAAGACTGTGAGTCATTGAGAGGATAAGAACTCACACTCTTACTTCTACACTTTTAACAAAGAGCAAAGTCCCAGCTGGGCTGGAAAAGTAAAGAAGCATCTTCAAGACCTCTGGGAAAAAAACGAAGGCAGAACTTTATTCCTGCTGTAAAGGAAACCTGGTGCAATTGCTATGATAGCTCTATCACTCATGAGAAGTCAACACACCTTCTTAAGGCTGCTTCCTGATGCATTGATATGAGAAGTTCCACTCATTTTGCCTACACAAGCCCTGGCTTTCCAAAACTAATACAGGATTTTCAAAACAAAACAGGTTGCCTAACTTCCCAGCACAATGGCATAAACTGCCTACCATCAAGATGAATCAAACCCTACAAACTGAAGAAATGCTCAGGTCTATAAGCACCATATGTAAACACAAGAAGCAAACCTTGCAGCTAGTAATTGTCACAGGGCATAAGGCATAATTTGAGTTGGAACATCAGCATTTAAATGGCTCTTCCCTGTGATATCTCATTAAATAGCAACACTTTGGCAAAGCTATTTCTTTTACAGATGCTTCAGATGTTGTCACATATACTCAGTACACATGATCCCAAATGGACAGTCCATACAAACTACAGCCAAGTGCAGCTTCCCCTCTCTGACAAACAGGACATAAAGCTCAGTATATATTCATACCGCTCACTGTTATCCCTATCTAGTATACAATCAGTATATCTCTATGCAACAGCTAGCTCATAATCAGTTAATTAAAGTAAGGAGAAAATCTATGGTGGAAGCAAAGGTCTTACTGTGATCTGACACACGACAGATTCTTAAACACGATTTAATTTTATGAACATCTCTATAACTAGGACTTCACAACAGTCGTCTTAATTATTGCTTTTGTGAAAAATGTCAGACCCCAATAACCCTTCTCTCAGTGTGGATCCAGCACAGGCAAGATGGACCTCAGTACCTGTTGGTGTAGTTTATCATTTGTGAGACACGCTGCTCTTTGTCCTTGCTGATAATCCTTGAATATTTGGGCCAGCGTTTTCCAGCCTGGATGTCCAATTCAGGCTGCACTGGAGAATCCTATCTAGAGGAAATCGTCTGGTTCTTGGGACTGCTTTGGAGGGAAAAAATGCTTTGGCCATTGAAAGCCCCTCTCTAATGTGCTTTGTCTCACTAAAAAGCTGCTCAAACTCATCCAGGTTGGGTTTTTTTGAAAAATCAAAGTCCAGGAACAGTGAACAAAGGCCTTGATTTTAAGTGCTAAACTTTTCATCAGCAAATATGATTAAGCTTCTCACAACTCCTTGCCAAGCCAAGCACACACCTTTCCCACAGAGCAAACGGGCCCAAGGGCAGAGGTCTTCATTGGAAAAAGGAAACTGAGCCTTCTTCCTCCATCCTTATCAGATCGTGTCCCTCCTCCAGTCAGGGACACAAGTAAGGAAATAACTCCAGCAACGGGCAGTGCAGGGAGAGGACTGTCTAGATAAAGGCAGCGGGGCAGGGAGCCAAGAAACAGATGGGAAGGTTGTCATTCACAGCAATTGTTATTGCTACCCACGTTCTTTGGTGTGGAGCAGGGGTATGTGTGTGTGTACAATGAGAGAGGTGGGGGAAATCCCTCTGAGCACAAGTTTCAGCAGTAGTCAGTGATTTCCTCATGCTTTTCTCACTGCCTTGGGCCCTGGTTCCATGAAACCTGGAGCAGAAGGGCAAGTGCAGTGGGAATGTATTGAAGTCAATGAGCGCTGCACGTGATGGAGATGTGCTGTCTGATGGGATGCTCCTTGGATTCTCAAACTGAACACTAAAAATGACCAATCACTTCTGCCTGTGACTCTGCTTTTCTTGTGAAGCTATCAGCTTGCAGAGGATAAGTAAGGATGCATTTGTTATTCTTGCAGAGCAATTAATAAATGGCATGTCGTTAGCTGCATGTAAGTTAGTCAATCAGTCAATTAGTCAATCTCAGTCCTCTGTTTTAATACAGTGCCATTTAAATACACACAGATGTCAAAATCAAACAATGAGATAACACAAACCACTGCTAGAGTGGTTTTCAATGAAGAAACATCCGCCTAGGGCACAAAACAGACAGGAGTCTTGCGTAAAAGTGATTATTATTATCTAACTAATGGCTCTAGCTAAATATTGTCAAGCATATCAGAAGAAAATTCCTGTGTCCAACCTACCTCACTCAGTGCCAGGCCAGCTGAGTAGCAGGGTGGTACCCCAGCAGAAGGATGAACCACTAGAAGGTTCATCTAAAAGATGTCGCCTGCCAGGAGCCCCCAGGGGATTTTTGTGGCAGAGCCTGCAGCTGCCAGCTTTCCCTCACCCACCACCTCTGTATCTGCTTCAAGAAAAGCCTGCGTGGAGTGATTAGGCAATGTCATGTGCATGGCTACAGCACTGTGTGCTTGTGGTCTCAATCACAGTAGCAGTGACTGGAAGGCTATTAGATAATCCCTGAGTCCTGAGCAGGGGAGGGTTCCCTGTTCTCTCTGTGTGATACCCAGCAAAACACAAGCCCCAAGGAGAGAAAATATTGCAGAGACTCACCACAGCGCAGGTGACGGTCTGCAATGGGAAGGATGCTGCTGAAGCTCCAGTACTCTTCCTTCCAGCTGACAATATTGCCCATGGTACAGTTCAGCAGCTCTTCTTGACCCATCACTCGGTCCCACATTTGGAAGTAGTACAAGCTGCCAATGAAGCTGTTGCTTAGCCCAACAATAAAGCCATCCTTTCTTTTGTGCAGATGACCCAACACCAGGCTACCGTTGGGTTTCAGGCACTCAGCAGTGCTCACGTTTTCCATATACACATGATTACCATTGCAGTAGACCTCCAGGAGTTGTTTACTGCTGTCCCACAAGCAGCACACGCTATACCACTCAAAAAGGCCTGGATCAATCTCAATGTCCCATCTGGTGCCAAAAAGGTACAGTCTCAACTGCTTGTTTTCTCCAGACAGTCCAAGCTCTAGGTCATTTATATCAGCGGAGGTGGCATTAGTGTCATATGAAAATGCTGCCCAAGAGCTGACGTTAGCTGTCCGGTTTAGATCGATGCAGACAGTGAACTGACAGAGCTGAGGGATGCTGTAGTTGATCAGAGACACATACTTATCGGTCCTTCCCAGTAAATCCAGTCTTTCTCCATGCAGATAACGCGTTTCTTTAAGCAAACATCATTAGGAAAGAGGGTAAAGAAGGTAAATAAAGAGTCACACCCAAGGGAAAAAGCTGCAATATCACCTCATTTGGGTACTTTCCTGAATGATGATTTTAAAAAGTTAGTTTTCTTCCATTTCTGGTTTCTGCTGCCTCTGAAATTTAATTTTGAGACCACCCACACTACCAGTAAAGAGAAGGTAAGTTTAATTCTGCAAAGGAAAAGTTTAAGTCCTCGAGAAATGCCAGATGGGAATCAACACACAATTGAGGTCTAGGGTACATGTCATCCAGTATCACGGATGTCCAGTGCAAAAGCTTTGGTTGGCACACTCTGGGGAAAGATTTGTTTGCAGCTTTCACTTCCAGCTGACATATCACACCCCCAGCCTTCAGGTTTTAGGTCAAGGTTTCTGCTAAAAATAAAAACCATAAGAACTGTCCTTTTCTCAGCCTCCATAGAATTTGTTTGGGCATGGTTTTTCTTCATTACAGTGCTCTGCTATCTTCTCTGCCTGTCTTGGCTCTAAAATCACTGAACACCTCAGTGTGTCATGGAGCATGCACCCACATCCTGGTTTTAGCTTCCCACTGCAGCTCAGCTAAGACAGTTTTTTGTGCCCAAGATAATTATTTTCCTCTTGAGTGGAAGCACTTAGGACTCAAAACAGCAGTGTAACAGCAGTATAGCGGGGGCTCCTAGGTGGGGTAGGAGTTTAGCACCTCTGTACTAACACAACAGCCTCTGCCTTAGTGGGAGCAAGCACTTATGCATGAAATCACAAGGCTAGTGCAGGGGCTACAGGAGCAGATCCATGGTGGAGCTTTAGGGTATGCAGAGAGGTGGGTGTAGGTACTCAATTACAGCTCAAGGGGTGAGTAATTCATTACAGCACAAGAAAATGCAGCAGCCGTCTTCAGCTGTGCTTCTCTGCAGCTCTAGGGCCTAAAAGGTTAAGAAACCACTTCCCATGGATTTGTCCAAGAGATGGAAACACTTGTGGGATGTACGGTTGGGAGAACGGTGCCCATCCCATGAGTGACCAGAGCACCTGAGTCTCACAGTAGATACACTAGGAGCTTCTGGCCAAAACTGAGAGAAGGTGGATAAATTTGGCAAGACGTAGCTTTTTATTATGGAGGCTTTACTTGGAAAGAGTTCATCTCTTTCTTGACTGCACTGTGTGCTGGAGGTGACCTCAGTGCAACAGGGCACATTTTGGAAGCATGAGTTATCTGTGTGCCCTGCATTGTTCTTGAGGAGAAGTCAAGAAAGAAATACAAAACCCAACATAGAGCGAATTATTGTTTTGCTGGGATTTACAGCAGAGCAAAAGGGTGCTGAGTGTGTGAAGGACACCTTACTATGTTTGAATCAGAGCCGTAATTATTATTAGGGAATTTAGTTCTGCCAGTACCTTTGGGCTTTTCCCAGAATAACATGAAGCAAGTAAATGCACAGCTTTTATTTTACAGTGATCAAAGTAAAACTAGAAAAAACCATACAGAAATGCAGGAAGACACCCATAAAGGAAACAAGTAAATAATGATAAAAACAAGAGATTGTTCACCTCCAGATATGGACAACAGTTGTGATGCAACCAAAACCTGACATTTCACTCCTTTTCTCATTTCTACTGACTCATCTGTGGCCCAGACTGAAGCAGCATCCCAGGAGGGGGTGTGCATCTTTTCCAGATGTGTAGGTCTGCAGGCCAACGTGTTCTTAGGGATGGACAAGAATCTAGCACCAGTTGCAGTGAGAAGGGGGAGGTCTGGAATAACTACTGCACTGGGGCAGAACAAGAGGGAAGAGGGCTCCTGCACAGGTGTACTGTGTGTGTACAAGCCAGGAAAGCAGCAGATGTGCCCTGGGCTGGGGGATGCATCCCTATGCTTAATCCTGAGGGGAATTACTGTACCTGCCAGGAGGAAAAGACAAGCAGCAACCACCAAGGTACAAAGAGCCTTGTAAGAAGAGTGCTGTCCAGGGCCACATGTGAACCTCTTCATTCTTTAGGCATGTTCTGAAAGAAAGATGTCAGTGATCACTCCCTTACCACACACTCAGCTGAGAAATTCAAACTGCTTTCTGTGATTGCTGCAGTGGCATTCACACCACAGGAGCCCAGAAGTCCTCACTCCCTGTGACTGAGCTGAGTGATTAGATCAGTAATCTCTAGAAAGGTCACAGCCATACAAACCCTCCAGTTTCTGCTTGTTTCTAAAAGAGTTGAGGTCTACACAATCATATTCTCTGTGCATGTTTTGTCCATCTGTAGCAGCTCTGCAGACCTGTTAGGAACTTTCAGTGTGCTTTGATGAAAAGAGTCTGTGTCTAAAGTGGTGAAGTTCCTACAAATGTGGGGGAAACAAGAAGAGAAAGCCCTTCCAGTGTAGTTCAGCTAGATGTGCTTACACATCTACACCCCACGGACTCTCATGGTATGGGAGACCGCAGAGCAGCAGAGGAGCACGCAGAGAAGCAGGACATAGGGCTGCTCACAGACAGCACAATCAAACAAACTATTTATTCTCACTGCTGGGCTTTGTCTACAAACAAACTTTCATCAGTGTAATTGAGCCCTGTGGACATAGTCATAATTGAGCAAAGGCTGGTTCTGGGCTGTAAACATATATTGAACGCTTAAAGCTAAATCCAAATGTGTCACTCTAAATCAGAAGGATTTTGTCCTATTTTATGCTTCAGTTTGAATAAATTTGCTCCAAGGACAACTGTAGTTAAAACAGAGCAGCTGAGTGGACAGATAGGCTCGATGCCCGAGAGCCCCAGGCTCACTCCTAGTGCCTTGCACGCTCCCCTGCAGTGCTTTCCTTTCTCTACTTGCTTCACTCTTTCCTGAGCATCAAAGACAAGGGCTTATTCTTGTTTTAGGACCATGCTGGATTAAATCTTCAACTAATAATAATGTGTACAGAATGGCTGTAAGGGATGGACAAGATCATCAGATTGTCCCAGTCGGCCAAACTCCATTCGGTTGAGTCACCTGGCTTCACATCAGACACAACCCCTGCCCGGGGCTCCCCAGTGAGTGTTACTACAGTCTGACCACCAGCAAAATGGAAATTGTCCCTTTGTGTTCAGACATGTAAAATAAACATTAGGAAAGTGTTTAAAGCCTTAGTTAATAACAACTTTCCCAATTTCCTTTTAAAACTGAACTTCACCAAACTTACAACGTTAGGAAATTTCATCCAGCTTTCCATTCATTGCTGTGACAACAAAACTCTTCTCCCAGCCCTCTCCTTTATTACTCCAGCAGTGATTTACTTTTGCAGTAACATTTAAAGAACAAATCATTATGCTTCCAGCCTCTGGTACGTAAATAGGACTTCTTACCTATTTCAGGTGATTCATATTTTCTCCTAAAAACTCACCTCACCGTGTAGCACAGAAATCAAGGTAGATTTTTGCCGAGTGCTCCACACTGCTTCCTCCGTCAGATGCCAAAAGACCAGTGAAGAGAAATATGAAGAGAAAATCAGGTGGGATGTTGTGATGTTTTCAGTGGGTCAGGCAATGAAAAGCAACTGATTTCTGTTCTGAAACAACATTTCTTAGGTCCTGGAAAACCTGTTGTGATAACAAATCTCTGCTCCCGACATTCTCTTTTATTGCTCCAATAATGATTTGTCGAGTTTTGCAATAACATTTAAGAAACAAATCATTATGCTTCCAGCCTGAGGTACGTCACAGGGTTGTATTAAGTTTTGTCCAGTGCAAAGTCCAGAACACAAGAGCATTATAAAACACAAATTAGAAAGAACAACTGAACTGCAGAGTTCCACTTGTTTCTGATTCAAAAGTGACTGCTCTGAAGAACAGACACTGTAGTTTTCCCACAACAGCTGTCTAGCCTTTATTCGTATTATGCAGTGCTATAATGTAAAGAACAAACAGTATCTTCCTTCCTTCCTGCAAGATATTAATCAGTCATTGCCAAGTTAAGAAAATATCAGATATTGCTTGTTGCTGAGAAAGACTTTGTAAGTTAAGAGTGAGCAATGAGCAGCAGCACTGGCACCTTAGCTGGAGGCCGAGTCTTGAATTTTGTAAGCTAGGTCTGGAGCAATTTTTTTTTTTTTTGCAGGCCCCTGGAAGGCTTGCTCCTGTCTCCTGCAGAAGTGTCATCTTAAATATTTTGGCAGTGTTTCCCAGGAGCTCAGTTACCTTGCATGGAGAGCCTTTCTGCAAGCATGGGACTGAACAGGACTTTTCAAGGGCGGGTGCTTCGGAATTCATCTTTTTCTACCTGCCAACATTTCAGACCCAGTAAACCAGTGTCAGGGCACCATGGTATGGAAGGACTTATTACTGCAACTGTTTGATGTTTTTAATTATTCAGTGCAAGCTGTTTGTCTTCTTTGCTAGAGATCATTGCGAAGGGTATGGAAGGCCATGTGAGGGTGTCTCCTCTTTAACACTGGCAGATCCTGACATAGTAACTAGCATCCTGCATCCATTTCTGGTCAAAGCTTTCCTGGTAAGTTTTAGAAGAGGACACCTAGAACTCAGAGTAGGAAAATCCTCTGTGATTAAAGACTACAATGAAATGAACAGAAGCAAAATATGAAGACAGAACGAACTCAGACTCACTGGGGCCGTTCAGATAAAAAGGAATTTTGCTTTACTTTGGATGTGCAAAGATTTTTGCCAGGAGGTTGCTATGGTGACTCTTCAGCTCTCCCAAACCTCCTCATACTGTAATTACATCTCAAAGCCTGTGAGCTGGGAATCTTTGATTCTTTAGAGGAAGAATGTGGGTGGCTGACTCTTTAGGATGTTTTTCAACCAGCCATTTTTATTCTAAAACAAAACAAAAAGATTCATATACTTGTGCTTTTAACAGCTGCTTACAGTTTCTATGAAACCTTCTGGCCTCACTGGCTGCCATCCTCCTAAGATCTTACTTTTAACTGAAAGGCTTCCTTTTCAGAACACCTCAGCCCTGCATTATGCATCAGCAAAGGTTATTTAGAGGATGTTTAGCTCCCAGTTGGACTGAGCTTTCTTTATATCACTGGACATTTAAATTTGGTCCCTAAACTGAAACACGCATAGTGACAGGAGTATTTTGCATTTCCTCAGCTTTTGTTATTTACTTCAGTTGTCACTGAGTGCTGAGAACACAGAAGCTGTACAAATAACCTCTGCATTTTCTAGTCTACAGATCTATCCAGTTCTGCACAGCTCCCCTGTGATAACACGCTGTTAAAAGAGAGTTAAACACAAAATATAAATCCTTTGAATCAGAAGCATTCAGACCACCATTGTTCAAAATGAAGAGTATAAAATATTTAATAGCAAAAGGAACCAGTGTAGTGTTTCAAGTCACGATTTTTATCTTTTTTTTCTTCAGAACAGAAGCATCAGGACACCTTGCACGGCCACAGCACAAAGACCTGGCTGCACGGGGCTGGAACTGCCCTCTGGACACTGACCTCTATAACATGCTTAGTCATAACCCATAATCCTGCGAATGTTATTGTGAAATATTAGATTAATTCACTAAACAAGGGCAGGATAAGATTAGCAGGGTGTTAATCTTCTCTTTCAAAAACCTTGAAAGACATAAATACTACAGTATTTTTTGAGACAGCTGACAGCTAGCGCGTACAAACTTCTAGGTTACAAATCGTTTTTGAATTAAAGTTGACTTTTTTCATTCCCTTTTAATTTCAAAGCTAGGAGAAAACATTTTTCAACGTGATTTATTGAATCCTGTAGTAGGTATTTAGGTGTAGGCATTCAAGAAATATACCTTAAAGAATACAATCACACCTTCAGATTTACTTGGGTGCTTTGCTACAGGCTGATTCTAGAATGACGTACATATCCCAAGCAGATATTTTTAGAAGGAAAAAATATAACAAAATTTCTACACGCATGTTTTATTTTAAAAGTCTTATACTTTTAAAATACAAATTGGAACAAGTGACCTAAAAGAACATGTTCTGAAACACGTTTTCCTTTTTCTCTCTTGGTTACGTTTCAACGTGAGAAGTAGTAGATATTTTATTGAAATCAAAATCCTGTTCCTCCCCTACGCAGTTATGAAGGGCTCCTAAAAGAAGCCTAGTGTCAGCAAACATTCTGCGCTTTCTTTGTTGCAGTCTGCTGTGCCATCACCTCACGTTGCCTTTCAACACAGCAGAAACGCTGGGTGAACCTCCAGAACACGATGTACAACGGGATCACAGCTGCTCGTCTTCACTCCCTACTGATTTTTAGCCAAATTCCCTGGGCATGGGCTCTTGAATGCCTACCTGTGTAGCCCTCACTAGGAAGAATACATCCCAGTTGTTTATCCACTTGCATCCAGCACATCCCCATGCGATTACTGAGATACTGCGACCACTTTGCTCACCAGGTATTACAGCTGGAGCACTGGGTGCAGCAGCCTGCATGTACCAGCTCATGTAACCACACATGAGCAGTCTCTTAGCAGCCCATATTTTTTTCTCCATGACCACGAAAGGCACAACTGTGAAAATTATATCTGGAAAATTGTATCTTGCTCCACCCCTGAAACCCTCCCAGGTCCCGCAATGTAAGGGATCTCCAGCTAGTGTCCAGGCACTGAGCTCAGGACTATTCCTCTCCCCTCAGCCACATATCTTTCCAGGCGTTTGTGCCAGGGCATGGCCACAGCACGCTGCATCTCATGGGAAGCTCCTGATGGCTCCTGTCAGCTGCAGTGGCTCATCATCTGGGCTTTCATCTGTCAAAAAATACTGCATTACCCCCCAAGATCAAGCCTCACCAACGTTTCTCAAAGCAAATAAAGCCGAGAACCTTCTGCACAACCCATGAATCTCTCTGCAGCACCTAACAGGTGGTTCATCGATCCAGTCAGTTATTGCTGTTACAGACACAACACATAATTGCTGGGACGGAAAGTGCTGCTTCCATGCAACGCACCTACACTCCACACCCTGGCTTACTGGCCTCAGAGTGACTGCAGCACAGAGACAGGCACAAATTGCAATGTCAATCTCATAACTGATTTTATTAGTAGCATCACCTCCTAGTCCTCTGGAATTATGGATTATGAAAATTGCCTTTAAAGTAATTTGATGTTATGAGACTTTGGAACGGGACCTTTATGGCTTGAGTGGTTAACATCGTATTAGTCTCATGTTATGGAACATTTAAGTAATGAAAGAGGAACGAGAAGGAAAGCGGAGGTAGATATGAGTGAATGTTTAAATGATTGACAGATTTGTAGCAAAACTGGTGTGAAATGAAAAGACAGATTCTAAAATGACCTCTTGAAACCTGGCTTGTCTGCACAACATGGTACAATTAAAGACACCTGGTCTGTTCTGAAAGAGGCAGTTCAGTTGCACTGCTCGACACAAGCTGATTTACCCCATTTCTGCCTGGAGCACAGGACAGATCAGAAGTCCCAAGCATATCCAAAAGACTAATGTGAGCCCCTAATAGGGACTCTGATCAAATCCCTTCACCTCTATCACAGCAGTCTTCACCACTGTAAAGTGCTTGATTGCATTTAGCTGCCCTTGATGAAGGCAGCTTTGCCTCAGATGCTTCCCCCACCTCACCAGGAGAAGGGGATGCTTATAGACATACACACACAAATTATCCTGGGGAGCAGACTGATGGGCACAGGGCTTTGGACTTGGTGAGATGGAGGGAATATTCCCTACTTTTTCTGACCTCTTCAATTTTCCCCGCTGGAATCTCAATCCTAGGCATCTGCCTATGAGGCAATAAGAAGTAGTAGTGGTTCTTTCTGCTGCAAAAGAAACTTAATTGAATACATCCCAAAACAATTTTTACCTGCAGAACTCTGTGACTTTAAACTTTGGCTTGAGAAGCATGAAGAATGGGTCATTAAAGTAAAGGTTCAGCCTTACTAGATCTCCTACTAGGTGACCACAGAAGGACACAAAGTCGCATACAAGAATGGTTATGCAGATAAGCTACTGATACAGCTTTTCTTTTTTAAAGTATTCGTGCTACATAGGAGGAAACAATTCTTGTAGTATTTCATTTATATCTTATTCTGAACAAGTTCTTGTCCTTCCAGTTTCAAGGGTGCGATCATGTTACAGCCCGGGCAAGGCATGGAAAGTCTTTATTACACCTGGTAAAATTTAAAGAACTTAATTTAATTACTCTAAAAAGAATTGACAAGCATCCACTGACTTCGGTGGAGATCCAGTTTGCTCATCACAGTCAGAGCTGAGCCCTGGCAGACTGATGCATGAGAAGGTTTACAAATCATGGGCTGAGTTGGGACCACTGGATGTCACTGTTGCCCCACACAAGTTTTGCTGGTGGGCCTTTTCCTGGGCACACAGCAGGTGGCTCTTCCAAAGAAAATGCTGTCCTTGAAGCAAGAGGAAAAGCAATACAAAAAGAAGCAAGCTGCTTATACTTCAAAAGCAGCATTAAAAAGAAAGAGAAGAATTGCAAGAAACAGGGAGTGAATTTTGCTTAGGGTTCATTGCCGTCCACTCAGGGTGACATAAGCTCATCTCCTTGGGGTTTACAGCAGCATCAGTTCAGAGCCCAGACGGACACACAGACAGCCCTGCAGAAGGCATCGTGTGCCAAGCTGACACATGCTGGAATGAGGCGCGGATTGCATCCCTGTCAGCTATGCATTACCACTTAATGTATGAGCCCAAGAGACTGAAAAGGCTGTTAAGCACAGCTCGCAGTATACTGTAATCCATCTGTGGAACAGGAGAGCTGATCTGCAGCATCGGTTAGTCCTCCACCTCTCCTTCAGCCCCTTTTTAAATATGCTCCTGTCCAGATCCTGGGCATATGTACAGTGCAGGAACAAAACCAGGAAATCAAATGTAACAAAAGCACTGTCCCATGGTTAATAATTTCCACTGCCATTCTTCCACAAGCCAGAAACACCCCCTGGAAGAAAAATAAGAACTGTAAGCTGGGCTCAGATATTTCTTAAAGTTACCTTTAAAGTTTACCTTTAAAGTTACCATTTGTGCCAGTGAGGTAGAGTCCCTCTTGAACAAGACCACCAAAATTACAAACCAGAGATTTGCCCTGTGCCTTTAATCTGTGCCAGGTTACACTTTAAATCCCCTCTTCCTTGGTAAAATCTTAGTGATATTCATGTAAATATGATGGAGTAAAGGTTCTCTTCTGAGCCAAACACCGCTGCCCAGGCAGGAGTTCAGAAAGACAATGACCTCCACAATACTGCACAAGTATCTTCCTTCAAGTTACTGAGGTCTGATTCTTCTCTTTGACTTTTTCATGCCTGTTGGTTGTGGAAAAACGATTTCCTGCTCTGACTTTTGCATTGGACCATTTGCACTGGAAACATGCCCTGGACCTGCTTTCTGACTGTTCCTCTACACATGCAAAGGGACTTTCCCTCCTGCTCCTTTCATTCAGACTGCTCCACCAACTGTGCAGAATGACATTTCTGATCAGCAGTATTCCTAAACAGGGATCCCGCTGGCATTCCTGAATTCTCCTGTATTTGCAGCTTCCCTCGCTGCATGTGAACAGAGGAAAACCTGGTCCCAAGTTTCCCGATACACGCACGCACATTTAGAAGTCACCTAAAGGCTGGAAACTTACTGTTCACAACTCAAATTTTCCAGTGTTGTTGTGATGCTGCTGGTCAAAAATATGAAAGCTCCAGTTATCCCGAGAGCCACCAAAACTGGGCAGTTCAGGACTGATAACAGACTAAGTATTTCAGAGTCAGCTGGGGCCAAAACCAGACAATCTTGTTCCATAATAGCTCATGGGCTGCAAACATGAAAGAAAGCAGCACATTACAGAATCACAGAATCACAGAATCACAGAATAACCAGGTCGGAAGAGACCCACCGGATCATCGAGTCCAACCATTCCTATCAAACACTAAACCATATCCCTCAGCACCTCGTCCACCTGTGCCTTAAACCCCTCCAGGGAAGGTGACTCAACTCCCTCCCTGGGCAGCCTCTGCCAGTGCCCAATGACCCTTTCTGTAAAGAATTTTTTCCTAAAAATTAGTGGCAGGATTTCCTCCATAGCCACTGTATCCAGCTGGGGAGATGGAGCTGCCTGAGCTATGCGAATTACTCTGCTCAGAAAGCAGGGATGACACAGAAACTCAAACAGATAAGAGCCATAGCCAAGAGTTTTTCCACAGCCTGAATTCACTGTGACACATCATCACTGTTTTTCTCATTCCCTGTGACTGGGGAATTTCTTAAAGTGATAACATTTTCACTAGATGTGAACCAAAAACCTGTAAAAGCTTTGTGGTTAATCACAGGAAGGTGAGATTCACATCTCAAAGAAGTGGATGTAATTTGTCCCTCTGTTTACACTAGATGTGGTTGTGCAGTCAGGGACCCAAAACACAGACTGTCACATCAGGCTTTGGTTCCCCCAGGACAGACTGAGCTGCTAAGAGGCAACAACTCTTCTCTGTAACGTGTCTTATAGGCTAGGATTTATTACTAGAACTTATTTTGTTGCCAAGCAATGCTGGGATTCTTTTTACTTAGCCTCTTGCTTAACAAGTAGAAATGTATTTCTCCCCTTAATTACGGGTCCTAGATGTGTGTGGGAGGACAAGTTTTTGTTTTCACTCCATTCCAGCTAGTTAACCACATGTAGCTGGTGAGAAGGAAAAACAGTCAGGCAGAGGTAGAGACAGGTAGATGGAAACATTGCTCTGCGGTTTGCCTTGATGCTGGTGATTTTGGCAGGTAGTGTGCATCAAACATATAAACTGCAGATCCCGGTGACTCCTTATTTCATGAGTCGAAAAAATGAGTCGTACCTATCCCTTCCCACCAGAATTTTCTCTAGGCTGGGGCTGCAAGTGATCTGCAAAGCAAAAAAAGAAGTGGTGCCCTGCTGCAGGATGAGTGGATGAAGGCCTGGGAGTTGGTCATCCTCCAGCTGTATCTCAACCCACGCTCACCATCCTGCAGGGCAAAGGGGCCCAGGGGGTGGTCAGCAGGAGGGCTGAGGTCCTGGCTACCAGAGGTCTTCCTTCCCTCCCCACGATGACCAGACTACAGTCACAACAGTGCTCACATCTCCAGTCTTTGCTGAGGGCAGAAATGGGTTTGCCCTGTGCCTTCTGACTCCTGTCCACGGCTGGTTTGTGTCTGCTAGAACCAGGCAAACCTCAGGCAATTCAGTGGTTTGATCCATACGTGTTTATTCTAAGTGCATCCTCATGCCATCCGCACTCTGTTCGGAAAATTTTGATTGGGAATTTCATAATACAGCCTTTTAACTCTTTTAATCCCTCTGTAAATAGGCAACTGTCTTTACTTAGCAACTGCCTGACTCATTTCCTCTCTAAGCAGCCCCCTGGGTTCACTCGGCAGTACTTCCTCTTTGCATTTTCTACATCTTCTGATATCTTTCCTTTTTTAGCTGAGGCAGGCCATTAAAAATAGCAACAGGCTTGCACCGTGTGTTTGGAAAATCAATTCTACCACCCAGAGATCTTCTCAAGCCCTTTCTCAGAATCTTCCCATTTTCAGTTGTACAATTACTGTAAAGTCTTGAGGCAAGAAAAGGGATGCATCTTAGTAGTCCAGAAAAAAAATTCTTTATGATCCATTAAGCTTGTTCAATATAATTCAGTGTTATGCTTTGAAATACTTCTGAAATAATACTGACATTAACAGTCTTGCCAGAGTAGGAAAAACAGACATAAGGGATGAAAGCTTTTTGCCATTGTATTTTCCCCAGGTGCCTGCAGGATAGACTGGTTTTCAATGCACTCTTCTACTCTAGTTTACATCGTCACTTAGAACTATCCTAATGCAGAGTTAATATTTTGCTATAAAGAGATACCGAAACTCTAATACACACAAACCCACGCAGGAATGGTCAAGGAAGCATCTCTTCCAGGAGCATCACATTCAGCCTGTCCCTGCCACAAGTGTCTCTGGAACTCCTGGGGCCCAGGAGAGGCTCAAATCTCAACCTCATTCTGAACTTTGCTGAAGGAACGTACCTTTGCAGCCCCTCAGAACATTGCATCTGCTCTGCTCAGGGTGTTTGGGAGCTGGAGCTAGATTTTAATTGAACTCTCCCAGCTCATTTCTAATTGAATTTTGCTTTAATCTTTGTACATGAAGAGGAGTGAGTTGAAAGGGAGGAGACCCTGCTCAAGACAAGAGTGTGTATTTTCAGCTGATTTATAGCAGGGAATAACTAGGATCTCCCTGGGTTGTTCCCATTGGGCTGAGAGGTTAAAACCACAAGTCAGATATTTACAATACTGAGCTTTGTTTCCTTGAACCAGGAGAAGAAAACCAAGCAGGGTTTCTCCTATTTACTGCTTCTAAATCAGGATCATTGGCTAGGCCTATGCCCAAGGCAGTCTGTCCTCCTGTTATTTCAGGAGAACATTAGATGACTCCTTTTCTCACTGACACACAAACCATCCGGCTTGCTTCAAATCCTCCAGTCTCTACCTTTGCAAGTACAAGCTTTGACATGCAGCCTATCTCTTTGGCTAGGAAACCAAAGAAAAACATGGACACTTAGCTGCCATTACAGAAATAGGTAGTAAATAGGAGTATTTAATTACAGAATTAGGTCTTTCTATTCTATTTCCAAGAGCACAGTGGTAAGTGAACCACCAGCTTTAACCAACTCTGTAGTTCATGCATCCTCCACAGCAAGAAGAAGTCATAATTCCTGATTTATTCTGTTCTCCCACAGCCTGCTAGAGATGAATCCCAGATCAGATGCTACAGAGCATCCTTCAGTGGTGCATCTTACATTTAGTTACTCAACATATGCATGCACTTTACTTAATTTCTAGTGTTAAACAGTGTAGTGTCTTCAAGTGAGTTGTTGGTTTCTCAAGGGCTGTACTGCATCAAAGGCTTTTAAGGAAAATTGTCCCATGGAAGCAGGATGAAATCTGAATGCAGAACACAGTTTTGTGCTTGTACCACTTCTCTCCGGAAATGAGGTATTTGTCATAGAAAAGCAGCCAACCAGCATGAGTAGTTCTGTCTTTATTTCTGCAGATGGCACCAAGCATTTAGTTCTGAGACAGATTTGTTCCTTTAAAGCTATTTTGAATAGCTAAAAGATGTTCTCTATGCTATGCTACCAATCCTTCCCATCTCACAACCCAGATACTAGAATGATGCATAACCAAAGTAACAGGGTCTGGTTTGATCCTCATCCCTAGGTGGTTGCAGCCCTCTGCTGCACACCTAACACTTAATCTCCACAAGAAGTACTTCCCCAGCCAAGGAACATCACAGCAGCTGGGATGTGTCACTCAGCAGGTGCAGAAGTGTCACAGTGAAACCTGCTTTGCTGTAGCTTGATCAAAACCTCACACTGACATTAGTCGAGGAGAGGAACGAAGGTCACAAGGGGAGGAACGATGGTACCTGTGCAATACAAAGCACGCAAATAGGGCAGAGAAACCACATTATAAGGACGTTTGGAGGGAAGATTGTTGTACTGCGCTGCACAGAGGCTCTTGTAGCTAACTAGCCTGCTCAGCTGCACATTCTCAGTGGCTGCACAGCACACGGCCTCTCCCTGGCTCTGGGACCCCACGTACCACCCATCAATCTTTGTTGTCTCCGGGACTGCAATGGGAATCGAGGTGTGAGGCACAGATAGCCCCAGCCAGGGGGAAGACTGGCCAGGAGCCAGTGGCATGAGTGAGTGTGGGATCACAGCTGAGGCAAACCGGTGCCTCGCTGCACCCGAGTATCACTGACGAGCCCCCCCTCCCACCCCTGCTGTCCTACCCACACCTCACACCATCCACCCGGCCTTGCCCAAGCCACTGCTCAGATTCCTTCCACAGGGTCAATTTGCTGCTGATTTAACCCTGCAGAAACAGAGACACTGAAGGGCAGGTACCGCATGGCTGGGGCACCCTTTCCTTTGAGCCGTGAGGCTGCACAGCCAGGTGGTCACACCACACCAGAGGATCCTGCTCCATGACAGCTCTGGCTAACCTGCACACAAACACTGATTTGATGAATCAGGGAAAGACCCAGGACGAAAAGTGCACCCTGGCCAAGAAATATAAACTAACTATCCTTATCCCTAACCTATTGCCATCACTGGAAAACTTTAGTGCCACAGTTACAAATCTCAAATTTGCAAATTGAAGCTTGGCCGGGTGCTTTGAGTTTTCGAGGCTCAGTTGGGGATTATCAAGCTTCCCCAGTTACCTTTTTGGGTGCTGCTTCCCACAGATGGCCTGACTGGCTGCATTGTGTCAGAACCAGATTGCATTTCACTGCAGCCTTTTGGAGCTGTTACTCTATCCCCAGGCAAACATATCTCCCATACTCGCATGCAAAGCAGAGAGAGACAGCTTAGTGGCCCAAGCCCAAAAATGTTATGACTTATTAATTTAGCAATGGATTTTATTTACAACTGGCAGCATTGGATGAAGAGCAAAATGAGGAAATCAGATTCATCCTTGACTCCCATGTTTCAAAATAAACAAACTCATCTATAGCACTGCATGGTCATGCTCAGAGCAACCATGAGCTCCTGGGCTGGGCGCTGAAGGAAATAATTGGAAGTAGAAGAGGTTGTGCCTGTTCCTTCCTCCTTTGCTCCCACTCTACAAAGCACTCTGCTGTCTGACTGGATTGTACACAGGTTTTTGCAGTACACCCACCACTCATATTTGACAGCTATTTGTACTGTGCTTGCTTTTTTTAGCTGGACTGTCAACATGCTCAAGATGCGTACATGGTAAATTTAGGACTGATGAAGATTTTCCTTGCTTTCCTTGTGTCATTTGGACACAAAATCCCAGATTATTTCACTTATGAAGCATTTCTGGCCTGCAGCTGAGGGCACTGCTGTGAACTGAAGCATGTACTTGTTACAATATGTTATAGAAACATTATAATACTTAAAAGGTAGGTAGTGTCTCAGAATTTCAAAGTGCTGAATAACCACTTACTAATTGAGCTTCATGGCACCCCCTTTAAGCAGATAAGGAACTACCACTGAAAAGTAAGTAGCAGCCAATGCTTATTACCCTGAGGTCTGAACTACAGTAGCTATTTTTCCAGGTGTGGGACAGTAAAATAATGAGTTTGTTCAGATGCTGCTGCACAGTAATAACTAGAAAATGTCGGTATTTAAATGGAAACTTCAAATGGAAACCCCCATCCACCCTTCCACCCACTTACCAGCAAAAGCTGCACAGCAAAAGTTGCACAGCTAAAGTGCTACCATCGCAGAACTTTTCACAACTCCTTTCCACAAGTTACACAGCCCCGATACCACCATGAGTCAGTGGGGTCCAGGCTTTCTGAAAATCATGCCCTTGGGAATCCCCCAAGATCAGGCTGCAGACCTAGTAGACTGAGCAGGTTGTTGTCATACTAAGAAGAACCAGAATTGCTGGTGGAAAGCAAGCACCTCACATGCAGACCTACCAAGGCATTGGGTGTTTCTTTTCCATTTCCCATAGCAGAGGAAGCTTCAAGGGGCCTCTGTGTGAGCCACCTGCTTGATGCAGTGCTAAAACACCTTGAAACTGGGAATCTCAGATACCAAAGTAGGTGCTGCACCACCACAGTAAGGCAAAGGAGAATCTCCAGGGCTTTTCAAACTTTTCTCCCTCTTTCTTCTTCACCAGGCAAACCATGCAACCTCAAAAACACAGTTGCAACAGAGTTTATACACATCCAGGTATTATCACACTGTGTTCACAGTAATTTTTAATAGGCCACTTACTTACTACAGGATTCCAAGCCAGAAACCTTCACAGGTGAAAGCAGAAGTCACGGCAAATAAGCTAGTAATAACTCTGTTAGCAACCCCATGATCTGTGCTAACAGCACTCATTCTGAAAGCCATTAACTCCCAGAAAACGAGAGCCATAGAAGTTTCTGTTAACAGGGTAAGAGGTTTGGAGAGTACCAAAACTGAAGAAGGTGCTGAAAAGCTGACTAGATTATGCGTTCATTGCTCTACTGAAGCTGTTTCGCTGCCTACTGGGTGTTGGGACAGTTGGTGGCTGCTGCTGTGCGTGGCTTGCTGTGCATGGGTATGGGAGAGAATTACAGTGAGTACTCTGCAGGGCAATCCTGGAGTTAATACCACTTATATGATGAACCAGCATCACCACAAAATGTATCTAAAGAATTCCCACGTTATTCCTGTTCAGACATGTTATGTCTCATTTACAGAAATCTTGCTAGTTTGACCCTTAAACTTCTAGAAGAAAGAAATCTGTCTGTACTTTGCAAAGATGTAAATAAATGTGACATTAGAGGGTGACAGACTGGATAGAGTGGACTTCTTGGGGGGCTGCAATTGTTCGTGTTGCTGAATCCACTACCCACAGCATCAATTTACTCATCATGATGCACTTACCTGTTATTTTACCCTCACAGTGCTACAAAGAACTGAGCCGGTGTTCATTACAGACAGCTACACTGGAGGCCTAATTGCAGAGCACACCACTAATTACATTAGACGGGGGTGCAATAACTGATTGGCTGTGCATGCAAAGTGGAACTGGCATACTTTCAGCATCTACATGATCTGCATCTCTCATTTAGAAAACTCTAGTTACTGTGGACATGCCTCGCATATACCACCTTCACATATTCCAGTCAGTGACATCTTGTTAGCTGCCTGTTAAAACCTGATCATTTTATAACAGTCATTTTAATTAATTAATTTCCTTTTTCATAAATGCAGCACATATCCCTTTTCTGCGGTGGAAAGCCTCCTGCTATTACAGCTCACAGCCATACTTTGAAAATGATTTCTGCTAGGAATACTCTGCATGCACATTCCCTAGTGCTCGGTGATTCGTCAAGCAGTGCAGCCCTCCTTGGTTTATTGCTTCGAAGCTGAAATGCTGAAATTTTAACCTTGAAGAATTCCCAAAACTGAAGTCAAATACAGATGTGAAGCCAAAGGAATCATGGAATGGTTAACTTCTGGAGAAGAGACAATTAGAAAATGATCCAGGAGAAACATCTGGGCTTTCTTTTCCTGCTCCATGTCTCTATTCAGAACCTTAAATGAAGAGTAATCCAAATAGGAAAGCATGAAATGCATTTATGACAAATGTTAATGTTTTCTTAATGCAATCCAGTTTCCAGAATAAATGGCACTACTGTGATTCTGTAGCAGCAATTTCACAAAACAACCCTCCCAGGTAGGGAAACTGGCCACAAATGGACTGATGCTTGTGTTTCAAGGCTCTCGGCTCCAAATCTAGCCACTTATCACTCCTTCCAGAGTTTGAGGTCCTGATTTCCTCAGCAGCATGACTCTTGTTGGACTAGTGTTTACCAGTGGCTGTCTAATGGGTCCAAAAATCACTTTTGGTTTAAATTCAGAAAAAAAATGTGTAAAAAGAGAGTTTTATTTGTGCAAAACGAGCAGAAGTCTGATCAGAATCTGAACGTGCCTTTTTCACTATGTGTGCATGGATGTGTGGGTGCAGGGAGGCAGAGGAAATATGTGAGAGAAGTCATAACAGCTCCTAGATAATGCCTCCAAAGTATTTCCAAGCCATTGCACAAGTAACAATATACAGAGACTTAAATTCAGACACAAGGGATCTATTTTACGTGGACAGAAGAATACTCATGTGGAATACGCTTACAAAGAAGCTTCTTGAGGCAAAACAAACAAACAAACACTGGAGTCATTTATCTCCTTGCCCTCTTTTTTTTCGTGCTGGAATACAGGAGCTTCACAGTGTTACAGTCTAACCCGCTGGCCCTGCCGAGCTCATCTGCAGAATCCCGCTTCAGTCCGTTCAGCTGGTCAGGAGTAGCGGGTCCATTTCATGGCAGGACAAGGCAGGGTCTATGGAAAAGCAGCCTGTGGCCCAGGGTTTTTCCAAGCCATGCAAGAAGCCAGTAGGAATTGCCAAAGCAGCAATTTCCAAGCCAAAACAGGAAGGAACACTGTAGATTTCAGTAACAGCTATCCTGCTAAAGCCTCTTCTCTAAACGCTTTTCCTACAAAAAGGAACTACTCTGTGTTTGCCTAAACATTATTTCAGTATGTGATTGGACTTTCAAAACCGCTTAAGTAATCCAAGAGCTAAAATCTTTCTTGCTGAATTGGACCCAGGGTTTTTACCCCATATTGAGCTTGGTAAGTTTGGCTTAATCAAATGGGAAGAGGCAGATTCAGCAGCAGAACTAACAGATTTTAACTCCCAGACAAGAAAAGGAACCACAGCTTCTCAATGCTGTGAACGCAGCCAGCACCTATCCATGCCAGACACGCATATGGTCTTTTATCGTGCAGCCCTCACAGCATCCATCTCACACCAAAAGCATCTTTGGCCTCCAACAGAGAGGAAAACATATTGG
Organism: Phaenicophaeus curvirostris; assembly: GCF_032191515.1. Classification (NCBI taxonomy): domain Eukaryota; kingdom Metazoa; phylum Chordata; class Aves; order Cuculiformes; family Cuculidae; genus Phaenicophaeus; species Phaenicophaeus curvirostris. The sequence goes on along the minus strand of NC_091404.1, from coordinate 14,793,299 downwards.
ACGCAGTCATCCTAAAACACCACTTGTTAGTGCCCGCTCACAGGCACAGGGGAGCTTCCCCTTCCAAGCTGCTTGGAATGGTAGCTAGATGGCACTGGGTTCAAGGAGGGATTCTCAGGTAGATAAGAACCTTCCTCATCCTCACTACAACCTGCTCCTCATTTCTGCTTTCACCAAAAGCAGTGAGGCAGTTATCAGGGACTCTCCTCTGCTCTGCCAAGGTGCTTTGCACATAACAGAATTAGCATGACTGACTGTCTTTCTTTTTTGTCCAAGGAGATCTCTTTGAAAACTGATCTTCAAAAGAATCTACCTTTGAGCTGTTAGAAAAGAAAACATCTAAGCAGCGTTGAGTCTCAGAAATATTTTCATACTCAGATAATAGATATTATTCTGTATTCTCAAATTTCCCGTAAGTACTTGCTTCTAGGCAGGGGTCAATCAGCAGGATTTTTAGATCATTACATAGATTTGAGGAATCTTCTAGTCATCTAAGAGTCTTCAAAAAAGGTCCTCTCAGTCAGACATGCAGCACTCTTAGGATAATATTGTAACTCTCCACAACAGTGTTTTATCTCAACACCACTTGGAACAACACAATATTCCTAAAAAGTCACTGCTGGAATACATTATCTCATCAGCACATGAAGATAAGATTAAATTGTTTGGTCTTAGAAGTGATAAGGATTACCATATCAGTGTTTAGCTTGCTGGAATTGTATTACTTAGTGCCATTGACAGTAATCACATCAAAATTCTAGATAATTTCAAATGATTCACTAATAATTACCAGATTATGCTGCAGGCAGAGTGAAATTCTGGAATCTACACAGCCAGTGCAGCATTTGCTCAATGACTCAGTGTGATGGGATTTGTACTTTAAGAAAAATGACCAAGCTGATTCACCTTAATCGTTTCTTTGGGAAGTGTAGAGCTCCAAATCAGAGCAGGACAAGAAAGAAGCAAGTAAGAGATTTATTTTAAAAACTAGACAGCTTCTCCAAAGATTCTGCAATAAATTCTGGGCCAGTTTTGGGCTCTTTAGGGCAGGGAGTAGCCAACTGCTGCCTCTGTTTAACCACTATTACTGCAAGCTCCTAGACACCGTGGCAATACAAATAAATAGCTGGTGATGACAGCATTAGGTGTTTACACATGCAGTGAGCACTTGAGAGCAGAGCAGCTCGGTTTAGTTGAACAGATGCAGCTTTTACACTCACTGTTTAGGCAGTCACTTTCATTAAATTGGCCCAAAAACTTAACTTTCATTATTTACCGGTACTTGTTTACTGTCTCCAGTGTTCTCAACTTACCAGACACACACACACACAACTGTCAAACTCAGAGAGAGCAAAGCCATAGAATAAATAAGATACATAAATGCTGAAAAGGCAAAAGATGGTGAGGTCAGACTTCTACAGCCCTATTTTGACGCCAGCAACAACGAAAATATTGATTTCCTGGGGAATATGTATGGTAAGGCAACACGTAGGTGCTATTCTATGAAATGAGAACGAGTGGGCATGCAGGGGACTACAGACAGGAAAAGACTGGACCTTTTTCCACTTGTATTACATGTGTATGTTCTTTCTCACTTTGTCCCTTTCTGTATAAATTGGTCTCCAGTCCTTACAAAACTGTTGTAGAGCTAAGATATGAGCTAAGGATGATCTAAGATACAGAACTGCTGTCATGCACTGAAGCATCAAACCTTTTCCGCCAGCTGTCCAAGGCAGCCACATGATCACGGTGCCTTCCCTTGAACTCATTTATCTTTTGTCACTGCCTAGTATGCTCTATCTAAATTTAGAAGGCAGTTCTGCAATCCTTGCATTGAATAATCCTTGTTCTGGCCAATAGCTCCAAACACACAAGCAGAAATTGTAGATCCACAGAAACACTGAGCTGGAAGAGACCTCAAGAGGTCATGCAGTCCTCCCTCTGATAAGACCTGCCTTTCTGGGTCGATACTTATGCAGCACAGATCTCCAGCACTAGAGCTTTACCATTTCCTCAGTGATCTATCCCACTGTGCTTCCCCATCCCTATCTGACAATGTTTTCCTTAAAATGAAGCATTCAACTATTGCCTTTTATTCTCTCTCCTTCTGTCAAAGAAGGCTTCATTTGCCGCTTCTTCAAACTAAAACAAAAAAAATCCCCATTCTTTAACTTTCCTCATTCATCTTCTCATTATTTTTGTTGTCTTCCTCTAGATCTTCTCCAAGTGGCTTGTATCTCCTAGTGCAGTGCCCCAGCAGAAGTCTTGCTGATGCCTTCCCATAGCTGAGCTGAGTGGAGGACTGCTGTATGTCCGAGAGGCTGCACTTCTGTCCCTGCTCTCAGGCAGGGCACTTCCCTTTTCACAATACCATGCCACCACTGACTCATCCTCAGCTTGTGACATCCAAGATTATTTTCTGCTCTATCTGCTATTTAGCAAGCCGTTCTCTGTCTTGTCTTTCTGCAATTAATTATGCCTGTCTAAATGTTTTATCTTGCATTAGTTCCCATTTTTCCTCATTTTCTTCTGGACTACATTTCTAGCTTTCCAGATCATTTTGAATTCTGAGCTTATCCTCTAACAGTGTTTACAAATGTTATAAGGATGCTTTCCATTCCATCATCCAGGGAACTAATAAACATACTGGTCCGAGGACAAAGAAAAGGATTCATTCTGTATGTCTTATATTAAGCAATATAGCCTAATAACTTTACATCTAAGGAGTTACTCACACAGATAAATACAAGCCAGCTTGAGCCAAAACTGAGAAACGAGGTCCTTTTGGTATAGATGTACTAGTGACACAGATTGTTGCAGGTACTTGTCCCAGCAGGGGAGTAATAAACAAGAATGTGCAGTTAAAGCCCATTTGGAAAGACGGTTGGACAGCTACAGTAGTTTTCATGCCACCAATTTTCTCTCCATTGGCCATGGCAGTTACATTCACCACAGGAAACCCACTGTAATCTGCCACAATATATGCCTTACACTTTTGGATTTAGACTATTTTAAAATACTTTTTCATAAGATTTCAAAATTCTGTGCATGGATGTAAGTATACAGATACATCTAATTTTCCTGTTTTCTTTTTTTAGCTCTTAGCAAGACTTGCACATAAGTGAGGTTGAATACACACGAACATTTCACTGTTAGATAGTTTAGTGATCGAAGCGATTAGGATTTGTGGGCTCATGGAAAATCTTGGGGCTGTTTTTTTGAAGAATATAAAAATGGTTATACCAGATTTCAGACTAACTTCAGCCAAACACATCTAATACTGTGTATCAGCAGGTACCAGATACTTTTGGAAAGGGTATGAAATAGATTAATGGCCAAGTGCTCCTTCCTCTAACATCCTCTCCAGATCTACCAACAGCTTCAGTATTTCTGAGCTAGCATTTTTTTTTTGCAAATGGGTCATCACACATGCAAGTTTCTACTTGATCGATTTCAGTTACTATGATTTCAACTAATTCTGGTATTTCTTAAACTGAAATGGAAAATATAAAACCTGGAATCCCAAATTGCACGCAGAGGCAGGGCTATACTGATTTTCAACTCACAATATTTTTCAAAGATTTGTCAGAAACAATCACATGAAAACTGAAAGGACAGAAGAAATGATTGCAAAATTAAATTATTCAGTTTTCCATGGGGACAATGGAAAAAGGACAGTCTTTAAAGGATTAGAACATATCAGCAGCCACAATCCAATCTGCAAATGCTGCAAAATTGAAAGATGATTACCAGTCCTGCTGAAGCCACGCAAGGTCAAAATTTTAATGAAGTCCCACCAAAAAATGCATAAGCAGTAATTGCATGAGCAAACTGAAATTCTGAGAAGGAAGGTTAACCAGGAGATAAGATGGAAGTCACAGTTAGGACTGCTGAAACATTAGTTCAAACACTCCTAACCTCCTCATCAGAGAAAAAGATATTGTAACACATTTTCCTCATCAGGGCAGATTTTCTCAGCTCAATTCCATGCCTAGAGATAAAAGATATGCATATCAGATGGTATGTGTATGTATGGAGGGCAGCAAGGGACAATGCCCCACTTCTACCTCCAGAGTCCTTTTATCTCTCACGAATTTGTATGTGCTTGGCCTTTTTATTTTAAGTTGACAGCCTCTGATGTCCCAGCACCAATACACTCAGTGCGACACTTGGTTAGTTCTTTTTCCTGTAATTTATATCTTGTACTCTGAAGCTTTGCATGTGCAGAATATCAAATGCATTAAATTGCAAGCATTGAGGCGACTTGTGTACGTCTACTGAAACTGAAAGAACACAAAATACCATCTCATTTGAAAATTAATCTTAGCTGCCCATTCCACTTGTGAGCATTCCCTTCAGCAGAGTGCTTCCTCCCATGCCGATTGCCTCATTATTCTCAGAGGAACAAAACCGGATAAATAGACACTTACTCCTTCTATCGCACAGTGTTGAAGAAATTCTGTAAGTTAAAGAAAAATTATGTAACCTAATCACAATTCAGAGGCATCCCAAAACATTCACAAGACCTTTATTTATACGGGTATGAAAGTACAGCCTTGCAACTACACATAACTTATGGAGCTGCAAAAACATAAAAATGACATTCTATTAAATAGTTTGACCTCTTTGTTTGTTCTTTATGCTGCAGAGAATCAATATAAACCATTCTGGTGATATTTGCTGATGGTCGTTGATGAAAGGAGGCTGAGGGGAGACCTCATTGCTCTCTATAACTACCTGAAAGGAGGTTGTAGAGAGGAGGGTGCTGGGCTCTTCTCCCAAGTGAGGGGGGACAGGACAAGAGGGAATGGCCTCAAGCTCCACCAGGGGAGGTTTAGGCTGGACATTAGGAAAAAAATTTTCACGGAAAGGGTCATTGGGCACTGGAACAGGCTGCCCAGGGAGGTGGTTGAGTCACCTTCCCTGGAGGTGTTTAAGGCACGGGTGGACGAGGTGCTGAGGGACATGGTTTAGTGTTTGATAGGAATGGTTGGACTTGATGATCCGGTGGGTCTCTTCCAACCTGGTTAGTCTATGAAAGGAAGATGGAAAAAAGAGACGTGTACAGAACACGGAGTCAAGAAATCTATGCTGTTTTGAACGACCTCTGAGCAGGCTCGGACACCTCTAAGGATGGGGCAGGGGAACCTGTGCCAGGGCCTCCCCGCCCTCATAGTAACATTGTCACAGAACGGATTTTTGCTTTTGCCAGTGCTTGGTTTCGCTGTTGCTGGGATTTTCGCCGATGCATTAAATCACTGCTGCAAAAGTCGTTCAAAACAGCTCATTATTTTGTTATTAAATTACATTGATAGTTTTACATACAGCATATCAAAGCGCTAGATGAATATTTTCCTTTCCAGGATCTAAATAGTCTTTTGGGAAACCCGTTTCAAGACCAGGGGACAAAAAAAAAGCATCTTTCCTCTCAGGCCCCGCCGCTCCGCCCTCCCGCGGGCGTTCGCCGTTCCGGGCGGCAGGCGGAGAGGTCTCCGCTCCCGCTCCCGCCGCCGCCTCCGCCGCCCGACCCCAAGCCCGGGCGGTGCAAGGAGCGGGCGGAGCCGGGGGCGGCGCTGCCATCACCGCCCTCTCCCCGCTCTCTGCTCTCCCCCCTCCCCCGCCAAGCGGCGGAGCCTGCGCAGAGCGCGGCCTTGCGCGCGGCCCCTCCGCCCGGCGGCACGGAAGATGGCGGAGAGCGGCGACGTGCCCCCCCCGGGCTGCTCTTCCTCCTCCTTGAAGGGGCTGCGGGAGCAGATGGGTGAGAACGGGCGGGGAGGGAAGTGGGGGCGCCCCGGGGCCGCCGCGCTTTGTGTCCGCGGGGCGAGGCGGGTGCTGCTGCCCCGCTTGAGGGAAGTGTGTGTGTGGGGGGGGTCCTTCGGGGCGCGCGCGGGCAGCGGGGGGGCTGTCCTGGCGAGGTGCCTGCGGGGGGGAGGATCTGCGCGGGGCGGGTGCTGGGGGGGCTCCTGGCGGGGCGCGTGCAGGCAGCGCAGCGGGCGCAGCGCGGGGGGGGTCCTTGGCGGGCGCTCGCGGGCAGCGGGTGCGGGGTTGGGGTGGGGGTGTCCTGCGGGGTTCCTCGCCCCGGGGCTCGGGCGCTGCTGCGGGTGCGGGGCGGTTGGTTCCGCCCAGCCCCCGGACCCCCCGCCCCGCGCTGGCGGCTGCTGTGGCACTGATGGGGATTGGATAAAAGGCTTGGGGTTTTATTGTTTTTCGCTTTTTTTTTTGACGTGTCTTCAGAGGGCTGAAGAAACTCTGCGTGGGTTTTGTCTTGGAGTGTATTTATACTCAAGTCCCTAAGTGATTTTACACTCCAAAATGAGTGTTGTGTGTGTGGTTTCAAAGCATAATTTCATACCCTGTGTGTGTGATGTGTGTTCCAAGCATCATTGCGTATTCTGTATGCGATGTGTGTTCCAAATCTAATTTAATATTCTGTGTGTGATGTATGTTCCAAGTGTGATTTCATATCTTGTATGTGTGATGCGTGTTCCAGGTGTAATTTCATATTCTGTATGCATGATGTGTGTTCCAAGCATCATTTCATATCCTGCGTCTTACGTGTATTCCAAGCATAATTTCATATTCTGCATGTGTGGGGAACGTTCTAAGCTAAATTTCACTTCTTGTAATTTACCTGCAGCACCTGCTGCAAACGTGGCCAGAGTTCTGAAGTAAGAACAACATTCCTGTCTTTCCAAATTATGTCTCAGAAACATCTGTAAGAGAAACAAAATAAAGTATTTATAAATGCTACTGGATAAAGGGTAGATGTGCACGTAAAGTGTAGATGTGCATTCTGTATGTGTGCTGTATGTCTCAAGTGTAATTTCTTAGCTTTGTGAGTGAGCCATTAGAAAAAGTAAACAATTTCTTATCTCAGACTTATAAATTATCTCTTTCCTAATTTTGTATTTTTTAAGTTAAATAATGGCTTCAGAAAGTGTGGTTGTAATACACACGTTTCTTAAATAGAACCATAATTCAAAAATCACTCAAGGACCAGAGATAGCTAAACCACTACCTGACATTTTCATGTATTATTAGGGAACAGTAAGTTTTCAGTAGTGACTGAAGTCAGATGAGCAAACCATAAAGTCTAAATATGCATTTTTACCTGTTATAAAAAGAAAGCATGATCTAGGTATATTAATCTTCACTCTATAAGCTTTTATTTGCAATGATAGTGGTAAGCTGCAATGAATAAAAGATTTGATGAAGTGGAGATGGGGGAAAAGCAAAACGCATCCAATGAAAGCCAGACTGGAAAAAAATACAACCGTCTTGTCTCCTTTTAGTAAGGACTGGGAGTATGATTCCTTATTCTACATACCAATGACTCTTGCAGTATCTCCACTGCTATATATATTTAGCAATATCGTTTAGTTTTATATTAGTCCTGTGAGGAACAGAGAGTTGTATTCGATGATCCTTATGGGTCCTTTCCAACTTGAGATACTCTGTGATTCTCGGTTTGATCTAAACTAACAAACCTGAACTATGTGCAGAATCTACACTTGACAGCGTGTTGCTTGATTGTTTTCGAGGTACCTGTGTAATGTAATAGAGGAGGTTGCTGGCAAAAGGTCCTGAATGCACAGTTCTCCTCTGGCAATCTTTCTTCAGTGTGTTGATATCAGAAATATTGTTTAATTACTTTGCCTTTCTCATTCAATACTAAGACAATCTGTTGCGCCAAAGGAGATAACTATCTGCCAAAAGATAGAGCTTCTCACCTGCACAGACCGTATCTATTTGATCCTTATCCTCACAGCTAGAACTGCTGATGCTGCTGAACTGTGGCTCTTAAGTTTTTCTAAAGCAGAGGGCACTCAGAGTTGCTGACTGCTGTCATGACCTAGATTTGGTCCCAAAACCAGAGGCAAAATGTTCTTTGAGCCAGGAAGCTCCATCTCCCTTTAGACATGCACATGTTCTAATATGCACATCATGTTTAAAAAAAACCAGAAACAAACTCCCTCGCTATATCCTGGAAAGGCTAGACCTTGATTTTTTTTTTCCTTGAGGGGGTAGAAGTCACTGAACCAGAATCTAAACTTCCATTTACATCGAATGCGTTTCTAGTTCAGTTACGTGCTAGCAGATGAACTCATTGCAAATGTGAACTGAAGCAGTCGTGTCAGAGCACTGCAGTTCTGCTCCTGTCTTGTCAGTGGCACTCCCTCGCTCTCTGGGGAAAGCAGATGGTGTTTAGAAATCATCCTCACAATCCAGTGGGTAACAGCGGAATTTGAAAGATAACTGCCACTGTATTTGCTGCTGTTTGGTGAAGTTGTAAGCAGCAATCAAGCCTGATACTGCAGCTGTTTTGGAAAGATGTAGAGGAAAAAAAAAAAACAGAGGAGGAGCCTTGTTCTGTACCATTCTACTGTTTGGCAGATTTGGAGAGGAACATAAATTTCTGCCTTTCTAAACTCAGTTGACTTCGTGGGGAACTTCTCAGTGACAAAATACCTGCAAACTAGAAAACTTACTCCCAGTTTCTGCTGGTCTGCAAGCAATTATGTGCTTCACAGTCTTAATCAATCTGGAGAAGATGTATATACAGAACAAATACTGTGCTGTGAGTACCTCCAGTCCTTTGCCAAAGAGCTTGTGGTCGGGAATCTCACAATTAAGGCCAATAAATAAAAATTGGCAGCATCTTGCTGAGAAACCACAGCTCCTTCTGGTAGTCCAGCTAGGACGTGTATATAAGTTTCGTATAGAAACCTTTTGAATAGGTTTCTCTTGCAGGTCATTATTTCAAGGCACTGCTGTGTTCTTTTTCCTTGCTTCCAACTCTGTTACCAGCCTCTTGGTACTGGTTTGTTCTGTGGCTGATTGAGACTTGTTAATCATTTTAGTCCTTGAAAGTGTAGAATCCCATGGTGACGCTTGTTGCTAACTTTCCTACCAATGTGGTAAGTTTAAGGAGAATCTTTTCCTTGCCAATTCAAGCTAGTATTGAGGCTGTAATAAAGATTCTGCATGCCAGATTATGCTTGCTGTGTCAGTTCTGTGATTCCTTGGTAATAATTTTCAGCCCTTACACACTTATCTAATCATATTTTTTTTTAGGTAGACAACAAACAGAATTTGCTACAACAACATTTTTATTTGTGATGCATTAACGTCACTTAAAATGAGGAATGAATTGTGATTATATGCTGTGATGCAGCAGTGCAAAAATGGTAGTTTCTTACTCCATCCTGGTGATCCATGCTTGCTGCTGTCATCCTTCAGGGCTGAAGAGGAACTTTGGCTCCTGTTCTAATACCATAAGCACTGCTGAGCTTGTTAAGATTTGAGAAGAGGGTAATGGTCAGTTGCTTGTGGCTTACTCAGTAAGTGAGTGTTTTCTTGAGTGGTGTGGGTAATCAGAATAAAAATTGATATAATTTAAGCTGTTGTAGCCTACACTTAATGTTTTATCTTCATTTTCACTGAAATACTCAAATCTCCCATCCTGAGAGGTAGAGCACGTGTATTTGCTTTTGCCAGTCCTTGGCTTCACTGTTGCTAGGATTTTCATAAAGTATTGAATCACTGAGGGTTGTTCAAAACAGTATATTAAAATGCTATGTGTGTATTTTCCTTTCCAAGATCTAGATGATCTTTTGGGATCCCTGTCTGAGGACATGGGACAAAAATAAAGTGTCTTTTTCAACAGATCTAGCTGCAGGCATAATTCCCATGGCCTACGTGGCCAAGCCCAGTTTGGTCGGAAGTTGTCTAATAAAATAACAGCTTCATTCCGTGTCATCAGTTGTTTCTACTATATAAGTGACACCATCTGGCTTTGTCTGTCTTGCTTGGAGCAAAGCTCCTGGTAGCTTCTTTACCAAACGTGTATACACAGAACTGGCTTGAAAAAAAGGCTGTGTGGATAACTAATAGTGAAACTTCATTGCTCAAACAAGAGTTGGGAACACAAACAGGTGTGTCTGGTCTCTAGGTAATGGTTATAAAATGTAACTTAAGAACCCAAGTTCATACCAACACCTGTAGAAGTGCTCCTTGGCAGATTCTTGGTGGTCAAGTCCTACAACAGAAGCTGGTGAGTGCTGTCTAGAGAAAACGATTTGGGGTCCAGAAGTGTCTGTCAGCCAGACAACCGATGAATGCACCTCTATATCAGAGCTGCCTGCTGCAAGAGGGAGAATTTACTTTTGAATTTGGATCCATAGAAGCCTTTGGGTTGCACAGAGTGGTTGTGAATAGAGGTGGGCTTCAAAACTTGTCTGGGAGGCTGCAAGACAAGGAACCTATTCCTTTGCCAGGGTTTTGATAGCATGAGGGTGGTACAGTAAAAGCATCTTCAGTGTTCAGTTGTTGTCTTGATGGTGTTTGTACGAGTGACTTGTCCAGGTCCCATCTGTGGAGAAACGTGGCCCAGTGAGTGGGACATTCAACTGGCATTCGCTAGGTCTGGCCTCAGCTTCTTGTTTTGTCAGATTACTGATAACTCGGGAGATCTTTTAAGGTTTTTCTGTGCTTCCATCCTTCTTTCCCTGCGTGGAAATAGTAGTTGCACTGCTTTACAGAGTGCCAGAATGGTAAATGCAAAGAACTTCACAGAAATTGGATTTTATGTAGATCTCAGTGGAGAGAGGGAACATTCCCAAGTCAGGTTGAGAACTTAATGTAATTGGAATGGCTGTGTGCCTTAATTTCATTTTCTTCTTGTTCATGGAAATGCAATAGTACACAGTAGGGATAATTTAATGCTGATTCATAAAGATCTATACTATGTATTAGGTACTTAACATTTTGAAGATTAGTTCCAGTTCCAAGTGGTTTATAAAAAAGGTTTTATTCTAATTTAAAACTTCAAATTCTTGAGATTTCTCCAAATGCATTCAAGAAAGAAATCCAAAAACAAAAAACCCCTCAAAGCCATAGGAATAAACAGCGTAGTTTTGGAAATTTCTGCTACAGAATGTTCCATTCTTTGCGTATTTCTTAATGTGTTGAAATTACAAAAGATAAAATTGGATTCCACACTTAAATTCAGATGGAACTAATAAACACTGACATGCCAGAATCACAGCTTTATTGGTGAAAGCCCAGAGGTACTGTGGCTTTTACTGTCCCTAACTGTACAGCCTCGATATGTGACTGAAATTAAGAACTGCTGCTTCTTAATACACTTGTGGTTTTCAAAAAGAAAGCAAATAAGAATATTTAAAGTACTGATATGCTATTATTAATTCCTAGTTCTTAAAAGTAATGAGTTAAGAAGAAAAACACTGGGTTGCAGTGAGATAAATGGAAGAAATACTCTGGGTTAGTTGTGATGGTAAGGGATATCAAGTGCTGCTGTCTCTATACTTGATTAAATAATTGGATATGCTGGCAGTCAAATAAAATTCTGAGCATGTGATTTTAATGACTTCTCTCAATATGACTTATCAGATGACTTGTGATATTTTAAAAACAAACTAGAGGCTTCAAATTTCTGATCTACCACAAATAAATTAGCACCATTTAGCTTCCAATTATGCAACTTACAACGAGGTAATTCGTGATTGATGAGATGCTTTCAATGTATTTGCTCATGCCCGGCCAGTAATTAAAACTGTTCTAGATGCTGGTGATTAACTTCATGGAAGAAAAATCAAACACTGCTGGATGTGTTTTTGTTAGAAGGAGAAGCCTCAGCTGCCCTGTGTGCCTGTGCTGTTCACTGTGCTTAGACAGACACAAGTGTTTGCTTTTGAGGAAGGCTGGCCAGGTTGCTTCACATTTGCTTTCTTTTAAATTGTTTTCATTTTCCATTTAGTTTTGAACTTCTGCTTGCTAGGAAGAGGATACACAGCTGAAGTTGCCTTTGAAGAAACAGGTACCGCTAGCTGTGCTGGGAGTACCTCTGTCTTTCCTCATAGTGTTTTTTGCATTCAGAATTCCCAGGGAACTTTCAAAATACTGTTGGCTTTTAATTTACAGGCACCCTCTGCTGTTCACATGCACTGACCTGAATCTTGGGAGGGAGCAAAGTGGCCTTTGAGTCTCCTTCTCTGGGCAAGCAATTTAAAGCTTCCAAATCCCTCTCCCAAGACCAAGAGGGATTGACTACAAGAATGCAGAAATCCTGTAGGGATCTTTATACTTAAAGAATATAATTTAATAGAATACGTTTATTCATTATGCTTAGTTTTACTAAGATAATTTCTTAAAGGAACATCATTTTGCTGCTCAGCGATGTGTAAGTTGTGTTCTGGACATTCACAACTCAGCATGGTTGTCTCCAGACCAGATGAGCTAGTGTCACCTCAGTCACTTTCAGATATCTCTGAAAGATTTTCTACCACTAGGTAAAGAATTAAGCAAAAATGGAGTTTGTTTGTTTGTTGGTCTCTTCCGGCCTTTTATCCTGCTTGGGTTTTTTTACACCCACTTGTCATTTTTTGTTTCCCATTCTTACGCTCTTCGGGGCAGGGACTGATTCATAGTTACTTTGCTGGGGTCTTACATTATGTGTAGTGGAATGCCTTGGAGCTTTCATTTTTCTGTCATTTAGGTTTTTCATTCCTTTTACATTTGGCACTACAGAGTTGGCTATAGACCATGGGTTTGCCGTGTTAAACATGCTGCAGAGCTGTCTCGGTCTTCCAGCTCTGTCATGATGCACGGCTGGACCGAGTGATTTGATGTGAGGCTGGAGGTTGGTCCCGTGGGGATAAATGCCACCCTTTTCTTCTGCACCAGAGATGGTGTTTGAATGAGCTCCAAAGTTGCCATAAGAAATTCATCAAGTGTGAAAGGCAAAAGCAATAGTTTTCATTCTGTCATGTAATGGAGCTATTATCCTTCTGTGTGAAGAAAGCTCAAAATGGTGTTTTCACAGGGTTTGTCTCAAGTCCGTTGTGACTTGTAGTGCTAGGCTGTGTTCTTTGCTGGCATTGTTTGAGCTGGGTGTACTGAACAACAGCCAGCCTGCAAACAAGAGGACAAAAGCATTTGCAAGAACATGCTTCCAGCAAGCAGAAGAAGCCAGACTGCTCAGGAAAGGGGGAAGCAGTAGGCAGAAGTTAGCTGATTTCCAGTGTTAGAGACGGTGCAATACAAAAGTAAGAAATAACGCGACGGGTAATGTTTTACCCATTGATGTAAAAGAGGAGAAGAGAGCAGAAGTTTGTCTTGAAGTGACATTTTGCAGTGGCTGTGCAGGAGTGTGAACAGGAGTCAGGTAAAGGCCACCTCCAGAGCTGGAGGAGTGAAGCGGAGCTGATGGGTGCCTGCCTGCCTTTGACCAACGCTTCAGCTAGAATTACAGCAGGAACTAAACTGCTCAGAGCAGAAGTGGAACTGCTGTGACATCTGTAAAGCCAGTCCAATGAGAGGGACAAAACATGTTAACCTTTTTTTTATTTTTTTCCTAAGGTACTCTAGGAACCCGAGGCATTAGAAAGTGTTATTAAAGAAAGAAAACTGTCTGGACAGCAGAGTGGGTACTAATAATCTTCCACTCTGTTTAAAACTCCAATGTTTTACCTTTCTCGTTCTTCTGTACCTGTTAAAGCTGTGTCTAATTCTGTCACGTTTAGAGCATTTAATCTGTATACACCTATATATACGCGTTTCATGGATGTCACATAACTACTGACTTTCACAATGAATCCCTTGAACTTAATTAAGGACATATTTATTATAACTGATTTCGTTTTAGTTGAGTGTATCAAGATACTTTGAAATTTCCACTGCGCAGGAACAGGTAAGTACTGATTTTGGTTACGCTTGGAAAGGTTCACAAGGGACTTTTAGCCATAGTTTATTGCATCAGCATTGCAGTCAGTGTTTACTGTATCTTTAAAATAAATCACTCAAGGTGGATGAAAGCAATTTCTGTTTGTTTTGCAGTTGATGAGAAAAGTTTGTAGTTGCAAACCCACAGAAACTGTGAAGAAATATTTTCTTTGCAGCTGAAATGAAGCCTTAATGTATTCTGGTGTAGAATCTTACAGAGAACAAGCACCTTAGTGCCTTGCTGTTTCACTGAGAAATACAATGAGCTCTCCAGCCTCTCCAAACCTCTGCCTTCCCTATGGCTGTGTCTTACTCAGACTGTGCTCCTGGACAGCAAAGACAACAATGCATGGCTGCTTCCTAAAGAACACAGTTGGGAGTGTAAGGCTTGTGTATCCTTCATGCAGAAATCATCAGCTCCAAAGAGGTCATTGTGCAGATAAGCTTGATAAGCACAATGCAGTAAACAGATTAATAACTAATGCCAGGTAGAACAGGGAAATTCTGAGAGTTGCATTAAAGCTTGCGGTGTTAGGAATGTGGAAATTGGAGAGATGTCAGCTTTGGGAGGGCCTTTTTGTGCAGATCATGTTATATCAAAGGAGATGGTGAAAAATGGTGTTGGTTAAAAAAAAAAAGATATATGGATCATGGAGAACGCGAAGGCTTTTCAGCTTTGGGAAGGTGAGGAGGAACCATGGGGAAGTGAGTGTGGCATAGGGGAAAGTGAAGGCAAGAGAAAGCCAGTGAGTGACTGAGAATATTTACTGTGGTTTAATTTCATTTCTTTCAAATGACAAATAACAACATACCTTACTAATAAAGAGCCCCAGATTGTGAAGCCGTGTGTCTTTTTCAGAGAAGGAGGTGGATTTAGGTTTTCAGCCCTGTGTGCGCGGTACAGGCAGTGCTGCTTACCAACCTTCTGATGGCTTCTGCAAGAGCTGATGACGTCTCTTTGTCCTCCTTAAGTGTTGTGATGGTGGTTGCTTTTCTCATTAAGTAAAGAGAAGCGTAACTCTTAGCTGAGAAGTGTGAGCAAGATTAAAATAAGAGAATATAGGCAGTAGCAGGAATTGGTAAGACCTCTGTTGGAGACGTGTCACGAGCCTTTGGACACACCTGATGTGGCTTTCAGGCAATGCTATATTTGTAGCATCTCTGGCTGTGGGAAGTCTTTTAAGGACAAATTTTGATTCCGTGATCTATGCTTTTATTACATTCAAGTTTGATTTAGATTGTGTGCTTCCTCCAGGGAAAAGTATACAGAGATCAACCCACAAATTACTCCAGCAGCCTTCCCGGTGCCTCTCCGAGTGTGCCATCAGCTGAAAAAATACAGCAACATGCCTGTGAGAATGCTTCAACTGTATCTTTGTAGTTTTTTCGTTTGTGGTGTGAATTTTTTTTAATGTTTCAAGCCCTTATCCTGAATGTGGATGTTTAAGAAAAAGTAAAAACTTATATTCTTGCAAATATTTCTCAAATACTTACTTGTGGAGCTGCTAATTCGAGTACTACAGAGGGATGCTTGTGTCAAGAGTTTTCCAGTGGAATTGATACTTGTGGTGAACTGAAGAAATCATCCTAAGCTGCCTTGAATGTTGAGAAGAAAACCAGATTGTTGTAGAGAATTAGCTGCAGAAATGGACTTAAGGGGAGGAAGGTACGTAGGTAATAAAATAGGTATCCCATGCAGGGAATAAAACTAGAATGAAAGTGTGCAAATAGAGTCAGGAATAAGGATAAGACAACAGGGAGCTCTTCTGGCCTACAGAATCTGAGAGACGGCGCGCGCTGCTTTCTGGAGATCTGCGTGCTTCCCATCTGGTGGCTGCCCAGACAAAACAGGAGAACCATCTGCCTTCCAGCTGGTCCGTCAGAAGGTGCCTACAGAGAGGCTCACGCGTTTGGTTGTGGGGCTTGTCAGTCCTCGCAGCCCCAAGATGGGATGTGAGGATCATTGCAGTGAGACAGAAGGGGGAAAAGCAGGGACGAGATGAATGCATGCAGAGAGGGCTTTTCTGTTCCTCCTTAGAAACTCTCTGTGTTGTTTGCCTGTTTGTGAGGGCGCAGCCTTCTTCTGGTGTCCTTTAAACAAGAAGTAATGGTGTAAACCAAATACTCAATTTTTAAAGCATCTAACACATGATTTTGTATCTGTTTGTCTTAACCTGTGTTAATTAATGAGTAGAAATCTCAAACTTGAATGCTGACTTCCCCCAGCTTTCCTGAAAGCACATACAAAAATTAAGGAAAGAAAAAGGATGTTACTGAAAAGGATGACTGTCCTCTAGACAAACAGTAGGTGCCTGAAGTGCAGCAGCAAGACAAAACTGGCATATTTCAGATTAGACAGTTTGTTATGAAACCAAAGATACTTGCTGGGAAGTTCAAATTTGTTTTATTTTGTGTTGGTTATTGCCTTCTTGTTACCTGCTTTAAAATTATATGAAAATGTTGTGATTCATAGCAATGCTTAACACTCAGGAGATCTCTCAACTTTCGTTTCAAAGGCTTATCCTGGAATTTTTTTGTTTGTGTGCTTTGCATAATGAGTCATTAAATCATAAGAGCCAGGAGGATTGTTGTGAAAGCCAGCACTTTCTGCTCTCTGTTCTGGTTCTGCACAGGAAGGGAAGAGCGAGTTTAAAACAGGTAACAAGAAGCCAATAAGCAACACATAAAGCAAATTTGAACTTCCCAGCAAGTATCTTTGGTTTGCAGCGTCCGGCTGGGTCAAAGATAGCAGGAGAGGCGATGGGATGGAAACCTTGAACCTCACTAGGTAAAGGGAGGGAGCCGCTTCAGTCACTAATGAGGTTTACTAAATACAGCAACTGTGTGGGTCCTTTGACAGCCTTGGCAAGAGCCAAGGGTATTAACTCTGTGCAAGGATGGAAATAGAAATGAAGTTTTATTTTTAGCACCGGTCTCTTCAGGGCATATTGGAAATCTGATCAGTGGAGAGTAGCGCTGTCCTGCTCGGTGCAAGGGAGGCCCCACCGTACCTGCCCGCTTAGCGGGATCGTGAGCTGGAAGGTGAAAAAGGAGTCGGCTTCATCTGGCACGTTGCCTCCTGTAGCAGCTGGTTCCTGGTGCTTCCATTGGTTTGGTTTGTCCACGCTACGCTTGGCCAGACACATAGTGCTAAGCGGTGACAAGGGTGCAGAAGGAAAACTGCTTCCCAAAATACCTCACCATTTTGTCTTCCAAATAGCCCTATTTTATTATCATAGAATCATAGAATAACCAGGTTGGAAGAGACCCACCGAATCATCGAGTCCAACCATTATGCATGAATGCAAATATTATTGGCCACGAGTGTGTGGCTTGTACTTTATTAATTTTAGATAAATTATTTAAAGGTAGGCTGCTCTAAAATAAGCACACAAAATAAGCACACACGTTATGCTGGTCACAAGTTATAGTTGTGAAAGCCTGTACTGTGAGAGGAGAAGCTCAGGACAGAACTGAGATTTAATTTGCTCCTAAGAGAATTTTTCTTCTCCAGGGAGTTTGCTGAATATGTCCATGAAGGCACGTCCCAGTAACGCAGCGTGTGATGCAGGTTATGGTGTAATGGTTGTTAACTGGTTTCCCGTTCTGGAGTATCCTCATTAATTACAGAAATGATAGGCTGATTTTACAGAGATAGTTAGATTTTGTAGAAAATTCTTTTCAGTGAAGCTTTGCTCCATAGCAAACTGCTGCATTCATTGTGGAAAACTAGGCTAGAAACTATAGGCATCCATACCTAAGTATATTTAAGTAATGCATTAAAAATCACAATTTCCTTTATCATGTTAAAGCAAAATAAAATCTGTCTTTTCTTAAGGGTTGCAGACTAAAACAGTATGCAGGTTTTTTCCTCTTGCTTTAGTAGGATGTGGATTTTGAAAGTTACAGTTTGTTACTGTAAACGTTCCATAAAATTTACAAGGGTTGTAAATCTTGTCTGTTGACCTGAGACTTGGGGGAGTTCAGCTCACGTGCTGGGGATGCATCTAATGTGGTGGCGGTTCCTCTTTTAATAATCTTTTGTTCAAATACCCAGTTCACTTTTTATTTGAAGTTTCTGTTAGTGAAATGGCTTGTTTCTCCGTACCGTGAAGGTGCGCTCCTGCTGCCTCTAACTCTGCTGCTTACAAATCTGTAAGTACCTTGTTTCTATGCAAATAATGAACATTGAAGCAGTAAATGTAAATACAACGGACATACAAAATCCTTTGGCTGAGTATTTCTAGACTGTTTTCACCTCTGTGTCCTTTGCAAGCTGTACCATTTCTGTAACCCACTTTCCTGTTTGATAGAACCTCAAGTAATTTTTTGCAACCTTAACTAATTAATCAAGATGAACTGACTAATTGCTTTGCAGATATGACACATTTTTTTTTAAATTAGTGCCTTCTAATCATGTACATTACTCAAGTGTTTGTTTATTTTAAAATAAATAAACAAACAAATGTATAATCCCTTACATC